>NC_057349.1:6580833-6934166 GCF_016509475.1 Prionailurus bengalensis | reverse complement strand
GCAATTGTATTTTTTAAATGTCTCCTTCAACAATTAGGTTGTCACTTGGAGGACTTTTCTTTTTTCTAATGTTTATTTACTTTTGAGAGAGACAGATACAGAGTGTGAGTGGGTTAGGGGCAGAGAGAGAGGGAGTCACAGAATCCGAAGCAGGCTCCAGGCTCTGAGCTGTCAGCACAGAGCCCGACGTGGGGCTCAAACCCAAGCCATGAGACCATAACCCAAGCTGAAGTCAGACACTTAACTTACTGAGCCACACAGGGGCCCCGAGGACTATGTGTTTTGTTTACTCCTTTGTGCCCAGAGGCCAGAACCATTCATGTCACATAGTCGATGTTTTAACCCTACCACATAGCAGGTTTTATATTTTTTAAATTTTTATGTAATTAATGTATTTATGTTGAGAGAGACAGAGACAGTGCAAGTGGGGAAAGAGCAGAGAGAGAGGGAGAGATTTGAGAATCCCAAGTAGGCTCCACACTGTCAACACAGAGCCCGATGTGGGCTCCAGCTCATGAACATTGAGACCGCGACCTGAGCCAAAACCAAGAGTTGGATGCTTAGTCCACTGAGTCATCCAGGATCTCCAATAAATATTTATTGGTAAATGACTGAAGGAACTTTCCAAGGTTGATTTCTTCTCGTGTGTGTGTGTGTGTGTGTGTGTGCGTTCCCTTCCAGGACCACTCTTATTTACATGAGACTTGAGTGAAAATCCATGAAAGAAAGAATTGCATGGTTAGTGTAAGGGCTCTGTTTCCCCTCCCTCCATCCCACCTGATTTCATCTGGTGCATGATAGCAACATAATTGAAGCATGCATGCGGTTCTGAATACAAAACACATAAAACCACATAAATCACTTCATTTTTTAGCTTTTTTATGGTTGTGATTCATGGCAGTGTTGGTGAGACTGGGTGTCAGGAGGGAGAGTTGCATTTGTAATTAGAAAGCGAAACAGATGTTGAAGCCTTCATTTTAAATGATGTTTTCCTTATAATAGTCCTCATTGCTTGCTGATCATTTTCTATTTCACCTATTGAAATTCGCGGTGTAAAGATCCGGGTCTCTAGATAATGCTCACCATATGAGGGCCTCACTGCAGTAGAGCCCTGACAGTTTTTGATTCATTATGCTTATAAAACAAGACCCCCAAAGCTCCCATGTGTGAAGGCGCAAAAACAGAAACAAACTTTAAAAAATTCTTTTCTTTTTTTGGAAGCAAAGTATCGGGTGTATAATCACGTTTACACACGGACTTTTAGACTCTAAACGATTACAGAATTTACGTAGCATGTCTTGACCAACAACTACTTTTCCAGCTGATCAGAAGGTAGAAGAAAGGCACCTATATCCTAAATCAAAAAGGAACAGTGCTGGGTAATGAAATGTATCTTAGCTCGCCAAGTCATGTGATGAAAAACACCATCTGTGCTGACCCTATCATGTCTCCCAGAGTGTGGTCACACACCTGCTCTGATAGGGGCAGTGTGGCATTGATGTACCTCTGTTTTTCCAACACTGATACCTGGGCCACGGAAAAGACATGATGCTTTTGATTTTAATTCTGTTAGGATTTAGAATAGAATGGTGTACATTGGGTAGGAGTGGACATGAAAATGGGGGGGCGGGTATCAAAGATAGTTTCAGGCCAATTTATCTCTCCCTGTGCTCCCTTCATTCTTCTCCCACCCCCATCTTGAATATGGGGCCATGTAGATATAACTGGCTGAAGGTGGAAAACAACTTGAGTGATTACAAACATATCTAAATGTGGAGACCTGAGAACAAATGGATGCCTCCCTACCACCTCAAATATCACAAGGGCAGGCACTATGTCTACTTCTTTCACTACATTTACAGAGTCTAACTCAGTAAAAGGTGGAGGGTAGGGGTTCAATAATTAATTATCATTAAGCCATCCAACATGCTACAACGTTACTCAACAGTAACTAGTCTTTTGCTAATCGTGAACATTGAGTCAAGTAGACCCAGATTTTAAGCTCAATAAAGCACTAAAAATACCTAGAACCGGATCTCAGATACAAGTCTGCGGACCAGCTTCTCTTGCCTTGAGAAAGAAACACTTTTTTTTTTTGGTCTGGCTTCAGAAATGGAAGCGATTGTCCACATCTGACCCTGAACGAACCAGTCAGCTCCTTCTTCAAATAGAATGCTTCTCTTAGGAAGAAATAAACATCAGCCATGGAGCAAATGGAACATACAAGATAGGAAATTCAGGTAATGAGTTACAGAGATGCATTGAACAAATCTGCTTTGATGTGACGTTGGAGCACTGGTGGCAATAAGATGTTGGCCAAGCCCATTTGATAAAGCACATGGAAAAACAAATTTAAACTTCTAGTGTAACAGCCTGTATAAATGTGTGTGTGCACACATCACTCTTTGATCAGTTAATGGAATCCTCACTGAAACACATTTTCATCCCCAAGTGGTTGTGAGTCAAGTTTTTCAACTTTGGCTTTGCATTCTTTTGCAGGGCCCCTTGACTTCATAGTCGCCCTTCACTCTACTTCAAAGCGAGGTGTGTGTTTATCGTTCCTGTTGTGCATAGAAGAAGAAGAAGAAAAAGCTTTTAAGTGGAGCCTTGCAAATGTGCCCAGAATAGACATCAGTGCAGAAAAACGATTATGTACAACAGCAGACCCGTAGAACCCCGTTCATTAAGGGAGATGTTCTCCATTAGGGAAACTTGTCAAGTCCTTTGTCCATCCATAGAGATGAGCCCTTTGTTCTTTCTTTGATAAGAAGACATTTATCAGGTGATAGGCCAACTTTCAATTACTCAGCACACCTATGACGGCTTTCCTTTATTTCTATAAATGAACTTGAAGAATAAATCCTTAGTTTATAGGTGACCCACTGCTTTAAGCAATATATTTCAGGGCAAACCACATGCAGCCAGCCTCAAACGTCACAATATGTCAAGACTTCTTCAAATTAGAGTCTGATCTCCCTCTACCCAGGGGATGTCACTGTCACTTTATTAATATTTAGATGCTTTAATTGTAACTCGTGAGCCGCTAAGAGTAAAGGATCCAGTGCAAGATTACTGGCTGTTGATGGAAGATGGTAAAGCCCAAGGTCCCAGGGTCCAGAATCCCACCTTTGAGTGAACAGAATGAGCATCAGGAGAGACTGGCTGGCTTGTCATTGAGAGTCTGAGGAGAAGCCTCTGCGTGTATGTGTATATATCGCTCGGGAAGAAGAGGCAAAATTGAGTTGTGTATTATTCCGGGCTCGTTTGCTCCTCATCTGAATTGTTGAATAATCATGATCAGCTCTGGAGAGGCCGTGTCATTTCGTGCGTGAGACAATCTGGTGTCTGTCCTGTTTTTGTCTCACCTTGGGGGTCAACGCCTCTCCGCGGGTGCCCGCACTGCTGCGCAGGGGAGCGTGGGGCCTGCTGGGCACGTGTAGGTGATGGCTTCCAGCTGTTCGCCTACAGGAACTCGCTGGAAGTCTGTGCCAACGTCAGAGCTCTGGACGTTCGGCGGCAAAAAGCCTTGCAGGCAAGGTCACGGTTTTGGAACTCGGAGCAAGAAACTAAAGAGAATCACTGTCCACACTGTCCCACGGGAGAGCTGACAAAAGTTAGCTCTGCTGCAGAAAACATCTCGCACACATAAAATGCCCACTGCTCCCGAGGCAGAAAGAAAAAAAGAGAGAGAGAGAGTTTAAAGCATGTGTTTGAAGGACACAAAAACTACCTCTGGAATGTTGTCCACATGCGGCAGGTAAATAAGTCTTTGCTAAGTGAAGGCCCCTTTGTCTCTCGGCAACTCGGCAGTTATTCCTTCGTGCCCAGGGACCAGAATTAACCCCCTTCCAAAATTCAAGCCATCTGCGCCATTAGCCGTATAACCAATCCTCACCGATACCTCACCCCACCCAGTGGTCTTGACAACACGGGTTCTGTAGAGTGTTAAAACATGATAATAAATGACAACACGCGACGATCTATGAGGCCTCTCACCACTCTCCGCTTCGCCCAGCTGGGAAAACCACGATTTCCCAAATCTTCACAATTTCGAGCACTTGCGTGCGCCGAACAGACTTCTAAAAATGTGTCCGTTTTGTGGGATTTTAAAACCACTCACCCATGGAGGAAGCCCTCGGCTTCTCCGGAAAGGAGACTCCGGGATCAAAATGTCTTTTTAAAGTCTTCCCGTGGCCAAGCAGTCGGCGAGTTGGTACCGATCAGCAATCTGGAAGCTAGTTAATAATGCAAAATGCTCTCTTTCTTATGGTAGAAAATAAAAAGTAGGTTTGGCCTGGCTCGTTCTGGACGTAGTTCTATTTCTTGAGGCTATGTCGTACAAATGAGCGAGGCTGTCCCTTGCTGTGAACATATAGAGAGTGGCTTGCAAATATTAAGCCATTAATGTCCTCAGTGTCCTTAGGGCCAGACAAGCTGGGAGCCTTCTACATCCAGAAGTCAGAACGGGTGTCCTAAGACTGGGTCCACCACTCCTACAAGGGCCACAGTGATAACGTGTCGTTATTCAGTGAACGTTGTTCACTGAACGTCATTCAGTGTCGTCGCACCGAAGAACTCGTTATGAATCTTCTTGATTATTTCTTCACCGGGTAACTTCTTGAGCATCCGCCAGGCTTCTTTAATAAAATTAATGTGGGGTGGTTCCGAATACCAGCAGCGAGATCCCATGCACACTTGTGAAAGGCCCTCAGGAAACTTAGGGATTAACTCTTATCAGTAATAGAGGAGATATGAAATATTTAGAGGGAAATATAAATAGGTACCTGCGAGCCGTCACTCGGCACATCATATAATAGAGGGCTTGAAGTGTTTTTGGAGTCCAACTCTGGCATTTCCCCTGCCATCGTGACAGTGAGTGTCAATTACGTCGTACAGGTATGCTGCATTAAGAGAACATTATTCAAGGGAGAGCTAAGACCCAACTAGTGTGCAAGATGTTAAAATAACAAACTGTCGGGGGAGAAAAATGTCAAAACTATAAAATACAGCACAGATGGCAGAGCTGAGAAAAAGCTCTATTCTTATGCAAGACTAGTCGATATTTACACACTGAAATCGATGTCACTCACATGTCATAGATTATTTATTGTCTAAGTATACACAAACACGTGGGGTCATCGACACAGAGAGGCATTTTGACAGTGCTGAGCACTGAACTTCAGTGCATCATTCTGGAGGTTTTTCTCCCGAGTAACTGTCTAACTTTTAAAACATCTTCAAAGGATGTTGCTGAGAATAGCCTGCCTGATGGATCCGTCACCACTTGTCAATCACTTAATCACGCGATCAATCAATCAATCGGGACTGGAGATTCTCGTGAACAATCACTCCAGGGCTTTTGCATTTCATCAACCAGTGAAATTTTTTAAAAAATTACAAATTGAGAATTGACATAGAATTGCTGACATTTTTTTTCCAAGCAGGAATTTAAATAACAGAAACAACAAGTACCATTTGTTATTACTAGTACTCAACAAAAGAAATGGTGTTTTAACACCAAAAAAGAAATATGAATATGTTTCAGATTAAAGCCTAGTCTTTTTCAAGAATGAAGAGTCGGGACCTTACACTTATGTGTTTATTCATGGACACACACAGACTTACATACATACAACTGTTCTCTTCCTTTATGGACTCTATACCAACAGTCATTGTGACAGAATTTAGCAGACTAGGGAGGGGAGTCTGACATAATCCCGATCTGAAATAGTCCCCTATATGCCCAGAGGGTGATAATGTGAAATCTTTTCCAATCATAATTCAACCCTAAAACATCAGCTAAAAGAGAATCTTGGGTTTTGATGTGAGGTGCCAATTAAGTTATTGCCTTTCAGCTCCAAACCTGCGCTTCCATACTTGGGGAATGTCCGCGGGGGGGCTCTGCAAACTGGGTTTCTGCTTTGCTAGCTTGAGCAGCCAATAGGGGGCGCTAAGGGGAGACACAAGGCTACCAGGAAAAAACCAGATTGTGTCTTCCTGTCTGTGTCCCCTGAGCAGCCTGTGGGCTTTCGGACAGCTCGCCCTGAACATCACTCCATCAACGCCTCCTCGCTGGGGAGCAGCCGTTCTGTGTCGTTGGATCCGGCGTGCCATTTTTCCAATATTTGCAGAACCAACGTCATCAGGCCCCCAGCAGCCAGCTGGTACCCCATCCTGGGGGCTCTGGGTCCCAGGCCCATGAGGCCCCTCTTGTAAGTTTCCAAACTGCAACAATCCAGTCTTGCCTCTTCCTCTCTCTCTCCTGCGGGAAGCTGCTTCCTGCAGCTACTACCGCAATGATACCTGACAGCAGCGGTTGGCAAACGACAGCGCGGAGGCTGAATCCTGAATCCTTTGCTAATTGTTTCGTAAATATAGTTTTATTGGGACACACCCAGGCTCACCCATTATATGGAGGCTGCTGCTTTCTTGTTTCGGCAGTAGAGTTCAGTAATTGTGATGCCTTGGAAAACCCAAACGATTTAAGCTGGCCCTTTATAGAGAACATTTGCAGATTTCTGACTTAGAGATCCCTTTTTACCCTTTGAGTTACCAAGTTAATAATCTTATATCTAATTAACTGTGTGTGCGCGTGTGTGTGTGTGTGTGTGTTTTAATGTTAAATTCTCTTTTTCAGATAACTGAGTGAGACATTTTCAAATAAACAAGAAACTGGTGAGTTAAGAGAACTGGAAAACAGACTTTGGAAGGGAGGGAGAAAGAAAGAAAACACTCCTAGGTTAACAGGACCTCCCTCAGGAAGCCAACACATCACCAGACTCTGGAATGACCACATTCCTAATGATGAAGGAAACAAAATGGAAAAGTTTTGTACCAGGCAGAAATGATAAATGGTCAAGAGAAACTTTTTAATTGCACATACTAAAATCAGATAAAGCCCGGCAAGGATATTTATGGAGAGTACCATCGCCATGGAGACAGATACAACAACAGATCAAAAGAACAACTTTAAAACCAAACTATATTTCACTGAAAGTGAACTGTAGGTCTATTTAGCATTTTCCTTCACTCTGCTTTAATAATTTTAAATGGATCTTATGAAAGTTGGAATTATGGGCTCAGCTTACATCTCCATACAATTCTGCATTCCTTTACTTTATATGGCACCTTTTTTTTTTTTTTGGTTACAAAAAAATAAAAAGCTATGCAAGGATGAGAAGAGAAATATAGGTATCTACTCTTTATTTTTATTCCATCTTTTGACAGGAGCCCATTAAGGATGTAACTAGTGGGAATATAGTTTCAACATGATATTCCATTAGGCAACTTATTTTTGGCTACTTATTAAGAAAGGTTGCCTAATGTACTGTTTTAATGACTAAATCAGGTTTTTCCTACCTGGTACACAAGGAAAGATTTCTGGGCTTTCAAAAGTAAATGTCAGTCACTACAGAGTAATAACAGTTTTGTCTGCCATCTCTGGAGATTTCATTGACAGTCTTTTTATTAGAAATCATTTTTGTAAGACATTAAAACCTTATTAATATTTTTGGCCTCTGAATATTAGAAGCCAGCTAGCCTACAAAGATTCTCCACCAGAATTTGTAGTTGAGCATTTTATATTTTTTAAGAGGATGCTGTTTTATACATACATACGTACCTACACACACCCATGCGCATACAAACAAACACGTATGGGTATACATATGTAATTCCCAGTGGAAAACAATTGTTCCTTTTTACTCTCATGTTTCTTAATACACGCCTGATGTAAACTGGTAACTGCTATGTCTTTGAAGCCTGCCATAGTCTTTAATTAGGAAAAAATATATATGTATGTTATAGGACTCAGCAATGACGAAAAACATAGTTGGGGAGGGGGATAACTTGGAACATGCCCTTGGTGTTTAGACAATTTAAACATTATCTGACTTAATGACAGGAAAACGCAAGAGAAAGCATTTCATACGATAGCATTTTTTATAGCAGGGTGTCTCTATATCAGGGCCTGGCCAACTGTGGATGGTCAGCCAAATCAGACCCACTGCCTGCTTTCGTAAATAAAGCTTTATTGGAACACAGCCAGGCCCCTGTATTTACATACTGTCCATGGCTGCTTTCACACCGCAAGGGCAGATTTATAACTATAAATCTATAACAGCTCTAACAGACGGTATAAGGCTTGCAACGGCTAAAATACTACCTTGCCTTTTGCGGAAAAAGTTTGCGAACCCTAAACTGTGCAAACCTGGCGTTTATAATTACGCTATTTGATCTCAGACTTTACCTGCCTTCTTTCATTAGTCTCCAGAGAACCAAAGGTTGGAAAAGATGAACGTATGGCTTCCCAAGTCTCAACGTTTCTCAAATAAATGTACACCCCTTCCTCCCGTTTCTGATAGTCCTCTGCTGTCCTTTTGACAGTTAGGCAGGCTCCTACCCTCCTCCCTCACCATCTGTACCCCTTGGTGAGCGAGTCTTTCCCCTTCCACACCACGTGCGTCTTCCTCTTCTCTCCATTCAGACTGGCACAGTTGTGGATCCTCTTCTAGATTATTGAAATTACCTCTGATACACCCTACCTCCACGCTACCCCTTCTTCAGTCCATCCCCTCATTATCAGTCGGCCACTCGTGCCAGAATGCGAATTGAGCGCGTCCCTCTCTTGAGGCTATCAGCTTATTGCTTTTATCGTCTCTCAGAATAGTTCTTACCTTGCTATCACAGCACGTTGGTGTGAGGAAAGCTATTCCATGTTCGTCTGATGGAGACAGAGAGCTAGATCTCACTGGCGAATTTTGAGGGGTCTTTCTGACGACGAAAACAGGATTCTGTTATCCCTCTGTTTACCTCGACTCCCTGGGATTCAGACACATGTTTCCTAGGAAGGAGAAAATGGGATGGAACTGCAGGTAGTTCACCTGCAATTATACTTTTTTAAAAAGTCTATTTATTTTGAGAGAGAGAGAGAGAGAGTGTGTGTGTGTATGTGTGTGTGCACTTGGGGGCGGGTCAGAGAAAGAGGAAGAGACAGAGAATCCCAAGCAGGCTCTGCGATGTCAGTGCAGAGCCTGATGCAGGGCTTGAACCCACGAACCGTGAGACCACGCATGACCTGAGCAGAAGTCGGACGCTTAACCGACTGAGCCACCCACGTGCCCCTGGAATTTATACGTGAACATGGATGTTCCCCTGGAGGGCTGGGGCACATGGGGATTCTTCTAATGAGAATCTGTGACCTACAGGATGAGCCTCAGCATCTTAGGATGTACTGAGTGGGCCCAAGACAACCTTCTCCATGGGGTCTGTCATCAATTTGTCACGTAGTCTTCATGTCACTGCTGCTGATCTGTCCCCGGTTTCTTGGCTGTCCTTTTAGTCTCCATTACCTCTGCACTCCTGGCATACTATTTCCTCAGCTTTCAGTGTTCTTCCTCATCTTAACGCTTGAGGTATTCCTATTTATCCTTTAAGACTTGGCTTGAGTAATTCCTATTCAAGGGTAGCCCTTTCTGACCTACCCAGGCAGACTGATACATATCCTTCCCTGATCTCCCCACACAGCATGTTCCTACTTGGTGCCAGATGTTTCTCTTACAGCCTGGACACACCATCTTCAATGCCTGTATTGTCTTCCCTCCAGAGGACCTCAACTGGATTTTGTTTTCTTTCTTTACGTCTATAGTGCCTAGGACCACACCGGTCATATAGTGGGTGCCAAAGAATTATTTGTTAAGTGATTGGATCTATGCACGTTATTTTTAAAAATCAGAGAAAAGTGGTGGCTGGGTGGCTCAGTCGGTTGGGTGTCTGATTCTTGATTTCAGCTCAGTTCTCATGGATCTCATGGTTCGTGGGTTCGAGCCCTGCATCAGGCCCTGTGCTCCCAGGCCCTGTGCTGACAGAATCCTGCATGGGATTCTCTCTCTCCTCTTTCTCTGTCCCTTCCCCAAATGCACGCACACATACACGCGCTCTTTCTCTGCCCCTACCCCCTGCTCGCTCTCTCTGCTTCTCTCTCTCACACACACAATAAATAAATAAAGTTAAAAAAGTAATAAAAATAAGAATCAGAGAAAACTGATGTTTACTGCTGGGACTCTTCCCTAACTTCTCCTCACAAAGAGTGAAACAGGGAAGAAATTTCACTCACACCCCAGAGTTAGGAGTTGAAGGCTCTCTATTTCGTTCAAAGCATTAATAGACAAAGAGCCCTACCTGAAATAGACAAATTTGCAAATGACGTGATTTCAGAATTCGGTAGGAGAAGGTTTGGGGGATGATGACCTTTCTCACTTCATTTGTGTTGAGCTTGTGTTGAGCTGTATCTTTCGCTGCCTGGGAAGTCTCTGTCCTCTCTTCCGCATGAATAGAGTGGAAATTGAGAAAGATTCCTGGAGAATCCTGTAAGGTTACCTGGGTGCGTTGATATGAAGTCTGAGGTACAGCAGATGCCAGCGAGAAACAGAAGAGTTTTTCAAGAAGAGTTTGGGAGGTTGTCAAAAATAAAACATACCGCCTTCCTCTTAATCCTGAGGGCACCAGCTGCTGAAAATATACATATGCTTAAAAAACATACAATTTCAGGACTTTTAACTTTCAGGATTGTTTTTTTAACCAGAGGCTTGTTTTTGTTTTTGTTTTTATTTTTGTTTTTGTTTTACTCTCTATGTGGTTGTTTGGTCATCCAATTGATGGTGAAAAGTCCAAACAACCAGTTTACAAACGACAATGTTACGTAAGGATCTTTTTTTCATTTTTAAACTGAATTGACTAGCTATAGTTTTCTCATCAAGTCACAGGGTTTACTTAGAGCTTGTGACCCAGTAACAGTGAAATAGCAGGTTTTCACCTTCGAGTCATTGTTTAAAAAATGGGGGGGGGGGTGGAATCCATTATAGTCGAGTTTAGGGAATTTACCATGAGATAATTCAATCTGAACGTGAATTGTGAGTGAGAAGTTGATTTCTGGGTTTTCAATAATGGCACAGGAAGTAATCAAACTTGATCAGTGACAAGAAACCTATGAAATGGGCACAGCTAATGGGGCTATTTTGCCCTCAAAAGTTTTTCTGAAAACATAGGGTAATGCTATAAGTGCTGAATTTCCCCACCTGTAGCAAAAGCGTTTCCTTAGGGCAGAGTCGACGTGAATAGAAACCACAGTGTGATGAAGAAAAAGTCTGGGATGATTTATGTGTGTGGTCTGGCTTGAAAGTGGGTGGCAGAGGTAAGGGAAAAAAAAATTAATGACCTTTCCAGGGCCCTTTTAGTCCTCTCGTTCTATAGAGAGAGCTGTGTTCCGTGGAAATGGAGTGACAAAATGAGGGGTCAAAAAAAAAAAAAAGCATAAGAGGGATTATTATTAAAATGTTCTCAGAGATGTGGACAAAGAAAGTGAGACTCGGCGGCATGAGTTCCACTGGAATGATGTTTATCAAGTATATCGACAGCTGGATGGGACAACAGGGTAAAGAGAGCCAACTTCTAGAAGTATCTGCCAAACCCAACAGTTGGAAAACAACCAAATGAGTAAAACTAATTTATTTTCTTTAACAAACGTTTGCCTACTGCTTACTGTGCATCTGACACACTTGTGTTTGGTGACTCCCAACTCGTTTAGGATTCTTAACAATCCTACGTGAAAGGTCCTACTCTTAGCCTCATTTTAGTGGGGCACAGGGATGTTGAGTAAGAGGTATGGGGAACACAGACAGCAAGCGGTGAGGCCAGGACTCAAACCCAGGCGGCCTGGCTTCCGCTCTTCACCTCACGGAGAATGAAATTCCCAAGACAGAAAAGGAGTAGGACATCCTGGGAAGGCACCACGTGAATTGTGCGCAGCATTGGCGTCAGTTGTTTCCAGCGCTGGAGAATTTTCATAAAGTCATATCTCGCCCCTGCGTCTCCTCCAGGGTGCGGGACGTACAGGGAAGAAGGCGGAGAGAAGCGGCAGCAGAGTGATCTAGCCAATCTGGCGAGATTGTTCTTGATTGAGAGATTACTTACTAGTGCGGTTGGCTCTTCCAATAGGGCGGAAATGAGGGTTGCTTTAAGCTGTAAAATTCTCTGTCATATAGAACAAGTGTAACTTCCTTCCAAGTCAACTGGAATTAAGGGAGCATTTTCTGCGGGCACGTGAGGAGGAAATCCGTACGATTCCACCAACGTTATCCAAGGCACCACCTAAGTCCTTGGTGGCCGACCCGGACACCCTTCTTCCTTGTCCTCTGGTAGCTTAGCTGACATTTTATACGTGAATTTTGGGAAACTGCACTGACAAACTTAACATATGATTGACTCTGCTTCAGGGCCTCCCTTGCTCCCGAGGGACGGTTGGCTATCTGGCTGCTGTCATCTCAGGCGGGGCTCTGGGGTGTCACATTTTGAGCCATTCTGGTCTGTAGAGTCAGCTGGCCTTGCACTCAGCAATGCCAAGGGTTGGTCTTTCTTGTTCTTTGTCCTTGTAGATACTTCAGCTTTTAGAGCAGCAACTTACTGGACACATCATTTAGCACAACCACTTAAGCCTGTGGCAAGAGAGATGGCCAGCTCTGCAACTGGGCATCTCCACTCCTGCTGCAAAGTCAACATGATTTCTCAAGGCAGAGGACCAGGCCTTGAAAAGGAAGATGCCTGCTGTCATTTGCTCTAGGTAGAGACTACAAGTGAGAGTCTGTGTCTTTGACTCTCTATGAAGGTAGACTTCCTGGAGGTCCGGTTACCGGGACAGTCTCTAGCCTGGACTGGATTGAGCCCTACCCTGCCATGGGTGAGGTAAACCATATGTTCTAAGGGAGGAGTGACTGCCTACTAAGTCGTATGGCATGTCAGGGTGTGTGTGCGTGTGTGTGTGTGTGTGTGTGTGTGTGTGTGAGTGATAAGTCCCCTCTGGGGACAAGTAAAATATTGCATGCGACTTATCTATTAAGCCCAATGCTTATTACATTTAAGACCTGAATACATATTCATCAAATGCTTGATTCATCTACAAAGCTTGTCGTGCCCTGCTTCCAGATGTGGTTTTTGGCCCCAAAGTGTATTAACACACTGAGTGATAATATTTAAGCTGTTTCTTTGGGTCAGACCAATGGTCTGTCTTCCCTCTTCTCTCATTTTAAAAGAAGATATTTAGAGAGTATAAAGGTATAAAGGCAGTCTCTTACTTTTGATTCAGAGAAAATCACATCTTTAAAAATAAGGGTGTTCCAGGAGAGTTAGTTACCCTATATTACCACTCTTTTATGGCTCTGAAGAATTAAACCAAAGGTATCTAAATATAAACCCTTTAGATCATTAAAGATAAAACATTAAAAGACACTAGAAATTTCTATAGATCATTAAAGGTATCATGTTAAAAGACACTAGAAATTTCTAATATTCTCCAATGTCTCTCAGTCTCTCTCTCTTTTTCCTCCCCCCCCCCCCCCCCACCTTTCAGAGAGCTTAATAATCTAACTGCATGGTGTAGTGGGTAAAAAGTTATCTTTAGGGCTAACGGATCTGAATTTCCATTCCAATTCTCCCGGTTACTAGCTGTCTGAACTTACTAAGCTGCTTAATCAGAGGCTTGGCTCTTAGATCTGTAAATTTGGTATAAAAAGGATTTCTTAGCACAGATATTACAAGGAACAATAAATGTATGTCTGATGATTCCTCTATATTACTTAGCACATAGAAATGCAATAACTACCAGTTTCCTTTCCCTTTTCAGTTGTAAATGGCAAGTAGAAGCTCCACTCTTTAAAACACTGATGGCCTGGGGCGGCTGGGTGGCTCTGTCAGTTGAGCATCCGACTTTGGCTCAGGTCATGATCTCCCGGTCTGTGAGGTGAGTTCGAGCCCCACGTTGGGCTCTGTGCTGACCGCTCAGAGCCTGGAGCCTGCTTCAGATTCTGTGTCTCCCTCTCTTTCTGCCCCTCCTCCGCTAATGCACGCTCTCTCTCTCTCTCTCTCTGTCAAAAATAAACATTAAAATAAGTAAATAAATGAATAAAACACTGACGGCCTGATTTAAACAATATGGAAACCCACCTGGAAAACCTGTCCTAAACAAGAACAAATTCAAAACACCCAAGGACCAGTGCCGGCCCACTGTTGGCTCTTCCCTCTCACTTGTATTTTCTTTGATAATTGAGAGACCGTGATCTTTGTCCCTAAGGCAGGAAGTTTGTGTATCTGTTGTACTGTGCACCCAGTCTGTATTGGATTACTCAGCATCGCTTAAATAAACAAGAACATACCAAACACATCCTCCCCATTGAGTGCAGAGCCACCTGAGTCAGAATATCATTTCTTTGTAGCTTGACACACCTTTAGGAAGATCAAATGTTGACCCACCCCCCCAGCTGCAAGTCCCTTCATAGAGCTGACTCTTAGGGTGTGGCCATTTTTGGGGGGTCTGAAAGACTTTTGGTTGAGTCAAAACTTCTCGTAGGCTGATTGAAGAATTAATGACAATGAATGATCCGACCACAGTTCAGTTACCAGTTGCAAATAGATGTTTTATATATTTGCTAGTATACAATTATTATAATTTTATTACATAATACATAATAGGACAGAATATGTATAATATTATATAGTAACATATATCAAAAAATATGTAGGGGCGCCTGAGTGATTCAATCGGTTAAGCGTCCTACTTGAGTTCAGGTTATGATCTCACGGTTCATGGGTTCAAGTGCCGCATTGGGCTCTGTGCTGACAGCTCAGAGCCTGGAGCCTGCTTCGGTTTCTTTGTCTTTCCCTCTCTCTCTGCTCCTCCCCTGCTCGCACTCTGTCTCTTTCTCTCTAAGAAATAAATAAACTGAGGGTTGATGGGGGTTGAGAGGGAGAGGAGGGTGGGTAATGGGCATTGAGGAGAGCACCTGTTGGGTGTTATATGGAAACCAATTTGACGATAAATTTCATATTAAAAAAAGAAATAAATAAACATTTTTTAAAACAAAAGTACGTATATTTATGTCTGTCTATATGTTTACACACACACACACACACACACACACACAAATTTTTTGAGTAATATATATCCTGATCAATTGAATGATGATATTAAGAAGATGTCATGTAATACTCTGGTTTGCCAGGATAGTATCTGCCCATACAATGCTTCCCTGTTTTGGAACACAAGTAAGATTTGATTCTTCTCTCTCTTCACCTTTTTTCTTTCAGTCTACCATCACGTTTTGTGGATGCCGTCTTCAAAATGTGTCACGTCAACATGACCGCTACTTCGGTTGAGGCCGTAACTTGTCACCTAGCATATTGCGGCGCAGCTCTGGCAAGATTTCTTGCTCCCGTTCTTGATTCTCTTCCCCTGTAAACATACCTTTTCAAAAGGTAAACCGGTTCCACATAAGCAAGGTACAGGCTAATCGACCTAGGTAAAAGAATTCTCCATCCTCAACCATAAACATGGATCCTCAAATACCTCAACAGGTGGCACACCCAAAGCAGAGGTGGGACGGAATCCAGTCCTTCCTCAGCATTCCAGGCTGACCCAGCATGCCGGCTGGGACATTGATAATTACAGTCCAGAGGCATTTTAATGCCTCAAAATTATCCTCATGTCCACTGGCTGTCACTCCCCATCCTCTCCCTGACCTCTTAGTCTTACACAACACCTAATCTTTCTCCATTTTGTCTCTGTAGGTTCTGTCTTCTCTTTTGGACACTTCATGTAAATTGAGTCATATAATATGGGTCTTTGGTGATGGGCTTCTCTCATTTACTGTAGTTTTCAGGGTTCATCCATGTCATGGTATGTGTCAGTATTTCATTCTTTTTTATCGCCAAATAACATTCCATCACGTAGCTATACTGTATTTTATTTGTCCATTCTGCAGTTGATGGACACTTGGATTGTTTTTACTTTTTAGCTCTTATAAGAATGCTACTATGAACATTTACATACACATTTTTGCGCGGACAAATGTCTTTATTTCTCTTAGATGGATATCTAGAAGTAGAATTGGTGGGCCACATGCTAACTTTATATTTTGAGCAATTGCCAATTTCTTCCCAAAGTGACTGCACCATTTTGCATTTCCCCCTGCAGTGTTACGAGGGTTCCAATTTCTTCACATCCAATACAACATTTATTATGGACTCTCTAGTGGTCGTAAAGTCATATCTCATTGTAATCCTTGCCTTCTTGTAAGGAAAAATGCATAAATAATTATCCTTCGCTCTGCCATATGCAGCCCAAGTTGTCATCAATACCAATGGGCTAGTGAGTGAATTCTGCAACAGGCTCAGTCAGAAAAAGACTCCAAGTAGTGGTTGGTGTTTTTCCACCAAAACAATATGTGACATGAAGACCTGAAAAGGACTATATGGAAGCCACTTTATATTTTTGCCTTTTCTTTACAAATATTAAGAAGGAGCTGTGCAACAGAGCCTGATGTTCAGATGAGCCCTGGGATTCTTCTCCATGGATATGCACAATGTCTGACTCTATGACTTGAAGGAGGCATGTATCTGGGACTGTCATTATGAGAAGGGCTCATCGAAGGACAGAAAGCAGAGCAACTTCTTAAATCCCTGCTCCTTCAGTGTATTCAGTGTAATCTGTAAAGTGTCAGATTTCATGGACCACCGTGAAACACAGCTGCACAGAAGCCAAGCCATCCCACAGCAAATGTTCATAGCAATAGGCTGGGGTAAAGGCTTCCACTCAAAAATCCTGGTCATGCTCGCACCATGGGTTCCATATTAGGCTAAGTCTGATGGTGGTCAATGAGCTGACATGTTGCTCCGCCTAGGGATGGCATCCTATCCACAACAGGCTCCTCACCAAAAAGCTAAATTAGCGATGTCCACTTGAATTAGGGCAAAATTCAAATATCTCATTGAACCACTACTCAGTGAAATTATCCACTGTTGGTAATTCCTCAGTAAACTCCAGTTCTTTGTGGCTTCAAGAATAACCACCATAGGTGTAGCTCAGTGGATGACTGCAGATGCAGTGAGGACTTTTGCTAGACCATGCTGGAATGTTTCTCAGCATCTAGGTGTGCCTCACTTACTAGACCCATATTTGAAATAGACCAACACTCTTTCTCAGTCCATCTTTCCTGTTGACAAGGAATCCACTCAAAATTGTGCCACGAGGGAAGAATATTATAATAATACAACAGAACACTGGTACTGAATTGCATATGGCCAGTCTTCATGGGAACTGAATATGGGAAGACGCTAGAATGACTGATTTTATTTCCATGTTTCAGACTGTGTGTTTTACTGTCTCCCTGCTCGTTAGAGTTCCGATATTTTCCCTCCACTCTGTATCTTTTGTCTGTCTGTCTGTCCCTCTCCCTCTCTCAATATGCAAGGAGGAAGAGACATTGATCTGTGTGCAGAAAAGAAAAAAAAAACAACCTAAAAGGCAAGAGACCAAAGGAGAGCCAAGTGAAGGATTACCCTGGGGGCAGCGGACACTGAGAAGGAACCCAAGGAGAAGTGAGAACCACTAATCACCTGGTTAGAAGATGGAACGAGGTCTAACAGGGGCAGTTCTGAAGCAAATGCTGCGAGTTTGGAAAGCCTACAGGAGAGTCTTTTTCCACATAGCCTGCTATGTGTCGCCAAGCCAGGAGCAAGTTCTGAACGGGACTAATCTAACCTGAGAAATGCATTCTCACGTTTTAGAGTTGACATTACTATTTAGGCATAAGTATTCTCTAGCCTTTAAGAAATCACCGGATGTCACTTCTAAGTAATTGTAGTGGAAATACATGACGCCCCCCCTTAACTTTTATGAAAGTATGTGACTTTCCTGCAGCATAAAAAGATATTGCTTCTTTAAGCTGGAAATGAGATAGATTTAACCTAAATGAATAAATATATCTTTGCAGTTTTATTCGATGTTAAGATTCTATATGAGACAGAACTAAACGCTTTATTCAGAATTAGAGCTGTTCTTGAGGGGTGAATTCACTCAAGATATGCATTAATACTTTAGAAACACATTGCCTGTCACTTCTTACTGCTTGCTGCTTAATTAAAAGGGATGTCAGACACTTCTGAAAAGGCTCTGGTAAATTGTCAAATTCAACAAAAGAAAGAAAATTTTAGTTAAAAGCACCTTATGTAAATTATGCCTTCCCCCAGCCCAATTTCCTTTCTTCTTCTAACCACAGTTACCGTCATTTTAGGTGACTTTTGTCTGGCATTTAAAAATGAAATGTGATTCTCTTATTCACTCCTTGGCAACATTCCCTGAAATATTCTGTTAAGTGTTTTCAATTATATCCCAACCCCAATAGAATTTCAGTAAGAGGTTTTAAACAGATATTTTATCTAGTACATTGTTTTTCAGTTTGTATGCTATTTATGTTGCAATCAATATAGAAAAATTAGGCAACGCTGAAAAATCTTATTGCTTGAAATCAATACATTTGTATATGGTTGAACACACCTTCTGAAAAATTAGAGATTTTAAGAGGTCATTTCAAACCTTTGCATTAGAAATACCATCAAGGGAACTCCTGGGTGGCTCAGTTGGTTAAGCATCCAACTCTTGATTTTGGCTCAGGTCATGGTCTCACGGTTTGTGAGAATCCAGCTTAAGATTCTCTCTCTCCTTTCTTCTGCCCTCCCCCGCTTGCACTCTTGTTCTCTCTCTCTCAAACAAACAAAAAAAAAAAAAAAAGAAAAGAAAAAGAAAAAGAAAAAGAAAGAAATACCATCAAATTTGCAAGCAAATAATTGTTAAAAAATTAAAATTAAAATTATCTCTATAATAACTGGACTGATATTATTTGGTTGCATACAGTTGCTTACAGTCACATAGAAAACCGTTTGCTTATTGAAATTTAACTTGTTAAACGTATAAGTAAAAAAAAAATTTTTTTTCTTACGTAACTGGGGCCCCGTGTTATTTGGTGGAAAGTACAATAGGATAAGAAAGAGAACTGTTGGGTTCTGGGCAGGCTTCACAATTTCCCCAGATCTGCAGCTTTCCACAGAGTAAACATCCCACACTTCAATTTCTCCATCTTTTAATGCTTCTTTTTTTTTTTTTTAGGTTTATTTATTTTGAGAGAGAGAGAGTAGGGGCAGAGAGAGAGGGGAGAGAGAACCCCAGGCAGTCTCTGCACTGTTAGCATATGGGGCCCAAAGTGAGGCCCCAACTCACGAACCGCGAGATCATGACCTGAGCCAAAAGCAAGAGTCAGTCGCTTAACCGGCTGAGCCACCCAGGCGCCTTTCTCTACCTTTTAAATGGGGATAATAAGATGTGTCCTGCCAATCCCATAGGAATGTGGTGATATTTCAATAAGAAAATGGCTGCCCGCGGCTTTGTAAACTGTAATATGCTGCATATAGACAGGCATCATCGTCAGTTTCTCTTCCACTGTTGGCGCATCCATAGCCACTCTTGAACAATTGATGGGTTAAAAGCAGATCACCATTTAACTTTGCCCAGCTCTCTTGGTGATTTAGGTAAACGAAAGAGAGCTGCACAAGAGTCCAATCTGGTTGGCTGTGACACATTTAATTGGTTGTCATCTTTTGCTGATTTTGTAACATGTTTTAAGATTTATGACCTAAGACTTCAGGAAGTAAAACAAGTGGGAAATGAAAACAAAAGGCTGATAAAAGAAATCTAAGAGAGAATTCATGATAGCTAGCATGAAATGAATTATGAAAGTGAAGGTTTTTGAAGTTGCATATCTATTTTAATGATCAATGAGCTATGGATAGTATTAGGGCATATTAGAGGATATTTAACAGAAATATAAAGTGAAAGTTATAAATGAATTTCTAGATGTTAAAATCAAGAATTTACAAACTCTTACTGTAATTTGGAAAAACAAAAATTGTCCAAACAAGTCAACCCTTATCAAATTTTCACTTTAATAAATTAACTAGACTGGGAGTATTATTCCTGGGAAAACACCCTGCTTGGTTAATTAAAAAAAAAAAAAAGTAAAATCCTTTGTCATTTGCCATCAGGGTAAATGCTGTAATAAGTAATTGTTCTCTGAGTAGCAGCTCCTCCAAAGTGTCATTTCATTCTTTTTTTACATGTTTCACAAATTTGAATATTCCCAAAAGACAGTAGTATGCCTTCAGCATGAATAAGATGATTATAGGATGACAGAATTTTTCTTGAGAGCCATTTCACGAGTCATTATATATCCTTTGCCAACTTGCAGTTGGATGCCAGATGCATTAGGCTATGAGACTGCTATTTAAAATAAAACAGAGTAGGATAATTATGGCAATTGACCAGTTGCAAACTGAAAAGTCTGCACGTTATGTTTTAAAAAATTTATTTCCGCATCCAAGAGTAGGCGGCTTAAGCTTAATGGCTATGCCCATTGACTTTTCAGTTCTTCTGCATGTCTCTTATTGATTTTCAGGTTATGAAGATTAGGTGGCCGGCATGCCATATTCACCTTCAATCCTGCGTAAGTCTCAATAATCAGGCCACAAACAATCTTCCCCCCCCCAACTGGCTATAATAAACACAAATCTAATAGTTATAATTTTCTGCTGTCTCATATCAATGGAGACATTTTTTCTAGATACAGGCATACCTCCTTTTATTGCATTTTGATTTATTGTGCTTCACAGATATTGTTTGGGTTTTTTTTTTTTTTCTTTTTTTGTAATTGAAGGTTTCTGGCAACCCTGATTGAACACATCTGTCAGCACCATTTTTCCAACAGCATTTGCTTGCTTTGTGTCTCTGTGTCACATTTTGGTAATTCTCATAATATCTCAAACTTTTTAATTGTTATTATAGTATTTATGGTGATCTGTGATCCGTGATTTTGATGTTACTATTATAATGGGGGGGCACAAACTGTGCCCATATAAGATAGCGAATGTCATCAATAAATGTGTATCTTTTGACTGCTCCATTTCCTGTCTGACTGTCTGTTTTCCTATCTCTCTCCCTCTCCTCAGGCCTCTCTATTCCCCGAGAAACAACAATATTGAAATTAGGCCAGTTAATAACCCTACAATGACCTCTTAGTGTTCAAGTGAAAGGAAAAGTTGCATTATCTCTCACTTTGGATAAAAGCTTGAAATGATTAAGCTCAGTGAGGAAGACATGTTGAAAGCCAAGACAGGCTGAAAGCAAGGACTCTTGTGCCAAACAGTTGGCCAAGTGGTGAATGCGGAGGAGTTTTGAAGAAAATTAGAAGTGCTACTCCCATGAACACACAAATGATAAGAAAGTGAAACAGCCTTATTGCTGATACGGAGAAAGTTGGAGTGGTCTGGATAGAAGATCAAACCAGTCACAACATTCCCTTAAGCCAAAGCCTGATCCAGAGCAAGGCCCTGACTCTCTTCAATTCTGTGAAGGCTGAGAGAGGTGAGGAAGTTACAGAAGGAAAGTCTGAAGCCAGCAGAAGTTGGTTCATGAGGTTTAAGGAAAGAAGCCATGTTCATATCAGAAAAGTGCACGGTGAGGCAACAAATCCTGATGGAGAGGCTGCCGAAAGTTCTCCAGAAGATCCAGCTGAGGTAGTTAATGAAGGTGGATACACTAAACAGAGTTTCAAGGTAGAGGAAACCAGTCTTATACTGGAAAGAGATGCTGTCTAGGACTTTGATAGCTAGAGAGAAGTCAATGCCTGACTTCAACGATTCAAAGGACAGACTGACTCTCTTGTTAGAATCTAATGCAGCTGGTGACTTTGAGCTGAAGCCAATGCTAAATTACCAATCCAAAAGTCCTACACCCCTTAAGAATGACGCTAAATCCACTCTGCCTGTTCTCTATAAATGGAACAACAAAACATGGCTGACAGCACATCTGTTTTTAACATGGTTTCTTGAATATTTTAAGCCCACTGTTGAGATCTACTGCTTAGAACAAAAAATCCTTTCAAAATATTACTGCTCATTGACAATGCACCTGGTCACCCAGGAGCTCTGATGGAGACGGACAGTGAGATGAATGTTATTTTCATGGCTGCTGATACAGCATCCATTCTGCAGCCCATGAATCAAGGAGTCATTTTGATGTTCAAGTTCTTATTATTTAAGAAATCCATTTCATAGTGCTATGGCTGCCATAGATAGTGATCCTTCTGGTGGATCTGGACAAAGTAAACCGAAAACCATCTGGAAAGGATTCCCTATTCTAGATGCTATGAAGAACATTTGTGATTTATTGGAAGAGGTCGAAATATCAACATGATCAGGACTTTGGAAGAAGTTGATTCCAACCCTCATGGATGACTTTGAGGGATTCAACACTCCAGTAGAGAAAGAGAAAGTAACTGCAGATGTGGTAGAAACAGGAGGAGAACTGAAGTTAGACGTGGAGCCTGAAGATAGGACTGAATGGCTGCCATCTCATGATCAAAATTTAATGGATGAGGAGTTACTTCTGGATGAGCAAAGAGTCTTTTTTTTTTTATATACTATTAGGATTGGCAAAATGACAACAAAGGACTTAGAATAATATATAAACTTAGTTGATCAAGCAGCAGCAGGGTTTTAGAGGATTGACTCCATTTTGAATGAAGTTCTACTGTGGGTAAAATGCTATCAAACAGCATCACGTGCTACAGAGAAATCGTTTGTGAAAGGAAGAAGTGATCAATGTCGCAAAGTTTATTGTTGTATTTTAAGAAATTGCCACAGCCACTCAACCTTCAGCAACCACCACCCTGATCAGTCAACAGCCATCAACATGGAGGCAAGACCCTCCACCAGCAAGCTCAGATGATGGCTAGCATTTTTTAGCAATGAAGTATTTTTTAAAAAAAATTTAATGTGTATTTACTTTTGAGAAAGAGAGTTAGAGGGCGAGCAGGGTAGGGGGTAGGGGTGGAGAGAGAGGGAGTCACAGAATCTGAAGCAGGTTCCAGGCTCTGAGCTGTCAGCACAGAGCCCACCGTGGGGCTTGAACTCAGGAACCACGAGATCATGACCTGCTGAAGTCGGATGCTTACCTGACTGAGCTATCCAGGCACCCCTACGTATTTTTTAATTAAGGTATGTACACTGTTTTTTTTTTTTGACATAATGCTATTACACATTAACAGACTATATAGTACAGTGTCAATAAACTTTTATTTGTACTGAGAAGCCAAAAACTTCATTTGACTCACTTAGTGCATTGTTTTATTGTTGTAGTCTAACACCAAACCTACAGTATATTTGGGGTATGCCTAAGTCTTTAAAAACTATGCCTGAGGAAACGCTGCTCTTTAGGGGAAAAAAACATCTTTGACTGATGTGCATTTAGTGTTCAAACTGTCCATAGACACAAACATTTTAGAGCTTTGAGCAGTAAAATGGGACGACCAGATGACGATGGATGTACATTAATTATTTTTGTCAGTGAACAAAAAATGAAGGAGAGAGTTATGTTATGGTGCTATATAGCCTGACTGCTAAATTTGCTTGAACGTGGAAAAAGAAGAATGTTGTTGACTATTAATTGATTGATTTATTTTCCTATGACTCCTGAGCTGCCCGGCTAGGTCGCTTAAGTTTGGTGCTAGAGGGGATCCGGCAAAACATGAAGACTCTATTTCTTCAGAAGGTATTTATTCAGCAAATAAATACCTGGACAATGCAAGGGAGGAGTTGCATTGGATCAGCCTAGGGGAAGGACATGAGATTGATATATTGGAGGAAGTAAAAGACGGCCAACGTGGCTAAAGTAAATAAGGGGGAGAGGGTCATAAGATGTGGTCGGGGGGCATTAGGATTAGCCTATTTGTTTGTGGGAAATACAGCCATTCTTTTTCATTTTAAAAGTATAAGTAAAAATACAGTTAAAAAAAAATCCGTGCAACCAACAACTCATGCCATCACTGGGATATTCCCAGCAGACCTTGACTCGTTAGCCAGACATAACCAGAAGACGAAGGCGACCATTGTCTTAGCCTTCACCTAGACACAACTGTGCTGGACGATTTGTGAAATTAAAGGCAAGGAAGCTCATCTGATCTGCAGGCTGAAGATGTTGCAAAAATTCTGACATGAAGAGACATTTGAAATTTTATGTACTTTAATATGGGGGGAATAAGTGGTATCTAGAAATTCTGAGGATTTGGTTCTTAGGGAGAATTTACTGCATTCGTCTAGATAATTTTCTGTATTAGAAACAAATGTGAGCCATCAGTCTGTTCAACGCCCTCCGCCCCCCCAGATCATTCTCTTAGGTAAAACAGGCTTCTGTTGGCAAATATGGCATCATATTTGTCAAATATTCTGGAGTAGTATATGTTGCCAAACAACCTTTAGAATAAATATTTTTACTCTAGGGAAGCCTGGGTGGCTCAGTCGGTTATGCGTCCGACTTCGGCTCAGGTCATGGTCTCGCGGTTCGTGGGTTCGAGCCCCACATTGGGCTCCGTGCTGACAGCTCAGAGCCTGGAGCCTGCTTCGGATTCTGTGTGTGTGTCTCTCTCTCTGCCCTTTCTCCGCTCATGCTCTGTCTCTCTCTCTCTCTGTCTCTCAAAAATAAATAAACATTAAATATGTATACATATATTTTTATTCTAGACCTTGAGAGTTGAGTGAAACCCTTTGAAATTGTACATATAATTCTGTATATGCCCATGTATGTATGAGTATGTAGGTGTGTACGCTTATGTATGTATAGATATGTGTGAGTATGTACGTATGCGAGTGTGTATTATGTACAATTTTGTATATGCTTGCGTATGTACGTGTGTAAGACAGCCGAGTACGGGATGCTATTGAGTCAGGAGGATTCTGGCACCGGCTACCCAGGTTTCAGTCCCAGCTCTACCCCTGATTAGCATGTGCTCTTTAACCTCTATCCCTTCATTTGAGAAATGCATGTAATCATATCACCCACCTGATAGGACTGTTTTCATGCTCAGATGATTCAAGCATATGGTACTGTGCCTGGAAACATAATCAACACTTACTATGTGAATTTTTCTGGGAAGCGAGTCGTGAAAAGGCCCCTTGCCATTCACCTCAAAGAAAGAAAGTTAAGAAGGACTGTCTGAGCACTTCTGGAAAATTATTTTTTAAAGTGGCAATAGGCTAACATGTCGAGGTAATTAAAATATCAATCTGCGCATGTTATTTCCTCTCTGAGGATATGCTCATTATTCTGATCTTGTTTCAGAACCACTAAAGTTAACATCTTACCTTCCTTTATTATTAATTTCTCTCAGTGTCATATTAAAGATTTTGTTCCAGTAAAAATAGTAATAACTACTTAGCCTTGAAACCTACTTCCAATATGGAATTTTCTATCATGAGGGAGAAAAAATTATAGTTTAAATAGAATTTTAGAAATAATCTTCAGTTAAAGCAATTACTATTTTTTAAAAGACCTCTCTGGTTTTTCTCTAATAGTACGTTCTATCGGACTTCCACTCTGGTAACCTTTTGCTAACTTTAAGGTTTATTTATTTATTTTGAGAGAGTGAGAGAGAGAGAGAGCACGAGTTGGGGAGGGACAGACTGAGACACAGAATCTGAAATAGGGTCCAGGCTCCGAGCTGTCAGCACAGAGTCTAACTTGGGGCTCAACCCCATGAACCATGAGATCATGACCTGAGCCAGTTGGATGCTTCATTGCCTAAGCCACCCAGATGCCCCTGTTTTGCTAACTTTAAAATACAGAGTCCCAATAACCATTAAATTTGTATATGTTGATGGCTAGTACATGTTGGAGAGGGGCTTTTCTAAAACACTAAAGAGTGAAGTGTTTCTCTGGGATGAGTTCCCTTTTTCCACTTTGAGATTTCCAGAGACACTCAGAACCATGGCCAAGTCTACGTGACCTCTCTTATCTGTGTATTGAGTCCTGTAGTGCGACAGAGCTCCAAAGTACCTGCCTTGGTGCGTGCAATCGGAAAGGTTTCATAGAAAAACAAGCACAGTAAGTTGTGGTCAGCTTTCAAGCCGATGCTTTCAAGCATCACATTCTAAGTCTATTTAACATATGTTGTAGCTGAAATAAACCTTGTGTATTTGTATTTGTATGCATCCGACAAAAAAGTCAGAAAACTATTTCAAGAAAAATATGAACTATCTTATTTCAATCATGGTCAGAGTCTAACAAACACTTGTGTGCTGGTCTGGGAGTCTAACATTTATTTACCACATTTCCCCCTGCTCTTCCCAAATATCTACTTCTCATTGCTACACTGCTTTGGCTTCTGGAAATTTTTCCCACAAGTACATCATTCAGTCTCTGATTAGTCTGACTGATAAAGTCTGGGACCACGTCTGTTCAGTTTGTCTATACAGCATTGAATTAAGACTACTATTAACAGGACTCCAAGAAGCAGGATGAAGCCAATTCTGTACTGACTGTAACCACAGCCCGCAGTAGTGGTCTTAGAACCAACCAGCTGAATAAATCCCGGGAACCATCAGAAACCATAGAAAAATAGGGGTCTATGGCCATACAACCCTGAAGGCTCCAGATGTCATCGGATCTCAGAAGCTAAGCAGGGTTGGGTCTGGTCAGTACTTGGATGGGAGAAAGACAGGAGAGTTTCTTCTAAAGTTCCTGAATTAACCTTTCCTTAAATCTAAGGCAATAATCCAGGTTTGGTGGGATGCATTGGTGATTGCACAGACTCTGCCTTTACTGCAAGTCTATGCATCTTATAAAAAGAAAAAAGCCTCACCAATGAATTGACGCTGATCTGCATTCCTTCCAGGGCCAAGGAAGTATAATTGATCAATTTCACTAAAGTCAGGGAAGGACAGATTTCATAGTCACTTTTACAAATGGCTGACAAACATTGCAGTCTTGGGAGGGAGGCAAATTAGTGTATTGTTCTTACACATGCCATATGATCTAAAGGACACACATGGTGGGTCTGGAAAGAAAGTGTTGTTTATAATTGTTGGGGTCCCCAACATGGGACCTACATCATTCAGGGGACACAGGTGAAGGAGTCCCCAAGATGGTCTCCTAGCTAGCTGCTGGGACTTAAGATTCTTAGTTCTAGGGGGAGCCTGGGTGGCGCAGTCGGTTAAGGGTCCGATTCTGTGTCCGAGTCTGTGTCCTGTTTCCGAGCCTGTTTCCGATTCTGTGTCTCCCTCTCTCTCTGCCCCTCCCCCGTTCATGCTCTGTCTCTCTCTGTCCCAAAAATAAATAAAAACGTTGAAAAAAAATTAAAAAAAAAAGATTCCTAGTTCTATTCAAATAATTGAGTCTATTTTTGAAGGCAATGCATCCAATCTGTTCTATTTATTCAAGGCAATATCCAGGTAGCCTTTATCTGCCCGTGTAACAACTGAGAGTGGCAAGGGAGGGTGAACAGAGACATCTGGAGGTGTTTTGCATGGGAGGAGCAAAAACTGAGGCCGTTTGCTTTTTCCAATAGAGTCTCAGGGAGGTTAAAAGGAACAGCAGTTGAATCATGGTCAAAATCTTCTCATGGGGGATGATAGATCCATAAATCAGTTAAACTTGAGGGATGTACAACAATTTAGAGGAACCATATCAAGGCATCTTCCTTCACAAGCAAGGCTCCAGGGGCATTTCTGAAATACAGGAGATCGCTAATGGCCTTCTGTTCCCTTACCTTCCAGATCTGAGGTGTTCCCCACCATGCTGCGGGGTTATGGCTCTCCCTGTCTCTATTGACACAGAAATGGAGCATTCCATTACACCGCCTATCACCTTTTTTCCACCTATTTCTCAATTCACACTCAAACCTGTCATTTGAAGGGGTCAGGAAAGAGGGATGAAAGCATCTTTATAAAACTTAACCAGGATTAAGTTTGAATCTCCTAGGCCCCTTATGCCCAGGATTCCACTTGGAGAGTGTGTCCATCAGGCTGATCTGGTATTGCAGAAAGAGAGACATGTTATGCCCAGGATGGTCAAGGCAGAATCCTGACTTTTCAAAATAGGTCTCTCCAACCCCTTTCTTCCTGATCATTACCTAAGAAGCAGCCAAGAGATGATCATGCCTTTCCAAAGACAGTTATGTTCAATGACCACATTTCCATACCATTGTGTGTGGTCCAGGATTGTGATGAGGGAGGGAGACAAAAATATTTTCACGTCAATTTTTGATGAGGCTGTTCCACTGCTCAATAAAATCTGTAAATAGTAGATCCCTGAAAATTATACAGAGCATTGAAAGCCCATCATAGGTTTTGACTGTCAGCCTACTGTTTAGTTGCTTTTGTGATAAAAGGTGCATACTTATACTGTGAATGGCCCAGAAAGCCTAAAGCATGACACAGATAAGTTTCAAAGGCCACAGTGGTAGGCTGGAGTTGGCTGACTGGAGTGTCAACAGTGGTGAATGCCACTGATAGCCTTCATAGGGGTCAAAGGTAAGATGTTGCAACGCTGCCAGGATGGGGTGTGAACAGTGGCTCATGTGATTTAGCCTCTTTCACCGTGAGACAGATGGGTCAACTTCTGGTAGGCATCGCTCATTTGGTATTACGTGGTGGCCTTTACAGCAGAAATGTAGAATTCTTGACTTTGTGCTCAGTCTAAAGCAGTGACTTCATGCCGTATCTGGTACAGTGAATCTCAAAGGATTCACTCATAACATTACATTATCGTCTCAACTTCACTGTGATCTCTTCTCAAATCACATCAGGTGAACCTGGTTCCCTCAGAGACTAGGGGCAGATGGTGATTTGATTTGGGGGCCTATATCTCGTGGATCCACAAAACCTTGAGTTCTTTATTTCCATAGAGTTCCCCAGAATATTCAAACTCATCTCATACTTAGTCCCCATTGGAGACAGGAAACCTTGTGCCCAACCCTTGGTCATTTTTTTTTCCTTAAAGAACTAAGGTCAGAAAGCTAGGGGGAAGGTGATCAGAAGCCATGGAGGGAGAGAATACCTCTGTGCCAGTAAGTAAGGCAAATTGGCTGCTTGTGGCTCAACCAAATGCATATCCAATGCTTTCTGTTCACCCAAAGCCCAATATGAGTTTGGGGGACCCCTTTAATCTTCCTTCTCCAGCTTAGAGTTAACCTGCTACAGTTTAATGAATGTTGGCTGAAGACATGAGACTCTTGGGTCAGAGACAAAACACTTTATGTTCCCATTTGTTTCCCATGTTCCTGGGTCTCACAGAAGTGACTCAGAGGGGCCCAGGTGATGCTGTGCCTACAGTGGGTTTGTGTCACAGCTAAGGGACCCTGAGCTTAGGAAACCTCAATACATTCTAAGGGGCTGTAAGCAAAGCTGTATGACCTTTGCTCCAGAGAGAGACATTATCATTAGCATACTAGACAGCAAACAAATACGTCCCTTGATCCAAAAGGAAGACACAGTCTTGCTCTTCCAAAGCTGTTCTCTGTGCAAACATCCCCCAAAAGACAGACCTTCACAAAGGGCTGTCAGTGACTCTGCTAGAAAGATGTGCAGATGTGGGAGTGACCCATGGAGAATTGTCTCCCCACATACCTAATTCATCACGCTGTTGGGATGATTAAATGAGATAAGATGGTTTGCAAAGCATTTAATGAATATTAGTTATCATTATTACATGGTTATAGTTTTTATAGAGAAATGCTTATTTCTTAAAAATAGAGTTAATTCAATTTAGAGGCATTTTAATCTAAGTTTTATAGTCTTCTGGGTGGGAAAAATGCAACTATATACACAAATAAGCTTTTGAAAGCCAAAAGAAGTATGTATGCCCAGAGAATGTAAAAATGATAGTCAGGTCTTAGTATGCATAAAATCCTAAAGATGATATTTATGAATAAAAAAGAAGTTCCTACACTCTTAGATTAAGTGGGCTTTTACATTTTAATACGGTTAGTTTTTTCCCCACAGTTATAACAGTTCTAATTGAATGCTTTAAGTCAATAGATAGATAATTAATAGATTATTAGCAAACACTTTGCTTACAAAATTTGGCCATTTGTTTTGGAGGGTATTGTTTTTAGAGCTTAAAGTGGTGGGTTTTTTTTTTTTTTGGTGGCATTTTATTTATTTATTGTTCTCTTGTATATGCTATAAATTCTCGGTGTTTCAAAGTTTGGCAAATATTTGCCTAGATCATTTACTTCTCCCCATTTCTAACCTAGCCCCCCAGCTTAATTGTAGGATTTATTTGTGGAAATTTTGGTGAGGAAAATAGCACCTGTTTTTGTAGGTCGTAGGTCATCTTTGAGTGAGCCTTAATATTCTTTTCTTAAAGCTTTCATCATGAAAAATTTTAAGCATATACAAAAGAAGAGAAAATAGTACAATCCACCTGGCTTACTCATAGCCCATCTTCCATAGTTATTAATTCATAGCCAATTTTGTTTCATCTCTACTGCCCTTCAGCACGACCTTCCTTCCCTCTGGATTATTCTTTGAAGCTAATCCAAGATGGAATATCATTTCATTGGTAAATATTTCATCTGTAAATTCCTCTAATACTTAAGGACTGATTTTTAAAGGCACAATACCTTAATCACACTTGCTTAATCTCATCAGATATCTAGTCAAGTTCACTGTTCCCCAATTATCTTACAATTTACTTTCATTCTTATTCCCATTTAGTTGTTTAATTTATTAATTAATTAATAGACACATTTGAATTGGGATCCACAGTGTGAAGAGGTAATGCCTGCTAGGTTTCTTTTAACCCATTTGGCTCTACTTGGTGAGTTCTTTTGTTGAAGAATCCAGAGCATTTGTCTTGTGGGGCTTTCCAAATCCTGAATTGAACTGATTTGATCTCTGTGGTTTTATTTGCCATCTTCTCTGAACCTGGCCTCTCTTCTATTTATAGGCCTGGTAAGATTCAAGTTCAGTTTTGCTTTTACTGGTGGATTTTGAAGAGACAGCCTCAAAGGTGGCAAGTGTGAAGTGTGTAGGCAGGTGGGGCTTTCAACAACCCGTGATCTGTGCCAGACCCGCTGTCGCATACAGGCTCATGACACGGAGATGCTGAAAGTTCATTATTTCTATAAGGAGAAGCTTCCTGCTATCAACCCTTTGGCTCTCCAGTACCCTTTACAAAGGAAAAGCAGGCTAATTGCTTTTGCCTCTTTCCGTGTATTTACCAATTCGTGTAGTCATGAAATGGTTTCGTAGCATCCAAAGCAACCAGTGAGGTTTTTTTTTTTTTCCAAAATATCATGCTCATAAATTTAAGCATATTTGATTTTCTAGCCAAGGCAGGTGTTGTTTCTACTGATGGTTAAATTGTTCCATTTTAGCTGGTGAGAGTTTATCCAGACTGGCTGTGAAGTCTTCTGATAGAGAATGATCTCCTTTTCTCGTGTAACAAAATACAAAATTATTTTGTATTTTCCTGCCTCAGATGGAAATCAGCAATTTCTCCAAGAAGACTTATATCCTTTTATGGAAAATAATATTTCCTATAAAGTCCCATGAAATGTCACAATTATGACATTTTGAAGGAGAGAAAACACACGCTCTAGATTGGGCAATCCAGACCAGTAAAACACTGGATTGCGTTTGATACTAGACGAAGGAAAACAGGAGAAAAATATGTTGGAAGAAAGTCTGCTTTTGTGCTTTATCTACTAGGTTATAATGTTCACTGTCTCCAAAAAAGGGAAAGCAAGATTCAAGCCAAATTGCATCCTTCTTTTCGGATGAGGGGGTCTTGGCGTTCACCATTTGCCTAAGCACACATTTATAACTTCGGGATTTTTATTAAGTGAAAAAATCTTGGCATTGCCCCGAAGGACCCCCCCCCCCCCCCCTTTAACACTGGATTTGCTTCGAAACGATGTTTGAAACGCCAGGCATGGTTCCCTATTGATGTGACTGATTTAATAATGTTCTTCTTCATTTTGTTTATGCAGCCTTCTTTGAACTGCTTGCTCCAGACTGTTTTAAGCGTGATATCCTAATCTGGTCTATTTCTGGGGGTAGTACGCTCAGAGAAGAGCCAAAGTGAGGCGAGATGTCCGTTATCCTAGGTGATCCCGAGCGCCGGGGCAGCTCTGCCTTTGGTGACCTGCAATCACAGAGCCCAGGGATGGGTAGCTCTGGGCTTCGATGTGCATTTTGATGAGGCTCCCATGACAAATCTAATGGAAGGCTCTGGCTAGCTGATGCATAGCTGGCCTCCTGCCCTCACTTAACACACAATGCATTCTTCATTCCACATACCATAGTCTATTTATGGATTCTGTTCAGACCAACGCAGAAAATAAGATATATTTTTGTCTCGTTTAATAAAGCCGGACACATAGGAAAAGGAGGAAAAGAATGGCTCGAGCTCTCAGCCCCATTTTAGCATACAGATGGTAGCTATAGGAGGTGTTAGTTGCAGGGGGAGAAAAAGAAAGAGTTGATCAGGAAGATTTGCTTGAGTGAATTTTGATTTTGTTTCCAGCAGACCTCATCACATGGCATTGTTTATGCAGATAGACCCTCTTTTCAGAAACCGTCTGGCTTCAGAAAACCCCTGTCAGTCGAGCATAAAAGCAAAGTTGTACAGCAGCAGTTAGCAGATCTGAAAGGCTGGCTGAATGGAGCTTGGGTGGAATATGCAGGCAGGCAGGCAGACAGAAAAGCCATTCTTCTCTGTGCCCCGACGGTGTACAGAGAGACCGCAGACCCTGGAGAAAACCCGAAAAGGCCTGGAGAAAGGGAGCAGTCACCCCTCCGCTAGAGAAAAAGAAAAATCTCCGGTAACGGGAGCTCAGGATTTTAGACACGAGGGCACTGAAAGAACAAAGACACGATTTCACCCTTTCCACCGTGTTTTTAGTCCCGGATACGGGCAAATATTTATTCTCTCTCTGCCTGTCCGTCTCTGATTCCTGGTTAGAGAAGGTTGAGGGAAAAGAAGAAACGGTGTGATTCACTCACAAAGAAATGCATCTGTTTCCATGTTCCTCGCATTTCTTACAGGGACAAACGAGCAAGTTTTACTAACATCGATGGCAGAGGTAAAATGGGAAATCTGAGAGAGTTTTTCCTTAGTAATCTGTGTCTTCCTGGATGGTGGGCTGGAAACCACAGACTGGAAATCTCTGCGTCATGGCACTTTGCTTGTATTTACTGTGTTTACGCGCACAAATAGAGTTTTCCATATGTATTATATGTACGCCATTCACGAACCGTTCTAAAAATATAAATACTGCACTAAGAACAATGGGTTTGTAAATCTAACAGCAGGGAACAAAGGATCGTATAAATTCAAGTGTATTTGGGTTCCCATAGAAGATTATTGTGTTTTTCCACTTTGTGAAGAGCATAGATTTTCCCACAGAATTTTCAAGAAAGGTTAAGAGGCAGAAAATCCAAGGTGGTGGGTGCACTTCTTATCAATAGACTGAAGAGTACTTGTTTTAATTTTTGCGTTGCGCCATTTATTATGACTCAGTTCAGCAAAGGCTGAGAATTATTTTCCTTTTTCTGTATGGATAGATACTTTTTTCTTAATTGAACACATCACCATATATAACAAGATGGATAGTATATATTAATTGTGTATGAATACAGGGAACATTGACACTCCGATAATGAATATACCTCTTACTTCAACATAGCGTGGTGTTTATTGCTTCTCCTCTGGCCATGGCCTTCAGAGTTTTATTATTATTATTATTTTTTGACTAGTGTGGAAAGGCATCCATTCTGATCAGGGATAAAATAAAAAATAAAACCCTAGGTCAATGCTACATAAGGGCAATGAATAATGTATTTTTAATAGTTCTGTCTTTCTTGCTTCGGCGGCCTTTCAAAGTGACGGACAAGTCCTGGATGTCTTTCTTGAAGTCACCTTACAATAACAGCCAAGAATTTCAAAATGCTTTGTCTTTGCGGGGTTTGGAGACCGCTGGTCATTAAGTCCACCTTAGAAGCACATCGTTTTGAGCTACGCAACCTGGAAACAGCAAAGAAAGAGGGCTTTGGCATCATCCACATTTCAGGGCCCTGCCTTCCTTTCGAAGTAGGGTAGCCTCCTCTCTCCTTTTTCACCCGCAAGAATAACAACAGACATTTTCGGGGGAATGTTGGGGGCTCTCAGCAAAGGGTTATTTCCATCTGTCGTCAGTTTGGATTTTGCATATCAATAAAAAATTAATAAACTAATTTCAGGCATATACGACACAGTTAATGTGGAAGGCCTATTGTTAGGAAAGAAATAGTATCTTCCTATCAGTGGATTTAAACAGCCATTCATCATTTCTAAAGGGCAATTATTTGGAATCCATTAAACTGGAATTCATAATACCCCTGCATACTGAATTTTAAATAGAAATCTGTATTTAGATGAAGGAATACATTAGTATAAGTCATTAGAGCACTGAAAATCTATGACTTGTTCATTTTTCACTTTTTCTTCAGATAATATGAAGCACTGGGGATGTTGGTCCTTCAGTAACACCAAACAGAAAGAAAACCAGGCACTCTTGTCACAGCATTGCTATAGATAATGATGTTTTCTTTCTCTTCCTCTTTTTTTTTTTAATCTTCGTGTTCCAGATTTTCTAATTATTACGCACAAAATGAATCCTCTCATGGAAAACTCCTCAGAAATCGATAGAAAACTCCTTTCTCCAAAATGGTGGCCCCTTTCTGCAGTCGTATCTTCTCTGGCTCCCTGGTGTCTACATTTTAAAGGTTACAGCTCAAGGGGCCCCTGGGTGGCTCAGTCGGTTGAGCGTCCGACTTTAGCTCAGATCACGATCTCACACTCCGTGAGTTTGAGCCCCACGTTGGGCTCTGTGCTGACGGCTCGGAGCCTGGAGCCCGCTTCAGATTCTGTGTCTCCCGCTCTCTCTGCCCCTCACCCGCTCATGCTCTGTCTCTCTCTGTCTCAAAAATAAATAAAAACATTAAAAAATTTTTTAAAGGTTATGGCTCAAGATAGCATATCGAAGTTATAGGAAGCCAGGCGAACAGTCACACAATCTCAAATAGGTGGAGAGAGCTCATTTTGATTGGTGCAAATTTAATTTATAAGACATTTAATTTTTTTTTTCAACGTTCATTTATTTTTGGGACAGAGAGAGACAGAGCATGAACGGGGGAGGGGCAGAGAGAGAGGGAGACACAGAATCGGAAACAGGCTCCAGGCTCTGAGCCATCAGCCCAGAGCCCGACGCGGGGCTCGAACCCACGGACCGTGAGATCGTGACCTGGCTGAAGTCGGACGCTTAACCGACTGCGCCACCCAAGCGCCCCCTATAAGACATTTAAAAGCAAATTTAGGCCCACTAATTGTAAATAATATGAAAATATTGGTTATTAGACCTGTTTTAATACATGGACAAGGAACATTTATAGTTATTATATTTATGTATATAGAAATGTTTTTTGTTTTTTGTAATTGCTGTATAGGGACAGAAGAAAGCCAGGTTGATAGACATCTAACCTAGCCAATAATAAATATTACACTATCATTTTGCTTAACCTCCCCTTGCCTCAACAAACTGTGCTAAATAAATTATAGTCCAGCCCATGTTAGAATAAATGCCAACTCTGAATTAGTGTGGCTTGATAGACTTTCTCTGTGTAACATCTCTACTATCTTCTAGCTTGAATTTCTTTTTTTTTTAAATTCTTTTTTTCAACATTTATTTATTTTTGGGACAGAGAGAGACAGAGCATGAACGGGGGAGGGGCAGAGAGAGAGGGAGACACAGAATCAGAAACAGGCTCCAGGCTCCGAGCCATCAGCCCAGAGCCTGACGCGGGGCTCGAACTCACGGACCACGAGATCATGACCTGGCTGAAGTCGGACGCCCAACCGACTGCACCACCCAGGCGCCCCTTGAATTTCTGTTGACGTCGACATGCTAGTTATTTATATTGACTCCTTTAGTAGCTATATTTGGCAAAGGAGAAATGATAAACTCACAGCTAAGAAAGACGAAGTTAAAGAAGCCTTTGCTAATCTGGACCATTCTAAAGCATCCTTCGCTAAGCTTCCCCACTCCCCAGCAAACACACCGATCCCTCTGCAACATGCAGATCTTGGTAAGACAAACTCATGGGAAGGCAACTAAAATAACAGTTACACACACTCCACGTGTGTTGACGTGCGCTGGTAATAAATGAGATTCCTAAAAAACGCGGCATATGGCCCTATGACTTTCAGCCTCATTTGGAACGGTGCAAACGCAGTCTGTCCCAGCATCCGTACTATTAGCATGTCTCCTGACAAGATGTTAAGTTTTAAACATGTGCGCAAGCACGGACATCTGCTTATATGTGCACATGCGTGCGAGCGTGCATGTGCTGTATGCACATACTTTGTAGCAGACCAAATCACGTGCCAGTAAACAAGTAAGTTGGGTACAGTTACCAAAGTTCAAAGGACCAGAAGCCCCAGAGTTGCTTTTTTGTCTTGGGTAATACACACTCCTATGAAAAATGTACACTCATGTGCTTATACACGCAAAGGCAACAGGAAATCCGGCCAGATTCTGGAGTTTGTGTTTGTGGCTGCTTCAAACTTTTCCTAGATGCACTTTTACGATGTTTATTTGTTTTCTCCCCCCTAGTCTGAAGATATAAATTCCACCTCGCTTTCTTTTTTTCATTTAAAAAAATTTGTTTAAGGTTTATTTATTTTTGAGAGAGATACACAGAAAGACAGAGAGAGACAGAGAGAGAGATCATGATTGGGGGAGGGACAGAGAGAGGGAGACACAGAATCTGAAGCAGGCTTCAGGCTCTGAGCTGTCAGCACAGGGCGTGATGCAGGGCTCGAACTCATGCACCACGAGATCATGACTTGAGCCAAAGTAGGAGGCTTAACTGACTGAGCCACCCAGGCGCCCCATCAACCTCACTTTGCTAATTCACAAAAGAAAATTAAACATTTGCTAAGCAACTTTTAAAGATGCATTAAAAGGTACCTTGCATATAAAAGTATATGTCATATATTATATAACATACTATATATATTACATTTATACTTGTGTGTGTGTGCACGCACGTGTGTGTGTGTGTGTGTATTTATGTATGTAAACTGGGGAGCAGACAACCATAATAGCTGCACTTATATCAAGCCTTGTTTTACTTTGCTGGACTGCTATAATAAAATACCACGAACCGAGTGGCTTGAACAGAAATATATTGTGTCAAGGTTTTGGAGGCTTGAAGTATAAGATCGAGATACTGGCAGAGTTGGTTCCTTCTGAGGTGGTGAGGGAGAGTGTGTTCCAGACCTCTCCACTAGTTTCTGGTGGTTTCGTGGCAGATGTCGGCTTGCCAAGTTCCTTGCCTTGTAGGCACGTTAGCCTGATCTCCGCTTTCGCGTTCATGTGGTTTTCTCCCTGTGCTCATGTCTGTGTCCAAACTTCCCTTCTTAGAAGAATGATGGTCATATTGGATTAAGGGCCCCCCCTCCTCCAATATGGCCTCGTCCTAACTGAAATAACTCATCTACAATGACCCTATTTCCAAACAAGTCTACACTGTGAGACACTGGATTGGGATCCCGACACACAAAGTTAGAGGGGAGACAATTACACCCATTACAGGGCCTGTATACACAACCGACGAGAAGAGCTTTTGTGAATCAAGTTTAATGAATGGCTTTGGGAAGGGGGCCGCCTTCATGGGAAGCTACACTCTCTAGCACAACTTTCATTCTCAAGGGAAAATGAGTCTGCTCAGGTGGGCTATGCCCAAGGCCCTCTTTTCCACCCCCCTGCATTGCACAAGGGTGTAAACTTTACCAGAGCAACAGTGTGGCTAAGAACGGCTTACAGCCAAGCGGTCACACAAATCACAGTCCGGCCACAGCTCAAAAATGCGATGAAACTGGGCTTACACATGCCAGTTGTGGCTTGAGTTTTGGTGTGGGGAAAAATGGAAATGGGCCGATGGAGACGCTTCCCAGAGATGCTGATGAAGATTTCTTAAATTCTGATACATCAGGAGGACCCAGACTGTCCCGGCCACGCCTCTCTCTGGCGTAGTGCCAAGAAGGCCATTTGTCACTATTTCATAGGTAACTCGTTTTGGAAGTTTATACCAACACTATATACAGTTGAAAGTGTGTCAAGCAATAACACCTCGTTATAAAATAATTAGCATAAAATGCCCACCTCTTAGAGCTAACTCACGACATACCTCATACATTTAAATTTCAATCTGCCCTATTTTAATAGAAATCCAAGGGGTTGCCATCAGATGCATTATGCTAAAAACATGCAGCCTTATGCAAAGAAGAATGCGAAGGAAAGCTGCACGTGATTGATACTTAATAAATGTTTATGGAATGCATTTTGAAATTTTGTTTGATGGGTACTAGAAAGCAGAAGATTAATGGGTGGTCCTTCGGCAGATGTGAATTTAAAAAATACCCAGTTGTTTGGTGAGAGAGAGCACTTTGGGAAAAGCTACCTAAGAAAATCAAGACAAAATTTAGACAAAAATTAATACATCATTGAAGTGACTACAGTCTGAGTAGACCTCATGCTCACTCACTAGATTATCTCCTTTACCTAAAAGGCGGGAATATTGTATCATCTGCCTAACTATTGGAACGTGAGGAGCCAGAGAGGGAGCCCTGCATAAATTCCAAAATAACAGTTTGAAGATGCATGAGATATTGTTAGAAATAAAATTATGTTCAGTAAGCTGTCATATTATCTATAGTGCTCTTTTTTCCCTATGTTGGAATTCTATTCTTCGCCTCAGTCAATGCTAGAGTGATTAACATTGACCCTATTTAATTAAGCCTTTATGTAAATAGTTTTACTTTTGATAGATTCGGTATGACCTCAGTCCTCTTTAGGGATATCCCAGTTCTTAAACACCTGTTTTCATTGGATCACGAGGTACTTATGAGGAGATTCTGGGCACCATGTCACCGTGGTAAATATATGCTGGGGGAGTTTGGGGCAGCCTAAGCACAAGCAGTCACACAATTCCTCAACACTTAAGAGTAGAGTGAGGTGGTCACGTCACATTATGTAGTCAGGAATGAATTGGTGTTATGGGTTGAATTATCTCCTCCTAAAAGATACCTTGAAGCTCTAACACCGGTATTTGTGAATGTGGCCTTATATGGAAATAAGAATCTTTGTAAATGTAATCCAGTTAAGGTGAAGTCAATTAGAGTGAGTCCTAATCCAATCTGACTAGGGTTCTCACAAGAAGAGGAAAATGCCATGTGAAGAAAGAGAAGCAGAGAGAAAGGGCCATGTGAGGACAGAAGGAGATTGGAAGGCTGAAAGCCAAGAATGGTGACTCAGCCGGAAGGCACCAGAAGCTAGGAAGAGGTGAGGAAGTGTCTCAGGGGGGAGCATGTCTCTGCTGACTCCTTGGTTTTGACCTTCGAGCTCTAAAACTGGGAGAGGACAAATCTGTTTTGAGCCATACTTTGCCACGGCAGCCTGAGGAGTCTAATACATTGGGTTCTGGATACTTCGCATTTTGCATTATACAATCTACATGGCTACACGAATGAAATTGCAAACTTCTTGAAAACAAGCATATGCTTTCTTTGTCTCTAGTCCTGCTTTGGAAATACGTATTTGCCCACATACGTATATATATATTTTTTTTCCTGCTTATGCATGGCACAATTCAATAAATGCATCAGGCTTACACAGTCCAAGGTTGGAAAGTAGGATTAATTTGTGTGTTCTTGTAAGGGTAAATCAACTCTGGACCTTCACAAACTAAGGAGGTAAGCCAGTCTTTTCAACCTCTTTCTGGATCCCCATCCAAATCATTGCTATCTCTTCTTCCAAATGTGGGTCCCCACTGCCCTCATGCTCCTCTTTAGATTTGCAAAGTTTACAATGGTTCTACCCAAGTCTGCCCTCAAAGGAAATGCCCTTTTCTCCCTTACCTTTAAGAACATAAACATCTGAACTGAAATGCCTGTTTCCTCAGTAAGACTTATCTCAGCTGGGTGGAAGCAATTTGATTAAATCAGTTCACTTTAAAGAATTAATGGCAACCTATTTGATGTTTTCAAGGATATTTGCATTTTGAAAGAGAAAAATTATTAACATAAATTAGTCTTTTATTAATAGAAATTTAGACGGCATGCAAAACAAAGAATTGCATGGTGTGGAAAGAGATTTTGAAGGAGATGGTCTTTTACATTATTCATCATATCTTATCATTTAGGTAATAGCTTACTCCACATTCTAGTCAAGCAATCATGTTTCCATATTTTCATCACTTGTGGGCACAGAAGAGGAGACTATATTTTGAAAATACTGGTTACTAAATACTAAACACTGAGTATTTCGATTCATATTTCAAATTCATGGAAATTTAGGGTGAAAATACTCTTGGGTAGAGACTTTTACAGGAAGGTAGACACAGCTTTAAATTTTGGCGTTATCATGTAGGACAATATAAGCCAATGATCGAACTTCATACTGTCCCAATATGCTCTATGTGAAATTAAAATTAAATGACAAGACGCATATAAGTTGCCTGGCACCGTACCTGACCTACATTCATTCAAAAATATTTATTGTGCACCTGCTATGCCCCAAATGCATAGCACATTATCAATAAAATTGCTTTATTTCCTTTGTTGGTGAGCACGCACCAAAAATATGACTTTGGAAAGAGTGAAACATGTACCACCGACTCTGTCCGGCAAAATATCATCTGTTTGCCAATTAGATTGCTATTTATTTTTGCCATACCACTTCCAGTTTCATATACAAATTCCCTTATATGCCATGTATAGTCTACAGTGTATGACACTAATCTCAAAGAGATTTGAATTATATTAAATATTCACATGAAGAAAAGGCTGGTGTCATGTGACGATTATGGGTCAAATGCAGCTCTATTATCTACTTCGATGTGGATAACTTTTTTAAGGCGGAAAATTTTCACTTTATAGTATGAAGTATTTCATTTTATTGTTTTTATTAAGGAAATCTATACTGGTTTAAAAATTGGAAAAAATCTTTTTCTTAAGGTTATAGAGCAATGAAATTAAAATTCTAAAAAGAAAGTTCCTCTGACCCACTGACGGCAATTTAAGAAAGTTGCTTAAACTTCTTAAAGCCCCATTCCAGATGAGAAGAGGACCCAGAATTGTCTCACTTCCCAAATAAGGTGTGCTATAGAAAGACAAAGGGTATTTAAGGTCATGATTTAGATTTAGCCTCAGGCTTCTATCAATAATTAAGCTCTGAAAACCTTCTAGGCAACAATTCTTTTTGTTTTCAAAGGTTAATTGCAGAGTTTTTCTGTGTGTTTCTATCCTTTGAGCAAATATTCCATTAGCAAATTAGTTACCTAGCTCAGTGTATCTGATTATTTGTGTCTGTTTGCTGGCTGGGAAAAATCCTCAGAAATCCATCTCCGATGTCTAGGCACATATAAAGTGGCTATACTTCAGTATTATCTGGCTTTGCATGTGGTTTGTACCACACAAAAAAGGTTATGTGGTTCAACCAATAAATACCACAGCCTGTCTTTATTCATTTTTTTTTCATTCTGTTCATCGGCTTGACTTCTTATCATCTGCATATTAATTTAAAAACAAATTGATCAGTAATGCCGATCAGTCAGAATCATCCTTAGCTTTCCCAGGACTTTTTCAAATAGTGGTTGGCGATGATTTGGGTTGACCTCAGTCATGTCATTTCACTTGGTTAGACCTTAGGTTCCTCTTTCATGAAATAAGGAGGTAGGACTCAAGGTATTTTTCTGATTTAATTTCCAATGAGTCCATTATTTCTGTGCTGGACCATGGCGCTGCGTTTACAGGTGCAATACAGAGCCAGTCCCCTGGGGGGGGAGCATTTATCATAGGGCCCATGTGCAGGTGGTGATGACATCAGTAGCAGGGACTAGTGTGGGAAACTTGCACTGGTCACAGGGACATAGTAGACAGTGGGCTAACGTTTGTTCTGCAAGTTTGCCTTTCAGATGATCTAAACCACTATATAGTGGTTAGGGTTATTGATCTACGTAAGAGTAGTATTTGAGAACTCAGGGGAAAGGAACAGTGACTTCCCTAAGGAGGTCTTCTGTGGGCCCACACCAGTTTTGAACTATGTATTTCAGGTTGCTAGTTAAACATGCAAGCTTGAATAACCCGATTCGATTTTAATCATCTCCATTTATCAAATTAGGGAAGCCAATGACTGGATTTTTATTTCGCTGAATTTTACTTAAAGATGTTTATCCAACTCATACTGGTATCTCTCTCTCTCTCTCTCTCTCTCTCTCTCTGTGTATGTGTGTGTGTGTGTGAATTTGTGTAGTCAACAATTTTTTTATAAGTACCTACTGTATATCAGAAACTATGTTAGACTGGTCAGGGAAGAGCCACTTTTATTATAACCTGAGGAGAATTTGACTCTTTCCCAGAATTTGTTTATCTTGTACTTGAAACAGGGAGAAAAAAGCATCATCTCTGAAAATGTCAGTTTGAGGCCCAACATATATTAAACTCATGGCAGTGTTAGGTCTCATTCTGTTTCTATCTTATTTTTGTATTCTTTATGAGTAGGGGTCTGTTTTCAGTTCATCCTGTAATTTTCTAAGCACGAGTAAGCCTAAAGCCTCACCAATTAAGCCAAGATCACCTAATTAATAAAGCTAAGCTATAATAGCTAAACCTTGAGATTTATAAAATAAAGTGTAATGGTATGATTTAAAAATTTTTTTAAATGCTTATTTATTTTGGAGAGACAGAGAGTGAGTAGGGGAGGGACAGAGAGAGAGGAAGACACAGAATCCGAAGTAGTCTCCAGGAGCTGTCAGCACAGAGCCCGACGCAGGGTTTGAACTCACGAACCGTGAGATCGTGACCGGGGCTGAAGTCAGATGCTTAACCGACTGGGCCACCCAGGTGCTCCAGGAGTGTAATGAATGGTATGACTGAGGCTGAACCATTCCATTGTCGTCTTGTGTTTCTGGATACATTTCTGACGATTCTTATCTAACATTAGAACCATCCTCTCTCAGTCTTTCCTAATTATCGCATGTGATTGGTGGTCCTGTTTTTGCTTTTTATTATTTTAACTTTAGTATTTTCCCTGGATTTCGTCTGTTGAATCTGAACAACAATCAAAAAGATTTTTACTGGGACCATTGTTGGTGTGTAACATAAGCTCAGCAAACTAACTAATAAATACCTCTGCTCTGGACAGCTCCCAGGAGGACTCTGCAGTTATGGGCACAACATATGGTAATAAAAAATATTCTTGGGGCGCCTGGGTGGCGCAGTCGGTTAAGCGTCCGACTTCAGCCAGGTCACGATCTCGCGGTCCGTGAGTTCGAGCCCCGCGTCAGGCTCTGGGCTGATGGCTCAGAGCCTGGAGCCTGTTTCCGATTCTGTGTCTCCCTCTCTCTCTGCCCCTCCCCCGTTCATGCTCTGTCTCTCTCTGTCCCCCAAAAAATAAATAAACGTTGAAAAAAAATTTAAAAAAAATATTCTTTTGTTGTCTGAATGCTGCTGTTTTCTCAACCAAAGGTACACACTGATATATAAGAACCAATGAGAAAAATTAAGAAAATGACCGTACCAGAACATTTCTCTTTGGATTGGTGGTTCCCCTAATGGCTCATGCTGTTTCTTGCTACTTTTACTCAGAGGTGGTCCCTCTAAAGTTGCTTTCCACCAGGAGGCTGTGCTGAAGTCCAAACTGACTTGAGTGAGTGACACATAAGGTCAAGGTCACCTCAGTTTTGTGTAGGCCACTCCATCAAATTAATCTTTATGAACATAAATGTTGACATAAATATTCAATTTCTGTCAATTATTCTAATTTTTACACACTGAGAAAGAAGTTTGTTGTGTTTACTCTAAACCTCTCACTGGGGTGGGGTGTGTGGGGTGCTGTGTCATACGAACTCACGATATAAATATGGTTTTCCTCCTGGCACATCAAATTTAGTGAAAGATTTTGGAAAGAAGATAAATGTGTCATCTCATTAAGCCTATAAAAGTATCATTTTATTAATTGCGGGTATATGTGTAGTGGAGAATGAGTACATTTAAGGCTCTAAGATAAAGAGACATCAATAATATTTCTTCCAATGGAAGGCCTACAGTTTGATTCTTAGGCATTCCCTCATCACTCATCTGTCTGGGTACTTTTCATTCATTCATTCATTCATTCACTGTATGCAATTAGGGATTCTAAATAGGAAGAGTTTGAAGAGTCTTGTTCTAAGCAATGTGGTTATGAATGAGGTGTGGGGGGGGGGAAGTAATAGGCACAATATGGTAATAATCACATTTTTTTTCTTCCATGGTGATGTTAGGATTTACCTACTTGGACCAAATAATGTTCTGATTGCCATATACTTATGTGAGGGTAACACCCAGTCCCATTACCAATGTCAGTAGAAGAAATAGAAACGGGCTGGAGGGATACTTTTGCATACTTCTAAAATACATGAATGCTGGCAGACTTTTTTTTTTTTTAAATCCCCAAAAGGCCACAGAACACAAAGCTTAACACAGAATGATCTGGAGCGATGTTTGCCTTGGAAGGTGGCCGTTTAATGTGTACTCTCTCCTGATGCTGTAGTTTTCTCCCACTTAGAACTCACTTGCTTATTTGAATGTTAGCCATCGGTGTATGCCGCGTGAGTATCCCAGCTTCGAAACAGCCTCTTCTACGTTTTCCTCACCAGCCAGTGTCCGTGGGAACCTCTACCTATTTCTCAGTCATTGTGATCAGTTGCTATAATTTTTATTGCCTGTTTTAGTTCTTAGAGTGATCTCTGTCTTCTTGTTAATTATTTTGATACACGCATATCACCTGTGTCTAAATCTTATGTTCTATCTTCTACATATGTATAACATATATTGTATACATACAGTGTATACATACATAATATGTAATACATATTGCATGTACATCTATACAGATTATCCTTAACTTACCATGGGGTTATGTCTTGATAAACCCATTCTAAGTTTAAAATATGGTTAAGTCAAGAATGCATTTAATACTCCTAATCTACTGAACATCATAGCTCAGCCTAGCGTACCTTAAACATGGTCAGAACATTTACGGTAGCCTACAGTTGGGCAACATCATCTAACACAAAGGCTACTTGATAATAAAAGTGTTAAATGTGCTAAAAGACAAAAACAGAAGGGTTGTATGGGTAGAATAGTTTTAAGTGTACTGATTGTTTACCCTCATTTTTTTGTTTTTTTTCATGTTTTTTATTTTTTTAATGTTTGTTTATTTTTGAGAGAGAGAGAGAGAGAGAGACAGAACATGAGCATGGGAGGGGCAGAGAGAGGGAGACACAGAATCCGAAGCAGGCTCCATGCTCTGAGCTGTCAGCACTGAGCCCGAGGCAGGGCTTGAACTCACAAACTGTGAGATCATGACCTGAGCCAAAGTCGGCCACTCAACCCACTGAGCCACCCAGGCACACCTTTGTTGTTTACCCTTATAATCGTGAAGATGCCTGGGGGCTGTGGCTTGAGGCCCCGCATCACAGGAGAGGATCACATCGCATATCAATAGCCCTGGAAAAGATCCAAATTCAAAATATGAATTACAGTTTCTAGTGAATGGATATTGCTTTCATACCATCATAAAGTCGAAAAATCATGAGTGGAACCACCATAAGTCACGGACCGTCTACGATGTTATGCTGTATTTTATGTATCATATCTGTGTAATGTATTTATCTCATGTGTGCCTAAATCATTGTGTAATATCTATATTGCCCCTGGGATACCTTTAACATGGAGCTAATGATCAAAATTTCTAATAACGTAGGTCAAGTTAGAAATACAGCCATTTTGCGAAATATATTCCATAGAGCAATATTTGTTCAGTAGTGCTGATAGACATCTTTTGAAAAATGGGTACCATGGACAATTAATTTGAAGTATGCTAAGTAAAAGCCATTTAAAAACATTCACTGAAGAACTTTTAAGGTCTATTGTGTGCAGTGTCTGTGGTGGATAATTAAAATGAGGTTATAACACACAGAGGTTGCCAACCTCCTTTAAAAGTGGTAGACCACCTTTCAGCATCTCGACTGACAAACTAGATTTTCATACGTACATCTCAGGAAACGCCAGATACTTAGGGATCACTAGAGAGCTTAAGTTCATACTTTGCATCTAAAGATACTATAAAAGCACCCCTGTCAATAATGTTTTAATTCCTGATCTTGAGTAACTGGTTTCACATTGGGACATACTCCTAGGAAACACTAGTTTCCTGTGTTAGGAACCAGCAATGTTAACTTGGGGGTTAGAAGTCAACTTCTCTAATTATTAGTCAGAATAATTGATGGGAGTAGTATGGCTTATCAAATCAAGTATTTACTGACTACTGGATAAGCATGATTAAGCGAAGAGATATAAATGTAGCCAATGTTCTCAAGGTGTTGACTCCAGCCAGGGACTCTGGGGCAGAGATGATCCCAAGACTATCTCTCTGGCTGCAGACCTGACAGCCAATGTATCTGCAATTCCAGCCCTTTTCAAAATATTCCCCATGCTGTCCTCATACATACAATTGTGAGAGTCCAGAGAATTAGTGCCTATGTTTTTCAGCAAATTAGTCCTCCAAGTGACCTTCTAGAAGATATCGTCTCCTTCCTTCCTGACTCCATTTAAATATATCTGCTTCTTACACCTCTTCATATCTCATAAGCTAATCCAATGTGATTTGCCACAGGTTCTCATAATGAATAGTGTTCAATGAGATGCACATGGGCTCATTACTAAAATTACCATAGTTGTCCATATGCCATTGGCTCTCCTCCAGTGCAACAGAGCCCTGAAAGCTTAACCAATGTTGTGGGGATTACCAGGTTCCCAGGAGTCAACAGAGATCTCTCCAAGCTCCAGGAAAAGTGGTGATTTCTGAGATCCAAGAGGTTTTGGGATTCAAGAATCAGTGCCTTATAACACAAAGTGGTGGCTGGATCCCAGGAAAATAGCTAACCTGAATTCTGGGCATTGGAATTCCCAGTCATGGAAACTTCTATTCTAGATTACATAGTGCTTCTAGTGTCCGAAGTACGTGTTACCATGGTGTGCTTAGTGAGGATGTTCCCACGTCAGGGCATGTTTTCACAGCGTGCCAAAATGTCAAAGGACCAAAGGCACGTGTTGTTGTTCAGAGCCCCCGGTATTCTGAATTCATGTTCTCATTCAACTGTGTAACAGGATCCTGAGGCAATACTCTTATGTGCTTCCAGTGTATTATGGAATTTTTAAAGTAGCTCTTCTTCAGTTTTCACTTCATTCCTTTCTCCTCCCAGTTCTCAGAATGGAAAGGCCGAGCTAGAGGGCGAATCTTAGACAACTGTTAAAAGTGCAATTAACTCCCACTCCCATTTTCCCATATTATTGAAGAAATAGTTCCTGCATCCAACTTTTCTGTTGGTGTCTCCTGTCCTTTGAAATAATTTATTCTCCAGTTGGTTCCCAAGGCTGTCACATACTTTGCCCATTGATAAGTGTGTTCCACAAGTCTTTGAGACATACCCAGATATGCTTGGGTGCTTGCAATTAGAAAATCTTACTAAAACGTTAAAGTGTGTTGTATCTCTTGAATTTTGGGGGGTCTACTTCTAGTACAAGTAAGCAGTAGGACTAATCTAAGGTAGGAATGTAGGGTTGAAAAGAGCAGATTTTCAAAGAGAACTTCTTTTCCTGCATTTGTAAGTCTAAGCTCAATTTTGACTGGATATGTAGGTAAGGGAGAGGAAGACGCCTCTGAAGGGAGAAAAGCCAGGAGTCAACAGAGGTTTCCCCAAGCTCAAGGAAAAGTGGTGATTTCTGAGATCCAAGAGGTTTTAGGATTCAAGAACCAGTTCTTCATAACACAAAGTGGTGGCTGGATCCCAGGAAAATAGCTAACCTGAATTCTAGGCATTGGAATTCACAGTCATGGAAACTTCTATTCTAGATTACATAGTGCTTCTAGATCTCAAGGATGATGCAGGCGTGGATAATGGTCTTCCATGGGTAACTAGAGAGGACCAAGGACTAGAGGATCCAAATGCTTGTCTCCATTTTAGATCTCTGGATGATTAAATAACCCCAAACTTAGCAGAGTCGAATTTCCCATCCATCTAGGCAATGGGAGCTTGGAGTTGAATTTGATTTTATTTAAAGGAAAACACAGACCTGAATGTGCAAGAACAGTTTCACTAATTTCAGAATTCAACCCAGAAACACTAAAAACCTTAGAATCCTCGACCTCATCAAAGTTACGTTTCTATGATATGCAACACCTAACTTATTCTAACAATGCGAGGCAATATATGTCAAATGCCAAAATGAGTACAAAGTGTAAGAATTTTTAAACCTCAAAGCAGAATGTATGTGTGAGTGTGATACAGGAGAAGTCTTTGGGGAAGATAAGTGACTCCTCTTGGGCCACGACAGTGGGCAGGTGTGGATAGCAAGCCGAAAAGAAAAGAAAACCTTTCCAAGTGGTCAAATGGTATAGACAAACGTGTAGGCAGGAAACAGAATCATGTTTTCAGGGAAGAGGGAGGACACCAGGGTGATGAACAGATAGGAATGAGAGGGATGGGAAGCAGGTCCAGCCAGCCTTTGCACTAAGTGGCTTACCTATATGTCTAATCTTCATCATAAACAGGCACAGGAGGTATTCGTGTCTCCATTTGCTGGATGAGAAATAGGGACTAAAGAAGTTGGATGGTGTGCCTTCATCAAATAGGTTAAAAATGTGAGCCATGAGCTATGAATGATGGCCAGATCCATTTCTGGCTAAAGCCCATATGTTTTATTTTAACTATCCTACATTATTTCTAGCATTAAAATATTTTTATAGCACATTGACAATTCAATAGATGGATTCTTGTATTCTGGGAGAACACATAACTAAATCATTAACTGAAAGTAAACAAATAGCTACTGCTTTTTTTCTTACAGCTAGAATTGTGTTTGAGGAATTTTAAGAATGAGATAAAAATGAAGCTTTCTGTTGATTTAGAGCAATGTCTTATAATCAGGTAAAAGATGCATGAAATTTGCATCAATTAACAAAGCCAAATGAAATCAGAATAGAGCAAAATTTCACTGTTGGAAGTGACATATTATTTTTTTTTAATTTAATATTATTATTAAATGGGAGCAGAGTCAGCTACCCTACAATGTGGATAACCAGAAAACTAGCAGAGCACGACTGCGGTTGTTTGAAAGGTGGCCCCCCGAAAGATATGTCCGTGCAAAACCTGTGAATATCCCTTATTTAGACATGGGACCTCGTTTGGAAAAGGGTCTTTGCAGATGTGATTAAGGTCATGGAGATGAGATCGTTGTGGATTAGGGTGGGCCCTGCGGCCGATGGTAGGTGTCCTTGTGAAAATAAAGAAAAGAAGGAACAGGACACAGCGGAGAAGGCCATAGGAAGGCGGCGGAAATCGGAGTGATCTGCCATGAGCCAAGGGACCTGCTGGGGCTCCCCAAACATGGAGAAGCACATTCTCCCTCACAGCCTCCAGTAGGAGTCAACCATGCCAGCACCTTGATTGTGAGCTTCTGGTGTCCAGACTGTGAGAGAATGAATTTCTGTGCTGCCGGTCACCCAGTTTTGTTGCAACGTGTCATGGTCGCCCAGCAAACAGATACAATGACAAGATGCCGTGTAAACCGTAAGCCCAATGAGGTTCAGAAAATCCTCTCTTCTGCGTGGAATGATCCTAGTCATTACCAAACGGACTAGTTTCCCCGTGGACAAAACAAACAAACACATAAAACAAAATAAAGAAAATAACATTGAGTGGGGCTACTGGGATTGGGCCTGAGTCTGAGTCTGTTTCTAGAAAGTTTTCTTTTCTTTTTTTTTTTAATGTTTATTTATTGGGGCGCCTGGGTGGCTCAGTCCGTTAAGCGGCCGACTTCGGCTCAAGTCATGATCTCCTGGTCAGTGAGTTTGGGCTCTGTGCTGACAGCTTGGAGCCTGGAGCCTGCTTTGGATTCTGTGTCTCCCTCTCTCTCTGCCCCCCCACCCCCCTGCTTGCACTCTGTCTCTCTCTGTCTTTCAAAAAAAATGAATAAATGTAAAAAAAAATGTTTATTTATTATTTACTTTTGAGAGAGAGACTGCGCAAGCAGGGGAAGAGCAGAGACAGAGAGAGGGAGAGAGAATCCCAAGCTGACCCTGCACTGTCAGCTTAGAGCCCAATGTGGAGCTTGAACCCAGGGACGGTGAGATCATGACCTGAGTCGAGATCAAGAGTCCATTGTTTGACTGACTGAACCACCCAAGTGCCCCTCTAGAAAGTTTTCTTAACTGGGTTTTCCTGTAAGCAAGAGCGGACACTGCGAGAATGTATTCCAGACTGCTGGAATTTACTCTTTCCTGGTCCTTACAGGATTTTGTCCATTTATACGAAGCTTTATTTGAAGAACAAGTCACTGTGTGCTTGAAAGGACAAATACGTACATTTACTTACATCTAAGCTCAGAATTTAGGCTTCCTTTGCTCTTTTCCTGAACTTCAAGTGAAGGAAAGTCACCAGCACCCTCATGCTCATGTGAAATGAATTCTTGATAATTTAGTTATATAAATCACACACAAATGCCCCACAAATAAAGCCTTTATTATAAATTTAATTACTTACGTGATTTATTTTGTTTTTATGAGACCAATACTTTAATAGTTTTTTTAAGTCACAGAAACAGTTGTTTATGTAACCACCATAAAAAAGAATTACTATTCTCATAAATAATAGTGCCTACATTCAGAAATAGAGAATTACCAAATTCTGGAGCTCATCCTTCAGTTCTATATTTGGAGATTATAAATCAGTCTTCGGGACACATGAATATTTTAATTATCTTAGCCGTTTATTGGAAGGTTTCCTCCCCTTTGATTTAAAACAGGATGGCGCATGTAGCAGCCTTGTGAAATCCAAGCTCAAATAATATATTTTCATATTCACAACGTGAAACAATACTTATCTCCTTCCCTATCTCCTCTACTTTTACGCTGTAAAAAGGCTTACTTGACTCAAAGGCCACTCCATCCATGAAGCCTTGTGCTGTCATGCTGGTCAGAAATCATTGCTCTCTAAACATGTTTTATTGGTACCTTCCTTTCCAAAATTTACCACGTGCTGCCATGTGTTACAGTGATTTATGGGTGCCGCGCACACCTCCATGAAGGTAAAAGCTACTCAAGTAGAGGTGGCAAGTCACTTTCACTTGGTAGGTCACCTCCAGTGACTGGCAGGCAATGCCTGAGGCGCCATGTTGAGAAGGATCCAAGGGCCATGTTGCAGCTCAGCAGGAAGACAACACAAAACAAAACAAAACAAAACAAAACAAAACAAAACAAAACACCTCTGATCAAAGAGGAGCACGTAAGGGCTACACATGAGGGCTTTTGTTCTTTCTGTCCTTCAAGGTGGGACCAGATTGCATTTGCATGTCGATTTCCAACACAGCCCGGCTCTGGGGCATATGTCTATTTCCTGTCTGCCTCCAATTAATTAGCTCCAACATAAAAATACCAAAGTCTGCAAAAACTGCTCTGAAACTAGGCACACATACCTGATCTGTCACTGATGGATCTCTAGAGTTGTCTTTTTTCCAGTGGGCTTCAGACCTTCTTATTTTGGGGGACCCTTGGGTCCCTGATTTGATTCCATTACGGTTCCTTTTCTTGATTTATACTCTTGGATTAATAACTGGTTTCAGATTATCATGAAAAAACTGCCTGATGGATTTTTCCTTATTTCTCTAATTGTAATTATATGAACGGAGGCCACTCTCAGTTCTATCACAGACACTGGAGAGACGTGGGTGACGTTGCAGCCTCTCAGCCCTTGGGAAGTAGCCCGTGGCCCTATCACCCCGACACATTCAGAAGCAAGAGATCCATACCAGCCAGATACGTATAGAACTTTTAATCAGCTGATTTTTAAGTGCATCTGTATATTAACGGGACACGTATACCATGCAAATCCTCCCTGCCTTCTGTGAAAAAACATGACACTTTCTACCTGAGTTATCATATAAAATTAATGAAAACATTGGATCATTGGCCTATCTTTATATTTTAAGTGAAGTATTTAGTACTGAGGAAAGAAAATGAACTGACCCGGAAATCGGTGGTTTCGAAAAACACTTCGGTATAATATTTCAAGGAACGAGCTGACCTTGACAAGAGTAAAAGCCTTTTCTTCCTGCCTTTGTGTTTCATTCTGATGGTGGTAATTTTTATTTTTTTGTTGTCGTAGCGGAACATCTTTTGAGTGAAATCTAACTAGTAAATCAAAGGGAGAAAAAAGATTTTTGTAAGCAGAATAAGGTATTTGGGTTTTTAATTTTTTCTTTTTTTCACCTTCCCATGGTCTCTCATGAATGATAATATGCACGTATTGTGTTTGCAACCGCCACGACTTATGGATGGAGAAGAAAATAATTCATTTATGAGTCTTCACGGATTTCCTAGGGTAGCGCATGCCCTGGGAATGGGCACTAACAGGCCTGGCAGGTGGTAAGTCCATTTGTTGGAGGCCATGGGCGTGAGGATAAGAACGAGAGTTTCCTAATCAAGTGGCATGGTTATATATATAAACATACGTACATATACACATGCATGCACAAATACACAGATGTATTATATAAAGATTAGAAAGGCAGGGGAAGGCAGATAGGTGTTATATATGCAACCAGATAAGAGGGTCATAATAGAGAAAAGTAGCTAAGGCGGGAAGGTATAGGGAGATAAAATATACTCTGGCATAAAAGAGATGGAAAGTCTACGGGACCCAGCTTCGTCAAATGGAAGTAGAGGGCTCCCGACCTCATGAAATTTAGGCAGACAAGTATTCTAGAAGGCAGTGGGGTAGAGTTAAAGCTCTGGCCAAAGAGCAGTGGTTTATAACCCAGAAGAGATTCAGACACAAGGCTTGATCTTAGCCGGGAACCCAGGCCAGACTCAGTGGCGAGATAGGTTTTGCATCTTGTAAAAGCATCACAGGACCAAGAAGGGGGGGAGAAGGAATGGAGTTATGCGGCTGGAAAGGAGGTCCAGGATCCCTTTCCACGGAAGTCGCTCGGGGCCAGGGGAGCCCAGCACCTGTGCTGTGAGGCACAATCTCCCTCGCTGCTGGCCGACGGTGCTCTCGACACGGGTTTTGCCGTCACACTTGCATCGGGGATGGACTCTGCTCCTTACTAGCTGTTAAACTGGGCGCAATAATTAACCCCTCTGAGTAACCGTCCCTCAAATATAAACAGTGGCTGATGTTTCAATATTCTTATGAGTATTAACTGACATTATGTACGTGAAGCGCTTAGCAAATTGCCAGGCAGATACTCAACAACCCCCCCCCCCCTCCACAAACAAGAATAAAACCACTAAATATCTAAGCATCTTTACCATTCTAGGTGGGACACCCGAGGCTCCTTGGTTGTAGGTAACTCCGCCCCAATTACCCATGTAGCACATGGACTGGGATTCTTAGCCAGATTTGTCCAACTCCAGAACCTGCGGTCTTGATTCTAAATCGTGCTGAATGTGGGTGCGGTCCAGCCCAGATTCAGAGACTATCGGGAAGGATGAGTTCATCTTTGCCAGGATTAGTCCTGTGGCTGCTTTGTAATGATGAGTAAATCTCCCTCAGTAAGATCTGCTGTCACTTGACGTCAAGATGGGTAATAATATATATATATATATATATATATAAACCCTCAATAACTTCTGAGTTTTACTTGATTTAGATATTCGAGTCACTTGCAGTCATCACCGCAGCACGTGGTGCTGCTGTTCAGAAACTAATGTCCTATATGTTTTGGATGATGTGCTCAAAGTGCTGTCCTCAGGCTCACATGGTGAGCTGGGGGAAAGAGGCTTTTTGCAAAATCAGGAAACAGCTTTCACAGGGACCCGGCCAAGACTCAACGCCGGAGTTTCTCAAAATTCTGGATATGTTTGAAACCCCTGCCCTCCTCACCTGCCCTCCGCATTTCTCTCCTCACTTACGGCCGCTTGTTACTTTTCCGACACAGGGTGCCCGTCGCAGAAAGGAAATATGGAGTTTGAAGGGAGGCAGCTGATGAGCGCATGGCACACGTCTCACAAGCCGCCCAAGACCCACTGTGATACGGCTCTCAGGAGATCGGATGGAATTAGCGGTCTCCACCTAGAGCTTAGTATTTCCCTATTTGTTCAAGCACAAATCAACTCCAAAGGCAGCGAGAGGAGTTTTCCATGCAAAACTACAGCGAGGAGGCAGGTCCTGAAGCTCTTTAGATCCTCACTTTGATTTATGAAGAGACGAAAAATAAGACAATACAAAAAAATGCTATGCTAGTCAGAAACCAGTGAAGTGAGATCAAGAATAACACTTTGTTCTGATCAGTGGAAGGTCAGAACTAATCCTCTGTCTCACCCTCATTTTGAGACTATCAGAGTGCAGTTTTGCAGGGGAATGATGAATTGGGGGTTGTCTCAGCTCGCTAGGTGCCGTAGATCTCATTTATTTTATTTTACAAGTCATTTGGCACAATGGTAATAATGACAATGAAATTGGATTCTTGCTACTTAAAAAGGCCTTCTGCTTTGTGCATAAATACCTTGGTCCATGCAGTCAGTTGTCGGGGGAAAGCCATTATCCACTTACCACCTCTGGTTACAGTAACTTTAATTCAGCGATTTTAGTGGCACAATCAGACCCAGGCATAAGCAGGGTAAGAATTTGCCTGAACGGTGCATTTGGAACTGTGGAAATGATCTCCTTCCCCAGAATACCTTGTCTACCTGTATGTGAAAGAAGCAGAAATTCTATTAAAGGACCATTTCTTTCTTTAAAACTCTATGTCCCCAGGTATGTTTTAAGGAGCAAAGATTCTGCTGTCGTAAGCCATTTAGTTATCACTGCGAACCGTATTATCTTCTCCAGGACAACTAGCAAAGATCTTAAGTAACATGAAAGACGGGCCCATGTTTGATTATTTTCGCTACTTCAGACACCGTAACCCAGCACACGATTATGCACATTGCGGTTAATCAATAATTTCAGATAAAAATAAGTAGCTGACTTCAGTGTACAGGGGGGAAATTACATTTCAAAATTCCAGGCACTACAGGATGAGAAATCTGGATGGCAGATAAAGGAAGAATAATTAGAGAGAATGCAGGCACCACTGAGGCATCGTCAAAGATTGGCAGGTGAATGATAAACATGTCTTGGGCCTGGATGGGCTGAGAATGAGGGTTACCAAAAGGAAAACCAGAGGCTTAGGAAGGGAATGTGAGGAAAATATCCAAGACAAAATTCGCAATTCTGCCTTAAAGTGATCCTGACAGAAAAATTTATAAAATTGAACAAATCGAAGCTTTTCTCAGCAACCAACTCCCCATTGGCTATTTCAACCACACATCTCTCTTCTCTAACCTGATCCCACTGTGGTGTATTTGATTTGGATTATTTGCAAAAATATCCCTTCTAAGTTTCCTGATGAAATGTGCTGAGAGCACATTTTGTCCCCTTGAAGTAAATGTGTTTTCCGTGGTTCATTAAATCACCGCGTCTCACGTATAATTCAACTCCGTCCTCGTGGACACCTTAGGACTAAGCCATGCATTACTGAAACACTACTCCTCTGGATTATTGTGGCAATTATTTCAAAGGGATTTCCAGAAATGAATTTGGTGCTCTTCAGGGGCTGTCCAGCCTGGACCTTCACGTTATCTAGCCATACTCATTTAAAGAGTGTTTAAATACAACTTTTAACCTATCCGCCCCCACACACATGCACACAAGACAGAATTTTAGGTGCTCCCTCTTGCCACTGGTGACGCTGATTTTCCATATTCTCAAAGCTGGCCAGTATTAATACTGGGGGCCATAGAAAATCTATTTTCCTCAAAAGAGTTGAATCGCAGTAGTAACTGGTTAAATGGGGTTTCTCAGCTTTCTGCTCAGATAGCACCATGCTCTACCTTCAAAACAAGGACAAGTTAGAAACGTTAGACACCTATGAACCCCCAGGTGCCTTGACATCACGAGAGGCCACACGCTGAAAAACTGAGGCTTCACATAGGTACCGTGGAAAGGATGTTTACGGATGAAAATGCTTATAGTTGCTATAAACAGTGTTCATCCCTACAGAATTTAGCAATTAGTATTTTTTTTCTCTCCATATTGAAGTCACGATTTCACTTCTTCTGTGATTCCATATATTTCTTACCTTACTATTGACAGACCTGTCATCTTCTGGCTTTTGGTTGAGATTATATGGCTTGTCTTGTACCAACATGGGCACATTAAACAAACAAAAAAAGAGGACAGAAATTGTATTTCAAAGGCCACACACATTCACTTGCCCATCCACTCAGCATTCACTGGGGGAGTGTGTACTGTGTGCCATGAACTGCTGTAGGTGTTCATGTAAAACACGGGTAACGTCCCGGCACCAAGGAGGCTTTGTGCTCTTAGAGGAAGGTAGATCGTGAAGAGTTGTACCAATAAATAAATAGGATAATTTGAGAGTCTGATGATGCTGAGAAGATATAAATCAAGGTATCAGGATAGAGAGAAATGGATGAACTGATCAGTGACAGTGTCTCTGAAGACAAGTCGCCATTTGAGTAGACCTCCCTATGAGAAGCAGTGAACCCTGAGATCTCTCGTAATAATGTTCCAGGCCCATGAAATAGCAAGGTTGGGGAAAAGCAGGAAGACCACTGTGGCAAGAGTGGGTAGAAAAGGCACAACAAGAGAGGGGAAAGAGTTGGTGCGGGGGGCCCTGGGGACAAAACAAAGGATGGCCTTTCGGGAATCGGGCATTTGAATTTATTCCAGGGATATGATTTGGGTTTTCAAAAGATGACTCTGGCTGCTATTTGGGACTGGCCTGTCCGAATCCATTTGCACAGCTGTACAGAATACCACGGGATGGAGAGGTCATAAACCACAAGAACTTCTTTCTTAAAGTTCCGGAGGCTGGAAAACCCAAGATGGAGGAGTCAGCAGATTCGATGTCTAATGAGAACTCATTTCCCGGTTCATAGATGGGCATCTTCTTGCTGTGTCTTCATCAGGCTGAAGAAGGCAGTGAGCTCTCCGAGGTTCCTCATATAAAGGCAATAATCCCCTTGGTGAGAGCTCTACGGTCATGACCCGATCCCCTACCGGAGGACCCATCTCCTAGCACCATCACACTGGGGGTTAAGATTTCCACGTGTGAATTGGGGGAGAGGGCTGACAAGCCTTTAATCCATCTCATGGTCTTAGGGGGCCAAGAGTGGAATCAAAAAGACTGGTCATTTTACTAAGTCTTTATAGTTTTGAGTATTGCTTCTTAGTTCTTTTTTGACCCATGGATTACCCCGGCTATGGAAATGCACATCATTGCTCTCTTCTGCTCCGTACAGAGAAAAGGTACTTGACCTTGCAGCCTTGTCAGGGTGATGGGAGGGAGGTGAAATTCTCCCCAGGTCCATTCTACCTGAGCTTTATACATGATTTTCTGACAAGGATAGCTTTCAGATCATAGGTTTGGGGTTTGGATCTCTTACTTTCTGAGGTGGGCGGTGACTTGGAAATAATGTAAGTTCAGAGTCAGGTTTAGAGTTGGTTCTCCGCCACTGAGTGGTTGCGTGAGTTTGGGAAGGTCAGTCGGCAGCAGACGCAGGCTGTCCCTCTGCGGAGGGAGTACATCAGCGTGTAGGGTCAAGTGGGACGACCATGTGACAGTGCTCCACAGACGAAAGCACGATGTAAACGTTAGGCATCTTGAGAAGTGAGTATTTAGGCTGAACTCTTATTCACAAGACAGAGGTGAACGTGTATTAAGGCGCCCTGTCATATCCAAAATTGGGCCTCTAGCGCTGACTCCCCTCACCATCCACACTGCATCAAGGAAAAAGTGGGAACTGGACAGGGAAGGAACTAACAGTCACATCAAGAGTTCAGCTCAGGTCATGATCTCATGGGTTCCTGCATCGGGCTCTGCTCTGACAGCGTGGAGTCTGCTTGGGATTCTTTCTTTCTCCCCACCGCCCCCACCCCCGCCCCTCTCCTGCTCTCTCTCTCTCTCTCTCTCAAAATGCATAAATAAACGTTAATTTTTTTTAACTGGAAAGGGAATTTGAAAGCTCAAGTAGTCTGGGGGCAGGCAAACATTTTCTATGAAGGATCAGAGAGTAAATATTTTACTGGCTGGCTTTGCAGTCTCCAGTGTAACCACTCGTCTCTGTGTTGTAGCATGAAAGCTGCAATAGACTTTTGTAAAAATAAAAAATAAAATTAAAATTAAAACAAAATTTTGTTTTTTTTAATTTTTTTCAACGTTTTTTATTTATTTTTGGGAGAGAGAGACAGAGCATGAACGGGGGAGGGGCAGAGAGAGAGGGAGACACAGAATCGGAAACTGGCTCCAGGCTCCGAGCCATCAGCCCAGAGCCTGACGCGGGGCTCGAACTCCCGGACCGCGAGATCGTGACCTGGCTGAAGTTGGACGCTTAACCGACTGCACCACCCAGGCGCCCCTAAAACAAAATTTAAAAAAAGGAGCATGGCTCTGTTCCAATATAACTTTATTTGTGGACACTAAATTTGAATTTTGTGTAATTTGCGTGCATCCAAAATACATTCCTTTAAAATTTTTCCAGCCATTTAAAACTGTAAAAATTGTTTTTAGCTCGCAGGCCGTACAAAAATATGGGATGGATGTGGCCCAACGCCTGCCGTTTGCCAGCTCCTGATATAGCCCATTCCTCTCTCTCCTGGATTAACTCGAGGCACCACCCAAACCACCTGGCCGCTAATTTATCTGTTAGGGATACTTGAGAAGTTGGGATAATTAAAGCTTTGCAGGGAGACAACATCATTCAAAACACAAATAATGAAACAAAAAGAACTCTACTTATTCGGGGAATTTTGCAAAGACGTTAATTAAATAAAGATGGCTTACAAACGCTGTGCTGTGGCAAACGAAGACTCACACTGGACCTCCATTGATAAGAACGTCCAGCTAGATTAAGAAGTTTGCTAAGTGACACATGTAAGTTTGTAGAAGAGAAATAGACCTTCGCCTGTAGAACACATAGGCTGTGTTGTTATGCCCAGACAGACCAAGTTCCCTGTTGCTAAGAATCCTGTCAGATTAAATCAACCTGCAAATCTATAATTGTGACGTCTTGTTCTCCTTGGTACAATGTGAGCCACTGTAGTCATTATCTCAAAGCTCTTTCACTCTGAAGAGTATCAGTGTTTAATTATATTCTTTTATGAGACCTCATTTGTAGACATCCTCCTCCTTCAGAGTTGGCTTTGCTCAGGAAAAGTAGACCATTATTTTCAAGACTGTCCCCAACGGTACTGAACATTAGGTCTCTCAGCCGCGTCCTTTTCAATAGAGCATCCCGTGGAACCAAAGCTCCATGTTCTCGCTTCAAATTCTTTAGTTGTGAGTTGACAGATGAACTCATTCCCAGCTCCTAAGGGCCCTCGCCAACCTCGTCAAGACCCACAGAACACGACAGGTTTGCGGTCTGGTCAGTCTGGCAGATAGATCATATTCTTCATAACAAACGGGGGAGGGGAAGGAGGGGAACAATATTTCATGTCTATATTTCAGATAAAAAGCGAAAATCATGAATAAGTTGAGAATAATTGCTGGGATTCTCAGTGAGGAGAGGAATTTCAGTTAACACAGGAAACGAGGGCTGCAAAAGACCAAGGATTGACCGACTAGGGCCCAGGGGCCAGAGCGGGCACCCTGCCCATTTTAGCAAATGCATTTTTATGGGAACGCAGTCACGTTCGTGTGTTCTGTATTGTGCTGCACAGGCAGAGCTGAGCAGTTGCAAAAGAGACATGTGGCCTGCAAAATCTAAAATATTTACTGGTCCTTCATAGAAAACTTGGCTGACCCCTGCTAAAGACCGCTGAAATCACCACGTTAAAAATATGAATACATTGGAGGGGCGCCCGGGTGGCTCAGTCACAGCCATCTGACTCGTGATCTCAGCTCAGGTCTTGCTCTCAGGGTCGTGAGTTCAAGCCTCGCCCCGGGCTCTGCACAGGGCAGGAAGCCTACTTAGTAAATAAAAGAGTAAATAAACAAATAAATGCACTTGAGTTAGCACTTTTGGACAACACTCAAGGATTTTTCCAGAACTAAATTCTAGCATGCTATTTTCAACTTAAAATACGACATGTTGTCTGCAGAACTTTTGCTTCCTTTTGTTCATGTAAATTAATAGTATGTAGCAATGAGTACTATATATGCTACCAGGATTTCAGAGAAAATCCAAGTAAAGTTCTTTCTGGGAGTGTGTGTGTGTGTTTCATAGAAACAAGATTTCTCGGTTTTTAATTTTACATTGAGATAGGATGTACACATTCATGCTATCATACCCAACCTACACTATCTGATGGTACATCAGTCAGGATCCAGCTTGCCAGGAGAGGATGCTTCAAAAGTAAGGAAGAAGGACTGCCCTCTCCCTTGGGTGGGACTTCTTGCTCTCCTAGCATCATGTTAGGATAGGAATCACATTCTACACTCCCGAAAGTGGTGCGAGGGCTTACTCAGGAGATGGATTTTGTGACGAGCAGGTCTTGTGGATAAGGGGGCCAACCGCTTTATCCTTCCACCGGGGATGGTCGGCACACGGTGCCATGTACTCAACAGAAAATCATCCGGTTCCATAGAAGGTTGGAGTCACCAAAGACACGGCAGCCCTTCTTTAACTAAGTTTGGGTACCATTGTTTTCTTCTACTTCCCCCCAATTATTTTTGCACGCATACATTGCTAACAAGTACCACTTGCGCTCTCTCTCCCAGTCAGCGCACAGTTGGAAAGTGAGATTTCATCTGGCAGTTACTGAAAAGCTAGTTTTAAGACTGGTGGCAGAGGCGAGTGTTCGAGCTCCACAAATGTGGTTCTATTTCTAAACAGAAACTTGTCCCAACTAGGATCCATTCACCAATGCCAAACTAAACATTGTTGTCAAATATGGCACAGGAAAATAAAGGGATATAGAAGCATCTTTTCTAGACATTATGATTTGGATGCTATGTCTTTCTTTGAAAGTCCAAAAGGAACACAAATATCCCTCACTGAACCCGCTGAATCCTTAACCATTAATTACGATTTACTTATAAAGGTCTTCTGTAGAGTGAACAAGGGCTCAGTATGTGCAGCGGCAGCTTGATTTTCCTTCTTTTGACATCTGCTAAAAATGAGCTATGATATCATCAATCATATTAACCCTGTGGTATTGTGTTATTCCTTGTGTGTTCCCAGATTTCATCTGACAGCTTTTTCTAGGATTCAAACCATAAACACTTTCTCCAGAGACTGTAATGAGAGGTACAGATAAAAATCAAGGGGACTGGAACTGATTTTAAAAGGCCAAAATACATAAATAAATAAAATAAACCAGACAACACTGTTGCCCTCTTTCTCTCTCTAACCCACGAAATTCATCCTTTACCAAAAGCCCCTACAAATATAAGTAGCCAGTAGCCCCACTAGAGGCTGAAAATCTAGGGATATAAGTTTAATCACCCAGAAATAAAGAAGGGGCGATTTGGGGGGGGGGGACAATATTAAATTTGTTATGAAATGGTATAAAGCAGTATAAGAAAATATGTATTATCATGAATTTGAGCACAATGTGATAATCTGCACAGTGATAACCAATATGAAAATTAAGCAAGAATAATGAAGCATTTTATTGGCAACTTCTAGAAGCAACTTATGTATACAATGAGGAATAGTAAGAAAATAGTTTTGTTTAAAACAATGACTTTGATCAGAGTGGCTAAAATGAACAAATCAGGAGACTATAGATGCTGAAGAGGATGGGGAGAAACGGGAACCCTCTTGCACTGTTGGTGGGAATGCAAACTGGAGTAGCCACGCTGGAAAACAGTGTGGAGGTTCCTCAAAAAATTAAAAATAGATCTACCCTATGACCCAGCAGTAGCACTGCTAGGAATTTACCCAAGGGATACAGGAGTGCTGATGCATAGGGGCACTTGTACCCCAATGTTTATAGCAGCACTTTCAACAGTAGCCAAATTATGGAAAGAGCCTAAATGTCCATCAACTGATGACTGGGAAAAGAAATTGTGGTTTATATACACAATGGAATACTACTTGGCAATGAGAAAGAATGAAATGTGGCCTTTTGTAGCAACGTGGATGGAACTGGAGAGTGTTATGCTAAGTGAAACAAGTCATACAGAGAAAGACAGATACCATATGTTTTCACTCCTATGTGGGTCCTGAGAAACTTAACAGAAGACCATGGGGGAGGGGAAGGGAACAAAAAGTTAGAGAGGGAGGCAGCCAAACCATAAGAGACTCTTAAAAACTGAGAATAAACTGAGGGTTAAGGGGGGGTGGGAGGGAGGGGAGGGTGGGTGATGGGCATTGAGGAGAGCACCTGTTGAGATGAGCACTGGGTGTTGCATGGAAACCAATTCGACAATAGATTTCATGTTAAAAAAAATAAAAATAAAACAATGACTTTGATATGAAAACATCATTTTCTCATACTTTGAACTATTTATGTTTCTCTTTTCGGATACCTACCCACAACCCAAGAGTGTGGAAGCCCACTTCCAATCAAATCTCAAAATATTGTGTGTGTTTGGTGAAGCTCTGGAATGCTTGTTTGAACTGTAGACAACAAAATAAAATAAGGAGGATTGTGTCACACCAATTTATCTGAGGGATTTTCAATCCATTTCATACTAAAGAAATATATTCTTTTTTAGGATTACTCATCGCAAGGTAAGCACCCAAGAGACTTTACAAAGACCTTTGTGATCTTGAGGCTGTGAGTTCAAGCCCCACGTTGGGTCAGCTAGCCTTTCATCCCATTTAGTTCTGAGGCTTCCTGGGTAAAATGAGCTATCCACATGCACTGTGCAGCCATAGATCCGATCAGCTGGCCACCGAGCCCGGCAGCTTCACGCGTGTGGGTGAAAGTGATGTGTGCCATTTCCAGGCTTGGCCCGTAAGAGCTGCAAACATGCGATTCCCTCCATTCTTTCTTCTTTCTTCGTGACCTTGGAAGCTGTGAAGCATAGTGGAGCCACAAGGTGGAACGAGGTCAGCCCCCTGAATCATGGAGAGCGACCCGGCAACCGGAAACACCCATTTGGGACTTTAAGCGGACAAATGATAAACCGCTGATATTTGGGAGTTTATTTATTAGAGCAGCTAAAGGTACTTTTGTGGCTACAAGTTTGAACTAATTTAGAAGTGATTCTGAATTGTTTTTTAGGTCTGAAGGCTAATAGGTCTATGGAAATGTTGGGTCAAAGGTATCTCTTAATAATTCCCACAAAGTGGGGCCCCTGACTGGCTCAGTCAACAGAGCATGCGACTCTTGATCTTGAGGCTGTGAGTTCAAGCCCCACGTTGGGTATAAAAATTACTTAATAATAAAATCTTTAAAAAATAATAATAATTCCCACAAAGTAACTCCAGTCATTATGAAAAGGTCATCTTCCTACGACCTGCGAGCCAGCTTTGACATAAGGAGGTTGAATAGTTTTAGAATAAAAATAACAAAGATATAACACAAAGCTTGGGGGGCTCACATACATCACCGGTTATATCATCTTTCCGTGGTTGAAATATTTCCATGGCAAAAATTCTAGTCACTTAATAGGTTCAACTTACAAATGAACCTCAGAGCCTTATTGAAACTGAATTCTTACTTGCAGACCACATGAAGAATTGACTTCCAAAGGAACAGTCCCCAATTCTATATGACTTTTGCATCACACTGAATCCCTAATAGATAGAGTTGGTCTTCTTTACTTAACCGGAGGTAGTGGCCATGGAGGAAGAAGGAAGAAGAAGATAGTACATATTCACATTGAATCAAGTTTTTGTAAATGTTTATTTATTTTGAGAGAGAGAGAGAGAGAGAGAGAGCAAGCAGGGTAGAGGCGGAGAGAGAAAGAGAGAGGCAGAAAGAGAATCCCAAGCCTGATGTGGTGCTCCAACTCACAAACTGTGAGATCATGACCTGAGCTGAAATCACAAGTTGGACATTCAACCGGCTGGGCCCCCAGGTGCCCCTTGAACCAAATTTTATGACCCAAGGCACCACTCTCCTGTTCATGAAGACATACACGTTCCTGGACATCCCCGTTTTCTTCAAGTACCTTATAAATAGTTACACAAAGAGGTAAAACTCATAGACAACAATCCCGGCAAATTGAGGTTGGCATCGTGCAAACAGCAACAGTGACAGACCACGTCGTTCAGATGCTTTTGGAGGATCCAAAGTAGAATTATTTGTAGTTGGTAACTTTTGGGGTGATGCTCAACCCACAGGCTGCCGACTCTGGGAATGCCCTGCCCATTCAACAGATTCCAGGACTCCTATCTGACTACAGTGCACTGTAACAGTTGGGCAGATAAGAGTCTCCCTCTAGAGATTCTGGGACCTAGATACAGCAATGGCGGTAAGTCTGGGCTGTAACTAGACACAGGGGTATGTAAAGTATGGTGTTTAAATGGAAAGTGGTGCTGGTCTTCAAAGGAGAATGCTGCAGGCCCATGAAAGAGAAAGGGACAGAGGCGAGGACAGGGAAGGAATGAGCGAATAAGAGAGCAAGGCTAGGTGCCTGGTAGCTCCCCTCCCCCTGGTGATAGACCCTCCTCTGGAACATGTTGAGCTCCTGGCTTTTGCTCATTGCAAATCAATGGCACCTACAAGGCTTCCTGGTACCGGCTGCCCCGATGAGCCTTAGGTTATACCTTTCACAAGACTTTTTCTTCCAACTCTCCCTCCTCAGTTTTCGTAATACCCTTTCTTCTGCTTTGTTATGTTTTCAGCAAGCACTTTCCACTTATCTGTAAAGATCTGGATCGAGTATCACCTCCTCTGTGAAGTTTTATCAAATCCTGCTAGATGAAGTTAGTCATTCTGCACCTGTGTTGGCATAGTACTTTCCACATTCCTGAATTACGACTATTTGCTTATGCACCTCTCATCGTTCCAACTGGGTGCTCTTGGGTAGGGCTGGAATACACTTTTCTTTGAATCTCTAGCATCTAGCAGTGTTCAGCACATAGTAGGTTTTCATTAAATGTTCATCAAATGAATGAATCGGCACAGCCAATTTAGTTGGTGTTTACCTCCTTCGTGATGTCTTAGAACACCAAGGCGCTCTTAAAAATGTTGTGTGTGACCCTCAATATTTTGAGAAGTACCTTTCCCTTCTAAGGAACTCTGCCTCCTTGCCCTCTGTTCTCACCAAGCTTGAGGCAGGATCTTTCTGGAATACTTATCATTTTATAATTATTGTATTTTTCATGAAAACTGACTCAATCCTGCCTATGGCTAGAGTTCTTGAGCAAACAAGGCTTTTGCATTCCAAAAATCACTCCTAGGATGAGTTTACACTCAGGGAAGTTAAGTAGAAAAACAATTTGAAAAACTTCAAAAATCACTATGATTATTACGATGACTTATTATTATATTTATCAAGAGGAACAGTCCATTTTCTTGCTCAAACTAACAAGAGATGCCAGTTACAGTACAAAGCGTCCAACCAATTTGAGGCAAAGTGTGATTGACTCTATAGATTCTTTTAGAGACTGAGACAAGCCTAAAGCATCTTATCAGCATAGTGAGTGAAACAAAGCTGCATATCCTAAGTGTCGGCAGCTGGCTCTCCATCACATTGGAATCAAGATTTCCAAGCTCACTACTTTTAATCCAGGGGGCAGATACTTACTTAAAATACACAAGCAGTTTACATGGCTACAGGGCTTTTACCTTCTTGTTTCAAAGAGGAATGAGCTATTGGATCACCAGAATTTTTAATATCTACGGAAGAAAAAAAAGAAAGGGATTTTTTTTCTGGCACTTGTATGTCTTCCTGTCTGTTTCTCTCTGGTGTGTGTCTATATATTTATACACAAAGGCAAGATGAGATGTGTAATATATGCAAGTGCATATACCCAAGTGTATGTATGGATATGTGTGCATATGTATATGTATAAATCTGAAAGAGCTCTTCTGATCTGTTGTGTTTTTTTTTTCTTCTTCAACCTCTCATAAGGTGAAGTTTCATCAAACTGTATCATGTGACTCTCCAGGAACCTCACTGAACGGGTCTGACTCATCGTCTGGGAATTTTAAATAGGCATGTGCTTCCATGAGAGTTAATACTTAAAAACACACATACACACAAACTGGCAGTTGAAGAGAGAAAGAAAGAAAAAAAACACAAGCGAAACTTTTGCTTGGCACAAACACTCGGGTCAGACACTGGACACTCCATATTTCACAGTTAATTACCAGGTGGAATTAATTACCTTTAAGAGTGAAGGTGGTGGCTCAGTGCTCAGGGGACAGGGGCAGTAAATCTACAGTTTATATCCTTAAATCAGCCAGGTTGGATTAAGCAGTGAAAAGAACTGCCCCTGAATTAGCTGACCCCAATTCTCCTCTGAGATAGGAGTTCTCCTCAGAACCAAGGGCTGTGTCTGCCCACTAGTGGTCAGATTGCAGAGCTGGGATCCAGACGTTCCCTAGAGGATTTTATGCCAAGTTCTATCTGGATCAACGTAGATATGGCGTTGGTCACCCAGTCTGATTTTTAAGCAATGCTTTGGGGACCTATCAACTCAGCTCTATCAGAAAAGTTAGTAAGAGTAGCAGGCTAAGTTAACTCCAAGCAAAACTTTTCTATTTGCCAACGTTCCTGAAAACCCTTATTGATGAGTAAGTTTTGCAGTGGAAATTGTATTGTTAATCTATTACCAAAGGATCAACTGCATTAATAACACCTCGCATAAATAAACAGCTTTCTTCTCTCTTTGCTCAGACATCCACAGACATAAAATATTTCTCAGACATAAATACCACACTGGGCTAGTTTCCCGAAAATCACTAAATTGTTCTTTCATTGCCAATGGAATTAATTGGAAAAAACTTAGCTTGGAATTAGAACTTTTCCACTAATTGGTACCAACCTATGTTTTCGTCATTATCTCCATTAAGTCACTAAAAAAAATCTATATACAGGCTAAACTCAAGTGAACACTTCTTAGCAGAATATTTCCAGTTTGTTCCCTATGCTTTGCCCATGACTGCCCATTTGGACTACCTGCCATGTTCTAATATCTATCTATACAAATAATACCTTCAGTTCAAATGTACACACACACACACACACACACACACACACAGCTTTTTCTTTCTCTTAAAATCAATTCATTCAAGGTCTAGCCATTGTAATATGCCTAAAATTGAAGTTGCCCCAAATAATTCCACCAGATTCAAGCTGTCTTATCAGCTTCCTCAAGAAATATACATTAGGATAGTTTCAGGTTTCAAAGTCCAAACTTGGAACATAAAAATAAAACAATTCCCCATTTGATTATACTGCCTCCAAATGCACTCGGTACAAAACACATCAAAAGAGGAAAATTAATTAGACAATCAAGCTAGGAACTGCCAAGAATTGAGCAATTATACTTTTTAATCTCTTCTCTCTAAAATATTATCAGAAATCATATTTCAGACACAAGAGAAGGATGTAACTGGTCCATAGGGAATAGTTGATAGTGTCACGTAACTCGGAAGGATTTTTCACTTTGTTATTATAAAATGGTGTTCTCAAAAACACTACAATTTCTTCTTTTATTCAAAAACCAGTTATTGAGCATGTTTTCTGTGTCAGGCCACGGGAGAGGCATTTGTAGATACATGTATGGAATATCTATCATCAGTTATGGTTGTGATTCTTTGCAAACTGACCAAAGGTTTATGTAGATCTTTGCTATGATATCAACAATGACCAGGCAGATAAGCAACCAGGACATATTAAATCATTACTTTTGGACTGTTTGCTCACTGATCAGACCCATTGTTCATGGAAATACGGTGTAGTCGTTGAACAAAACCCAATAATGAATAAATTATATGTATATTGGCACTTATCATCGGTTTATGTGCCATTCATTATACTTCCTTAGAAAGAAGACAGGGGTAATTGGAATAAAAAAAGGATAAAACAACAGCAATGTAACAGAAAAAAATAACACCCTGACTCTTCATGATATAAACGTATAAAAATGTCTAATCTTAGGCACTGGTGGCTCAAGAAAATGGGAACGATTTGAAGGCTACTGTCTTTCAGAAATATTTTATAAAGTTACCTATAAAAAAGAATAAAGTATCTGTGCACAGATTTTCACAAGACATTTATTTCTCCAATCCACCATAATGATGTGACATAAAAGGAAATAGTAGGTGACAGATAAGGGCTGTCACAAATAAGTGTAATACAGAAGAGCAGGATGTTAAGGTTAAAAATTTAGCCCTATTTTTATATGTAGCCTAGAGCGATAAGGTTCCCTTATCATCCAGGCTGTATACATTCCCTTTCAAATAAATTTTTATATAAGAACAGTGGTGTCCATGTCGACACAACTACCTGCTATCGCAATGTGGAACGGAATATTACAGGCATGTTTTTCAATTTTTCATGATACTTTGGTCACATGAGATAGACTTCCAGAGAAGCACTAGGGAATAGTTTTAAATGCAGTCTCCTGTTGTTAGAGTACACAAACTATATAAAGGACCTATACAACTCAACACTAGAACACAAATAATCTAATTAAAAAATGGGCAGAGGACATGAACAGGAATTTCTCCAAAGAAGACATATAGATGACTAACAAATACATGAAAAGGCGCTCAACATCACTCATGATCAGGGACATGCCAACCAAAACCACAATGACCTATCATCTGCCACCAGTCAGAATGGCTAAAATAAAAAATGAGAGAGACAGCAAGTGGTAGCGAGGATGTGGAGGGAAAGGAACCAACCCTCTTGCACTGTTGGTGGGAATGCAAACTGGTACATCCACTGTGGAAAACAGTATGGAGTTTCCTCAAAAACTTAAAAATAGAACTACCCTACACCCCAGCATTTGCACTACTGGGTATTTACCCAAGGAATACAAAAAACACTAATTCAAAGGGATACATGTACTCCGGTGTTTATTGCAGCATCATTTACAATAGCCAAACTATGGAAGCAACGTAAATGTCCACCGACAGATGAATGGGTAAAGAAGACATGTTGTATAATGGAATATTATTCAGCCATAAAAAGAATGAAGTTTTGCCATTTGCAAAAACATGGATCTAGAGAATATAATGCTAAGCAAAATAAACCAGTCAGAGAAAGAAATACCTTGTGATTTCACTTATATGTGGAATTTAAGAAATAAAACAAATGATCATAGGGGAAAAAAGAGAGAGGAAAACCAAGAAACAGACTCTTAACTGTAGAGAACCAAGTGATGATGACCAGAGGGAAGGTAGGTGGGGGGATGCCTGAAATAGGTGATGGGGATTCAGAGCACACTTATCTTGATGAGCACTAGGTAATATATGGAGGTGTTGAATCACTACGTTGTACACCTGAAATGAATAGAACACTTCATGTTAACTATGCTGGGATTAATATAAAAATATACAAATAAAATTAAGAAAGTGAAAAAAATTCTTCTGTTGATTTTGTTGACAGTGAAAATTTCATTATATGCAGGAAACCATGGTATTGTAATGCTGAAAGAGAATTTGCTTATCATTTATTCCAGTCCTCTATTTTGCAAATGGGAAAAATGAGGACCAGCATGTTTCAGTGACTTTCTCAGGGTCATATATTTAGCTGTAAAAAAAAAGAAATCACAGCTAGAATACCCTTTTTTGGGAGTGACAATGCAATATGCTTTCTATAACACCACACTTCCCACTTGATATTTTGATGGTAATGTTGTCTGACTTAGTATTTGGTATGAAAGTTTTCATATAATGTTCTTTAGCAATGCATTGTTTACTATAGCATAGGACCCATGGCTTCTAACATCAAGTTCAATGGCTAATCATACCAAATCTTCTTCAGTGACTGGTAGCTCCTGGGATAAAGGGAAGTTGGTAGGTTAAAGAGATGGGTGAAGGCTACACTGCCTGTCTTAGCTCAAGCTGTATAACAAATTACCACCGACTGTGTGGCTTAGGCAACGGACATTTATTTCTGACAGTTCTAGGGTCTGGGAAGCCCAAGATCAAGGTGCCAGCTGACTTAGTGTTTGGTGAGAACTCTCTTTGTGGTTTGCAGACAACCATCTTGTATTTTCACGTAGCAGAGAGAGAGATCTCATGTGTCTTCCTCTTTTGATAAGGGCCCCACCCTCCAAGAAGTCCTCTAACCTGAAGTTAGGCCCCACCTCCAAACTCTATTACACTGGATTAGGGTTACAACAATGAATTTTGGGAGGGACATGAACATTCAGTCCAGAATTGTTCCCAGAGAGGAGAAAAGTGCTGTGAGTGGTTACAAAGTCTGCACATTCTCAGAAATCTTCTAGCACTTCAGCACAAGTGGCCATGGATTCACTGAAGGTAAGAGAACTTTCTTTTCTCTCTTGTCAAAATTTTAAATCATCTTTTTAGACTGTGCTATTAAAAAAATTGCTATTTGCTCTTTTTTTTCTGGGTGGGAAAGTAATACGTGCTATCTGCAAGTGTGCTGAGAGACTAGAAAGAAAGAAGGAAATAAAAAATCACCTATAATGTCATCACTCAAAGATAAAAACAATTCAAATGTTAAGTATTTCAGTATTTGGGGGATAGGCTTAACATATGTATACTTTTTTTTTTTATTCAGAAGGCAAAAGAAATCTCAGAGAGTTCTAATTAAGTAAATGTTTTACGGTAATTTTATTAACATTTTTTCATGAATGGGGTAAAGTTGTAGAAGAATACTACTCTACGGAAATGTTCAAAGTCTGGTGCTGAGATAAAGGCAGTGAGTTTTGTAGAAAAGAGGTGGAGAGGCCGGGCTACTCACAACAGTGCACTTCGTTTCCAAGTGCCCGTGGCCACTCACTCCCGGACTTACGTGTAATGGCCGCCTTTTTCAATGTTGACTGGGCAGATTCCTCACCGGTCAAGAGCTTTCCTGCACACTGGTTATTAAAGAAGTTGGTCAGTAGCAATGTGCTTAGGGTATTTAGATTAGCTGCTCAACTCCAAGTATTCTCTGCGATGGATTCTCTCATGCATCCTTCCTCAGGCAACCTGGAGACTTCCATTAGCTTAGAACCAGTCATTTCACCTCAAATAATCTTTGCACTTCTTAGAATACCTTTATGTCAGACAGAGACTGCAATTTGCCTCGCATACACAAATGAGACACCTTTTGAAAGAGTACAGTCTAATTGAAACTGTCTTGAATGTCTTTATTCTAGACAGCATCTATTACAATATCTATTTTTACATACACTTTAGATTTTTCCACTTTCAGGCTGATTAAGGTTTGAGGCATGAAGGAAAATCATGCTTTTTTTTTTTTTTTTTTTTTTTTTTTTTTTACTGTTTTGGGTCATTTTAATGGTCAGTCCTTGAATGGTCTTGAATCTTAAAATGGTCAGTTTTTTAAACTTTTATAATAAGAAAGTGAAAACAAAGTGGAAGGGTGGGAACCCACATACTTTCTGTCTCTTGAAACTGATAATATGGAGAAATGAAAGACTGATTCATGATGTTTTGAGCATTCAAATAGGCATATTCTTTCAGAATATAAAAAGATTCATTTTCTGTCTGTCGGCTATGGCTTCTTTCAGCTTTTGTGTTTAAAAGCATTTTGTGAGGCCCTTTATCGCTCTCTTCGCACATTTAAGACAGTGTTAAAAGCACAAATAATCAGTATTTATTGAATGCCCTACTATGTGAGTCTAGACTTCAGACCAGAATAGAATAGACTTCAGAATGAGGTTTCATTTCCATTTCTCAGGCTTTGCTCGTATTTGCTTTTTAGTACTTTCAACTTGACATCATTGATTCTAGGCCATTTCTCACTTTCCCTCCAGAGAATCACCTCCTTCTCTCTCTTCCAAGCTCACTTCTTAATCCTTTGTTGTTGTTTTTCGTATTGATTGTTTGTTACACAGGTAACACATGAATAAATTATCCACAGTGAAAGATTCAAGCTATACAGACTCATGTAGGACACACAGTACAAGTGACCCTCTCATCACACATGAACCCAATTTCCTTAGCAGAAATTATCTCGGGTGAGGCTTCTTGTCTTTTTTCTATTCGTATATGAATACATATGCCACATTAAACACAAATGAGACCACAAAACGGGCATTGTTCTGTGACACGTTTTTTCATTTAATGGGTGGCTTTGGAGTCTGGTTCTGAATAGTACATTAGTCTATCACTTTTTTTTTAATTGTCGCATAGCATTTCAGGATATGTGATATTTTATATTTTATCTAAAACTCTCCTTTTAGGCATATTTAGTTCTTCTCGTTCTTTTAACAGTTTAAATAATACACAGCAAAACCTATATTCATGTATCATTATGCACCTATTTCTGTGAGAATGATGGCATGGAATCCCATTCTGGACCCAAATGTGTGTATTTAAATTTCCATAACTTCTGACAAATTGTTCTCAAATCGTTTTGCATGCCCATCATCATTCTATGGCAGCCCATTTTTAAAAAGCTTTACCAGCACAGAACATTGATGCTGGTGTTAGTTCAGTCGGCATAATCAAAACCATACCAGTTACTTCGTGTGAGCAGATTCTTAAGACATTTCAGACATGGAATCTTCAGGCCTTGGCACTGGCTTGGATGATGGGGGAGGGGAAAGTGGTACCACTGGTGAATCCGATGCCTCTAACTTATAAATTGAATGGCTAATGGAGCCAGTCACGGAGACAAACAAGAAATCTTAAAAATGAGTATTCACGAATTGAATTCAGCAGCTTTTGAGGTCAGATAAGAACGCAACATGAGGCATTGGCTGAAGGAATTGGAAGACTGGAAAAGACAAAATAAGAAGCAGGAAGTGGAAGTCATCGGGCACCTGGACGCCGGTTGAGCATCTGACTTCGGCTCAGGTCACGACCTCAGAGTTCGTGGGTTCGAGCCCCGCGACGGGCTCTGTGCCGACAGCTCGGAGCCTGGAGCCTGCATCGGATTCTGTGTCTCCCCCTCTCTCTCTATCCCTCCCCCACTCGTGCTCTGTCTCTCGCTCTCTCTCGCAAAAATAAATAAACACTTAAAAAAATTTAAAAGTATATAATTAAAAATTTAGGTTATAGTTTTCTGGGCATAATATTTTGTGGGATTCCATTGTCTAGGAACATAGCGGTGATGGTTTCATGAATGCACACTTACCTCCTCAAGTTGTATAAAGTGAATATGTACGGCTTTTTATATATTAACCGTACCTCAAGGAAGGGATTTAAAAGCAATTCAGAACAAAAAAAAAAAACCCTATAAAAACAAACATATTAGAATTAGAAAAATTCAGAAATTAGTGACTGAATAAGGGAGTTTTGAAGAGATGTGATAAAATTCAAGGAGGGAATCAGAAATTATAGAAGAAATTGTGAAATAAATATCTAATTAAAAGGAGCGTAAGAGAGAAAAAAACATGATAATGCCTTAAGAAAAGGAGAAGATGGGAAGAATATATTTTTTTGCGGGGGGAAGAATATTTTTAAGTCAAGAAGATATTTAGAGAAAGTGATAAGGGTACAAAATTAGTGGGGGGAAAAAAAGGACCAATATATGTATAATAAGTTTTCCTGAGAAAGAAAACCAAAGCAATAGAATAAAACAAATACTAAAAAATATGATTCACAATAATGTTCCCTGTCATGAAAGCAATCTAGAAATACGTATTGAAATGCACTTCATTTACCAAATAACTGGCCCAAAATTGCCAATACCCACGTACAGCCTCAAAAATTATTGGACTTTAAAGAAAAAGAAAAAAAAGGGGCAATTGAACAAAAAGAAGACTAAGTCATTCATACAAGAAACAAAACCACATTGTCAATCTGCTTTATACCAGATGTCAAAGGAGTAGGACACTTGAGATACTCAAGAAAATATGAGGTACAATTTTGTGTTCTGGCAAAATGTACTTTAATTCCAAAGGCTACACACAGACCATTATGAGCATCTAAACACTGAAGGCATATTGTTCCTTGGGTCCTTATTAAGGAATTTCCTAGACAACAAGCTGCAGAATTTGGAACGATTGGAAAGGCATCAGCCAAAGGACAGGTAGGTTTTCAAATGCCGTAATTGTAGAATACCAAGGAAAAAGAAGTTTTTTCAAAACCAACGTAAAAGGCAGATGATTTTCAAATATGCAACAGTTAGATCAACCACTAAATTTTCATCAGCACCAATGGAATCCAGAAGACCACGGAATAATGTATTTAATGTACTATAAAGAAATAACTGGCAACCATAAAGTCTGTCTTCAGGAAACAATACCTTCTACAAATGATGTTAAAGACATTTTTCGGGCCAACCAAACCCACAGCAGATTGCCTCCCTAAGACCCTAATTAAATGTCTAAAGGCAGAAGAAAATGAAGCCAGATGAGGGGTCTGATGTCAGAGGGATGAAGACCAAAGAAAATGGTAAATGTGTGAATAAGTCTAAGCAAATATAATCAAACACTAATCGTATAATGCAACAATAATACTATCTGGGTGACAAAAAAATTTAAAAACCTCCAGATAATACTAAAACAGTGGATAAAAATAGCAACGATCAGCGGACTTTGAGGGTAAGACATGTAAGTTATTTAATGGTAACTGTGATACCCTTGAGTGTTCCCTTTATCATGATTTGTATATATTATATATTTTATATATCCTTTTCATGTTAATAAAAAACAAATTTCAGGAAGAAAAGCACCACTATACCTCTTAATGGTTGGTTCAAATCATTAATTATTTGATTATAACTCAAGAGTTACCTTTTTTTCATGTTTATTTTTGAAATATAAAGATATGGAACATGAGTAGGGGAGGAACAGAAAGAGAGGGAGGCACAGAATCTAAAGCAGGCTCCAGGCTCTGAGCTGCCAGCACAGAGCCTGATGTGGGGCTTGAACTCACGAACCGTGGGATCATGACCTGAACCGTGGGACCATGACCTGAGCTGAAGTCAGAGGCTTAACCGACTGAGCCACCCAGGTGCCCCCTGAAGAGTTACTTGTTTTTTAACCTGTTGTCAAATATATTAGCTATGTATGATATGCCTAATGAGAAAGTATGATTTTCCTCAAAGATCCTGATATGTCTCATGCCTTTCAGGCTACATTTAAGAAAGAAAAAAGAAAAAAAAACAAAACAAAAAAACAGCCTTTCTTTTGCTCTGGAAGTTACAGTTGGAATAAGGCTAAAGTCGAAGTCATATGGAGTGTTAACCACTTTCCTTATTAGCCATGTGATTTCCCCAGCTAATTTCTCCCCTTTCTTTTCTATATATTCAGATAATTACAGTCATTAGTGTTACATTGTGGTGAAGATACTATCACGATCACTGTTTTAGGTGAGCGTTTTCACGGTTCAGAAAGTGAGAAAACGCAGAAGTTTTGTCCTCAGAGAGCTTTAACGTCATGATAGGTTAAGTCGGCGCCGGGCCTGAGAAGGGAGGAGTGGAGACAATGAAAGAAACAGCTCGAAAGCTTTAAATGTAAATGAACGTTAATCATGAAAAACACTGATTAAAGTGTAATGATGTAAAAGTTAATCTAGCTACTATGCAATTAAGTCAAAATTACAACCATATATTGTATGTGTAATCACATCCTAAGAAACATATTACATTTTAAAAAATGAAACCACTTTAACAGGATGCTTATGGGAGCCTGCTGACAGATAGCTATACCAATTTGATAATTAACTTTTTAAGGCTAGTTCACATTTTGTGTTCCTAATTAATGCCTACTTAATTTTTGATACATTCTATATTAGGTTAAGTGCCAATTAAATGCTGTGCAAGCTCTAGGAGTGGAAAAATCTCTAAACCTCCAAAACCATGTGACTTTATCATTAAATTGCTCAATAGAAATTAACTACGAAAACCAATTTCTCACTAACACCCTAATACATTTACTCTTGAGTAAAATTATTAAGAAATAGATATGATTTTGCCGTGATGGCTCAATGAATTCGAGTTTTTACGGTGATCGCTGTGATCATGGCTTCTAGTCATATAGTCACTAGGAAAAATTTCTTAAGATAACTTGACCAAAATCCCATAACAATCTCCGCAAGGTCCCAAATGATGTAATTGATTATTTCTTCATCTGCACCAGAAAGTAGCAGAGCCCAGGATTGAAATCTTATCCAAGAACACCAGGACAGGCAGTCCAGTCCGAACACCAGACCACAAATAGAAGACACAGGGTAAGACGTGAGGCAAGTTTCTGTCTCATCCCAAGCCTCAGATTCTCTCTTAACACAGCCGGGATGACAATGCTTACCTCCAGGTGTAGCGGAAAGAGTTAAACAAACATGTCAGACACATGGCACACAATAGTGGTTATAACAAACCATATTAACAGCTAATGTGCACAAAGTAGCCTAAGTTCTTTGTACAAACTCATAATTCTCACAGTATTGCTCTGAAGGGATTCCCCCCCCCCCCCCATTTTGCCGATGAGAAATCTGAGACGCGAAGAGCTTAGGTAATTGGCCAAAGTTGCATTAGCTAGTCACTGGTAGAACCAAGTAATTGAACCCAGGTAGTTTGACTCATGCTGTTAACAACTGTGCCACACAGTTTAGTAAAATTAACAGGATTTACACATAATATGCTACCTTTCTCCTCTGCAGTGTGTCTGTGCTTCTCAAACTAGTGAACTCTTTAAAAAAATTTTTTTTTCTTTTTTTTTTAACGTTTATTTATTTTGAGAGACAGAGCACGATCAGGAGAGGGAGACTCAGAATCCAAAACAGGCTTCGGGCTCTGAGCTGTCAGCACAGAGCCCGACGCAGGCCTTGAACTCCCCGATTGTGAGATCATGACCTGAGCTGAAGTCGGACACTTAATCCACTGAGCCACCCAGGCACCCCTCAAACTGGTGAACTCTTAAGCCTGCAGTATATTGAATGTTTCGTACCCTATGCTTTTATCAAAGTATGCAGTAATATGGCAAATTTCCCTGGATTTATAGTTAGAAGAACCTTAAAGGAAAGAAAATGAGCATTAATACATTTGAAGCAAGTTTTAATTTTAGGTATCTAACATATATTCTACAGTGAACTTTTTTTTTTTTGAAGTATCATATATACAGTGAAATGCCTTCATTATTAGTGTAGGGCTAAGTGAATTTTAAAGTAAGCACCGCCAGGGTGCCTGGGTGGCTCAGTTGGATAAGCGACTCTTGATTTCGGCAAAGGTCATGATCCCCCGATTTGTGAGCTCGAGCCCCACAGTGGACTCTGCGGAAGCGTGAAACCTGCTCGGGGTTCTCTCTCTCTCCCTCTCTCTGTCCCCTCCCCACTCATTCTCTCTCCTTCTCAAAAATAAATAAACATTAAGAAAAAATAAAACCTCTAAAGCAAGCACATCCATGACCAGCACCTACATCAGAAATGCCAGCAAAGGCACCCCAGACGCTCGCTCATATGTTTTCTTTCACTCATCGTCTCTTCCCCAAGGTCAGTCACTATTTGATTTCTAATGTCATAGATTTTTTTTTGCCTGTTTTTGAAATTTATAAATGGAAGCAAACCCTGTGTATTATTTGTCTCTTGCTTCTTGCTTTGCTCATTTAATCTTATATTTGTGATATTTATCCGTTTAGTTTGTCAATAGTTGCATTTTCCTTCTTATTGCTGTGTAGCATTCATTGCATGAAGAAGATACCACAATTTAGTCATCTATTCTATCATTGATGAGCATTTAGTTTATTTGTAGTTTGGGGCTATTTGTTTTAATGTTTATTTATTTAAAGAGTTGGGGAGAGGCTATGAGAGAGAGAGAGAGAGAGAGAGAGAGAGAGAATTACAAGCAGGCTCTGAGTTGTCAGTGCAGAGCCCGACTTGGGGCTCGATCCCACCACTCTGGGATGGTGACCTGAGCCAAAATCAAGAGTCAGAGGCTTAACCGACGGAGCCACCCAGGCACTCCCAGTTTGGAGCTATTATGCATTGTGATGTTATGGATATTCTTACAGTTGTTTTTTGGTGAGTATATGCACACAGTGCTAGTAGGTCTATCCTAAAGCCGGAAGTGCTAGGTCATGGGGTTGGTATAGGGTGACTGTCCCAGCCCTACTTCCGAAAGTCCTGTGTCTTGGGAAACCCTTAAGGCCTCATGAGCCAGGACAATGGGTCGTGTTATGCGTGCTAGATATGTGCCTTCTCATCATTAGTAGGCACTGCCAGGGGTTTCCGAAATAGTTGTACAAACTTACTTTCCCGAGAGCTGTGTCTCCCCATTCGCACCAGCGCTTGGGATTAACTCTCTTTCATTTTACCCATTTTGCTCGATCCATAATGGCATCTGCCTGCGGTTCTTGCGAATCATGGATTTGAACATCTTTCGCAACTGGGCTCTTTTCTTCGTGACGTTTCTGTTCAGAACTCCTGACCATTTTTATTTGATTCTGCCTTCTTATCATTGATTTGGTGGCTGTACACGCTGCAGATGGCATACCCCATTCCATGTCTTGTGTTTTTATTTGCTCAGTGATGTCACTTATTGAACAGCAACTACTACTTTTAATGCAATCCAATCTGTCATCTTTTCCTTCATAGAAAATAGTTTTTGTCACTTGTTTTAGAAATCTTTGACTGTCCCGAGGCCATAAAGTTACTGTCTTTGCTATTTTCGAGAAGATTCATTCTACCTTTTGCGTTCAGATCTTCATTATCCTTGGAATTGACTTTTATATGAGGTATAGATAAAAATTTATCTTTTAATATATGGATATTACATTTGCCCAGTACCATAACATTCTAACTGCTCTGCAATGATAATATTTTCATAAATTAAGAGTCTACTTGTATCTTTTGATTTTTTTCGATACTACATATTCTGTCCCATTTTTCTATTTACTTATCCAATACCACATTATTTGGGTTAGTATAATATTATAGTAAATCTTGATACCTTATTGAAAAGGTCTTCCCCCATGGTTCTTCTTCAGGCATAGAAGCCATTTTTGGCACTTTGACTTTTAACATACATTTTGGAATTAATTGCCAATTACCGTACAATAAAAATTGTGAGATCTTTATTGGGATCACATTAGATCTTTAAATCAGTTTGTAAGTATATGACATTGTTATAATACTGAGCTTTCTAATTCATGAGAAGGGCAATTTTCATTTACATGCTCATTAGCCCATTCAATAAATTCTTGGAATATAGAGGTATTTTACATATTTTGTTAGCTTTCCTTTCTTTTAAGTTTATTTACTTATTTTGAAAGAGAGAGAGAGAATGTGTGAGTGGGGAAGGAACAGAGAAAGAGAGAAAGAATCCCAAGCAGGCTCCATTCTGTCAGCATAGAGCCTGACACAGGGCTTGATCTCATGTTAGTCTCGATGGTATTTGATACTTTGTTACTTTTGTAAATCGTATCATTTTTAATTAGCTTTTATCTATCTGCTTGTTGCCAACATATAGAAAATCAATTGGGTTTTGTTTAGGAAACTTGTATTCGGCAATCTTGCTAAACTCTAATAACTAGAATTATTAATTACTAAAATTTATCTGCATAAGTTTTGTAATTTTCTACTAATATAATCATATGTATAGATAAGGATAGTGCTATTTCCTCTTTTGACTCTATACAACTGAATAAACAGTATTGAACACATAGGTGATTCTGGGCATCTTCATTTCGTTTCCAATCTCACAGATAAAAATGTAAATATTTTACTGCTAATACAAAATTATTCTTAGGATTTTTGTGGACAGACCGTCAGATAAGATATGCTTCTGTTCAAATTTAGTAGAACTTCAAGATGTTTTTCAAAATGGTGTGCCGATTTATATCTCTTCTGCGTGTAAGAATTGCCATCCCATCTCATTCTTGACAATATTTGGTGTTGGTAGTCTTTTTCTAGTCCGCTAATACTTCCGCCATGGGTACTGATTCCTAAGAGATCATTTTTTTTCTGCATCTATAAAGATGACAATATGACTCTCCTTTATTCCATTAGTCTAAAGAACCCCACTGATTAATTTTATGGTTATGTCATCTTTGCATTTCTGAAGTAAGTGCAAATTTATCATAATGTGTTATCCCTTTTAATATATTGCTGAGTTTTGTTAACAGTCTGTTTATGATGATTTCATCTAAGATTGCCCATAATTTTCTTTTCTTATAGTATCATTGTAAGGTTTTGGTTTATAAGCTATACTGGACTCTTAAGACAAAATGAGAGGAGTTATCCCTCTTCTATTTTTTGGATGAGTTTGTGCAAGTTTGGTGTTAATTTTTCGGTAAATATTTACTGGAACGTGTTGGAGAAACTATAAAGTTTTTTTATTTGTTTGTTTTTGGAAAAATTTATAAATACAGACCAAAAAAATTCAATGATTGTTTGGATTTTCGATTTCTTTTTGTGTCCAATTAAGAAGACTTTTTCAGGACCTTTCTATTTTGTGTAAAATTTCAAATTCATTGACTTGGAGTTTTCCGTTGTATCCTATCGTGGTGTTTTAAAAATGGTAGGTTCTCATGGGGTGCCTGGGTGGCGCAGTCGGTTAAGCATCCGACTTCAGCCAGGTCACGATCTTGCGGTCCGTGAGTTTGAGCCCCGCGTCAGGCTCTGGGCTGATGGCTCAGAGCCTGGAGCCTGTTTCCGATTCTGTGTCTCCCTCTCTCTCTGCCCTTCCCCTGTTCATGCTCTGTCTCTCTCTGTCCCAAAAATAAATAAACGTTGGAAAAAAAAATGGTAGGTTCTCTAGTGATGTCATTCCAATTTGACTTTGGTCATTTGTACATTCTCTCTAACATGTATGTGCATACACTTACATGCACCAGGCACATCCGGCATTATCGAGCTTAATTAATTTTTTGTAGAGGCAATTTATTGCCTCATTGTTTCTTTCCATTGTATATTTCTTAAAAAGTAATTAATGTCTTCCTTTTTCTTTTATATTTTGTCCTTCCTACTTTTTGGGGTTTAAGTGGACATTTTTTCCTAATTTCTGTCATGGATGTCTATTTTATTGGTTTTTCTGCCTCTCTTCATTTTCCATTACACTGGAAACTTGAACTTGTACAAGTTCAAGGCTATGTATTTACCCATTATCACTGCTTTAGCTACATCCCATTTTGAATTTTCATTATCATTTAATTCAGAATAATTCTTAATTTTCATTATGACTTCATTGACACATAGGTCATTTGAAAGTATATTGTTTAATTTTCAAGTATTTGGGATTATAAAAATTCTCTTTGTGTTACTGACTTATAGCTAAATTTCATTGCCACCAGAGAGCATAATCAATTGATTTCAATTTTGTGAGAATTGTTGAGACTTACTTAAACGCTCCATGTGTATTTTTGATTATGAATAAAGTGGCTTGTAAGGACTAGTTTTGGCTTTATATGTTTTAGCTATGTTGCATAGTATATAGCATTTAGAATAGCTGTATTTCTTGTTAAATCAAACCTTTTATTATTATGAAGGGTTCTTTTTCCAAATCTAACACATGCTCTCCAATTCCTTGTCTCTCTACTTTATTTGCTACTGTTGAATACTTGCTGTGTCTTGAAATTCCCTCTTTTTTGGCTTTAAAAATATCACATTTCTCTGGTTCTTCTCTGAGCAGTGCTTTGAAATGTTCTTAGGGTCTCCTTCTTAAGACCATCCTTTGAACACTGGTTTTGTAAGTGTTCTGTTTTAAGTCCATTGTTCTTCTTATTCAACTCACTCTACTGTGGTATTTTTTAAATTGTGCCATGATGCCAGCAACTCCCAAACATATATCTTTATGTGTGATCTTCCCTCTGGTGTAGACTTTGAAATCTTACAGTCTGTTATAAAATCCACTTAGACATTCCACAGGTACCTCATACTTAAAATGTCCGTAAGAATGATTGTTTTCATGTTCTAAGATCTTCCCCTTCATCAGAACTTCTGATTTCATTTAATGAAACAATAAATCTTTTCATAAGTGCAACAATAGTCATTTGAGGTTCTTTTATTGTAAGTTTGGTCACGGAGCCATAGAACCCTTGTACGAGTGAATTCTTGCAAGTATGTTAATTACAGAAAGGCAGAGTAGCTATTTTTCAATGTGTTGAATTGTGTGTGTTATTTGGAGTTACAGACGGCAGCTGTGGAGCTTGGATTCCTATTTTTCCCCCCTTTGGCTTCCTCTTTGCTATTGATCTTGGTGACAACTGTAAAAGCACAGTTGTAAAATCATTTACTTAAACCTGTTCCCACCCAGACCATCTTTCCTAATTGGCAATAAACATCAACATGTGATGGTTCAATTACAACTGCTTCTCTTTCTTCTCTCATCCAGATGCCAAGCTGTTTCTCACTTAAATGCTACTTCTCACAAGGTTTTGTTTCCTTGAAATTCAATTCCCTGTTCCTCAATTGGTAATCCCTTTCTGTTCTTTAAAATTCAACTGAAATGTAACTTCCTATAGGACTTCCGAGCCCTGTGATATGATCTAAACATCTCTCTCTCAGTAAGTTCTTACAAGAGCTTGTGGAAACATCTAAGTCATTTTTCAAATCACATGAAAATTAGGCTCAGAATTCCTTAAAGGCAGGCTACACACTTATTCTTTGTTCTATCTCTACTGCTTAGAGTTCAAGGCATATGGAAGATATCAGTAAATGCTTGTTGAAATGTTGAGCTTAACTGCCTGGTAGTATATGATTTCAAAACCTGTATCAGAAAACTCAGTATTTTATAAAATCGTCTTCTAGATTACAAAGAATTTTCGTCTCAATTTTTTTCTAATTTGAGCTCCACAAAAATTTCATAAAATGAAACACAACTGTTATTTACCCAATTTTACCCTTAAGAAAAGGGGTGGGGGGAGCTTAGAAACGCATCATGTCACTACCTAGTTAAACGTAACCTCAGAGCTAGAAACTATGTCTTTGGAACATGAAACTCAGCATTTCTTGGAATCTAATACATTTTTATTCATTATCAGATTATCAATGATATTCCTTTTTTTTTTTTTTTGGTTTTAAGTTGTATCACTTTTACTTTCTCAACAATTCCTTGGAGTTTTCAGACAAGTCAGTGTTTTGATAATATCCAAGGAAGTGAAATGATTGTGACTATAGTATCGTTTTGATAACATGGCATTTTACTTTTGCCTATTTGCATTTTCAAAATGCTTTATTTTCCCTCCTCAAATACTCCTATATATTCATTAACAGGGGCTCACAGCCATCCGATGTTCGTTTTATGGAATTTATTTTTCTGGGACACCTGGGTGACTCAGTCAGTTAAGCATCCGACTTCAGCTGGGGTCATGATCTCACAGTGCATGGGTTCCAGCTCCACTTCAGGCTCTGTGCTGATGGCATGGAACCTGCTTCAGATCCTCTGTCTCCCTCTCTCTCTGCCCCTCCCCTGCTTACACTCTCTCTCCAAAATAAATAAACATTAAAAAAGAAAAAAGAATTTATTTTCCTTAATACCCAATGTCAGCTGTAAGTACCACATGGGAACTTCTTCCTGGACACACACCTCTCTCTCTTAGTCGATACAGATTTGGATTTGTTTTCTTAGAATTTTTGGTTGTTTTTAATCTGTCTTGGATAATCTTTTTATGCTGGCCTTCTTGTGAAGAGCCCGCATATCTGTCTCTTGATTTATGCTTCTACTTTATACAAGTTGCAATTTCCTGTAAAGATTAAGATAACACTTGTCTGATCTGCCAGAGGTGTTGCCTCTATATTTAAATAGGAATATTTTACTTTGTTCTATTTTTTTTCTTGCTGTTCTCAGAGCAAGGGCATTTATCTTAAATGGTCAAATAATTCATGTGTATAAGAGGAAAACAAAAATACCTGACCTCATTTAAATTTTAGGCATGGGCTTCCAGATGGTCACAATTATTGCTGTGGGACATTTTGGCCTAGAACTTCTTTTAAAAAGGTTTATTGAGCCTAGATTTGTCATCAATTTTCATGAAAATCAGACGTTTTCTGCTATCTGAAATATTTTGGCCTACTTTCAAGCCAAAAGTCTGGTACGCTGCAGGTATTTTTACTTACGAAAATTATCTAGGATTATTATTTTATGCGTCTTTTCTGAATGAAATATGGAAATTTCACCTGATTTTAATAATAATAAATTATAGCCTGATAAATAAATCACTTTAGATAATTTTAAGTTGATTTAAATCTTCTAATTATTCTCTTAGGTAACCTCATGCTACTCAAAAAAAAATCTTTATTAACAAGTAAAATTGTATTAATTACTACTGAATGCTGAGAGTGTTCTTAGGCATTCATTTCTTGTCACCCAAACCCTTGTCTAATCTTCTTTTTAGCTAAAATGAACTACTTTAGAGCAGGGACTTTTCTTAATGACCATGGTACTCCCAGTAACTGGAATATTTTTTGCCACATAATCAGCATTAGTAAAAGTTTGTAGAAAAAAATCTTAGCTTCCCCCATAAAACAAAAGTAAAAACAAATCAATATTGGAAGGGTCTTAATAGGTCTATCTACTGAAAAGTTTATCATAAAATTTCATTTCTATTTTTACTATATGAATTGGGCTAAGTTGATGGGGGAGATGGTGATATTTTAGATGAGTTCCTATTGCCCATTCCCTGTCAAATAATGGAGGTAATGACTAATATCATATATATATATAAATACATATACATACATATGTAAATATATATGTCTATACACATATATTGCTTAAAATGTTGAAATGAAGAGTCAGTTTATTCTTTATTCAATAAAACTATAACTTTTTTTTACAGTTGATCTGAAAATTTTGACTGAGTTGACTGAATGCATATAGTAATAAGTTAAGGTTAAAGCATAATTAAGCATGTACTTTGTGAATAATGATGGATGTTTTTATCATAGCCCTTTGTATCCCCAGAGGGTCATATTCACAGTCTTAACAGAAAACCTCACAAACCTCATTCTATTCCTTCCTAGTTGAATGAACTTAGCCAGCTCACAAGACCTCTGTAGATCTGCTAAAAAATGACTAAATATTCTCAGTTTTTAAGAGTCTCTTATGGTTTGGCTCCCTCCTTCTCTAACTTTTTTTTTTTCCTTCCCCTCCCCCATGGTCTTCTGTTAAGTTTCTCAGGATCCACATAGGAGTGAAAACATATGGTATCTGTCTTTCTCTGTGTGACTTATTTCACTTAGCATAACACTCTTTTCACTTAGCATAATACCCTCCAGTTCCATCCATGTTGCTACAAAAGGACATATTTCATTCTTTCTCATTGCCAAGTAGTATTCCATTGTGTATATAAACCACAATTTCTTTATCCATTCAACAGTTGAGGAGGGCACCTGTTGGGATGAGCTCTGGGTGTTGCATGGAAACCAATTTGACAATAAATTTCATATTAAAAAAACCGACTAAATAAGATGACTTTGAATGGATTTGCTGTAATACACAACAAATGTGGACAAGCCAAGGTACTCCAGGGGAAAAAAAGGCTCTAGCCAATACATATTCAATAAACATTTGTTGTAAAGGATATAATTAAAAATTCTCCGGGGGAACTTCTCTGTAGTGTTCTTAAATGCATTGTCACTTCGCATATAGATTTCAGTTCCCTGCCTGCCTATGACATCAAGAATTGATATCTGCATATCGTACAGAAGATGTAAACATTTTACTGGTTGTATTTATCTGCTCCTTATTTCGTGTAAAGCCAAGCTGCTGCTACTAACTTCTGGTCATATTATTTTTTTCTTTGTTAGGAGAAGCCCAAAAAGATTGAATTTGCACATTAAGATAATATAATTAAGGATAATGAAGTTACTATAGGGTCATTATTCAAGCAAAATCATTCCAAATAGATTGAAAAAGGAAATGAGTACAGGAAAAAAAAACTTGAGAACGATCTCTGAAAGAGTCCAAAGGGCATCATCTAATATATTGTATCAGTATTCACACGGAGTTTCCACTCAAACGTTTTTACTTTTAGTTCAATGCCTTGATTTGCTTCTAATACCAAAAGTCCTCAAAAATCTATATACTCCTTTCCACTACTTTGAAGATGGTTCTGTACATCGGCTTGATGTATTGCGCCTGGGTGGATAGGATTTGCCTGAGAAATGCCATAATAAAAGGCCCCTTTGTTGTGTCTTCAACAACTTTGAAACTTGTCCCAGAAAAACTATAAGCCATGCCGCAGGGAAGACATGGCAAGGCAGATCCGGGTGTCTGTGTGTGAGAGGAAGCTCTTTTTTATTAATAAACAGGCCTTTAGTCTCCAGGGCCCATTTCCCCGGCAATCAATTCACTTAGAGAAATAAAATGTCATTTAATTGGCAGGAAAATTGCCTAAATTTTGTGTGACAAACTCAAAGAAATATATTCTGTAGATGGAAAAAGGAAAGAGAAAAGGATATAAATTAAATGTTAATTATGAAGATGATTAAAATGTAATAATATACAAAATGCATCTAGCTCCTTAGTAATTGACACAAAATTATATAAATTTGGGATATGTAATCACAATCAAAGTAATATTATAAACTTAAAAAAATAAATTGCTTAAAATTGATGCTTAGGTTCCATTGTGTTGACAGCTATCTACTAAATCTGTAGAGAATGCTAATTGGATAGGAATGGCTTGCATTTAAAAGTCAGTTCAGATTTTAGGTTAATTGGCATCCACTTCACTTGTGAAGTCTACCTTGTTAAATATAAATTTTTAAAAAATTAATGCCAATAGAAGTGAGAAAACCATTTGACACAAGGCAGCAATTAACGATATAAAACCAAAATTCAAGAATCTCAAAGTTGGTAAAAATGCAAAATCCTTTATTTGCCCTTGAATTTACAAATCAATCAATGTCAAAATGAAACGTAGGGGGAAAAAATGTAATGTGGGAAAATAACCTGCCAAATAGCATAAGAGAGATATCAGAAAATCCAGAATAAATGCAAATACAAAGATTAAAACAGGAAATAAGGAAATAAATGATGAAAAAACAGCCAGATACCCTCAGAGTTTTGTACCTCTTTGTAGCTTAGTTTACTACTTGAATTTATTATTGTTTAACATCTGTAAAGATTTTTTCATCTTTCATCCAACATGCTTTTGTTAATACTAAGATACGTTACATAGTCAAGTGTATTCTAATCTAGAGAATGATGTTAGTGAAAAGCTCTAGTGCATCTGTTTTATAATGACACGCCTCTTCTCTTCCTCTTTATTTTCTGGGCCTTTTATATTGCAACTCAACATATGTTCATTCATAGTCTCTTGTATTTGAAGCACTGAAGTGGTTACTGGAGATATCTATCTCCTAAATCTAATATCTATATCGCTCTGAATGGCAGGTTTTAACAATTACTCGAGGACATCTCTTATTGACAATCTCCCAAGAAAAAAAAACAGGGACAAATTCAAGCATGTCTAAACGAGGAGAGATGATGTAGAGCCTTGGGGAGCTTGGCAGAGGGTACTGAGGGAACACGGAAGAGAACAATATGGAAGACAGACGGAATTTTGAAGTCCAAAAGCAATGGTGATTTTTATTGATTTTGGTGTTGTCTTACTGCCATGATTTTGGAAAAAGCTAAAGAATTTGTGAAATAGACAGATTTGAAATGAACCAGACACAGTTCTATCCCGTAAGGAACTCTCAAGGAATGGTAGACACGTGATCACCTTCATCTTGCTTAGCAGACTCTTAAGACTGTAAGTTCAAGATCTAGTCTACTTGAGTATAGATCCTAGCCCTACAACTTGATCTGTTTGTGCAAATTACTGCAATTTTCTGCCCTTGGTTTCCTCATATTTAAAATGGCAAAGATGGTAATTGAGAGTCTGGGAGCATAAAACAAACACCTGATATGATGAAGGAAAAATGAAGAGAGAACTCTGAAAACACAATTTCAACAGAAAGAGCTCAAAATATATATGCATTAAATATCAAAGGACAAATAAAGCACAGAGGAAAGCCCAAGGCTTGAGATTAGCATCTCAATTTAGATTAGCATCTAAATTTTCCAGATTTAATTATTTTTAATGTTTATTTATTTTTTGGAGAGAGAGAGAGAGAGACAGAGCACAAGCCAGGGAGGGGCAGAGAGAGAGAGAGAGAGAGAGAGACAAAGAATCTGAAACAGTTCCAGCCTCTGAGCTGTCAGCACAGAGCCCAACTCAGGGCTAGAAACCACAAACTGTGAGATCACCACCTGAAGTCAGATGCTCAACTGACTGAGCCACCCAGGTGCCCCTGAGATTTTCCAGATTTAAAATAAAATACACCTACAAAAGAAAGAGAATAAAGCTGGTGTAAGGAGCCTCATCATCTTCTTGATAACATGGCAGGTGTTACGGTGTGGGAGGAGGGTGTCACCTTGATGTGCTGAAAAAAATTATTTTCAAATTAAAATTCTATACCTAGCTAAAATGGTAGTCAAATATGCTAGTAAAAACATTCTTAAATATGCAGACTCCTCACATATCTTTTTATAAGGAATAGAATAAGTATTTCTTTTTCTAGAAAAATAAGGATAGGAGTCAAGAAATAGAAATCCATGGGGAAATAAATAGCATAGGGAAAAACAAAAAAAAAATCATATAATTTAATTAATCAAAAAATGTCCATGGAAAGTGGTGTAGCAGGGCAGGAAAATTTAAATAAAGGAAATACAGAATTCAAGGGAAGGTATACATCTATATCTATATGTCTTTAATACAAAAAGCATATAATTAGAGCAATATAAACATAAAAGATGTTTAATAAAATTTAATACCCATTTTGATCTTTTTTTTAACCAATCTAGGAAAATAATAAAAATTCTTTAATCTGATACAGGATATTGCCCAATAACTGTTGTTCACATGGCCTATAATAATGGGGAATGGTAGGAACATTCCCTTAAAAGTCATTACAAAGGCCGTAAATCCCAGAATCACCTAGGCAATAAAGGCCAGGATCATCTTTTTCGGGGCATAGCCAGTGAAGGGCAAAAGAAAAACAACTACACATATTAGAAAGAAAGACAACTTTTTATCATTCACTGGTAGTTTGACTATGTAGTTTTAAAAAAGATTATACAAGGGGCACCTGGGTGGTTCAGTCGGTTGAGCGTCCGGCTCTGGCTCAGGTTATGATCTCACGGTTTGTGGGTTCGAGCCCCGTGTCAGGCTCTGTGCTGACAGCTCAGAGCCTGGAGCCTGCTTCGGATTCTGTGTCTCCCTCTCTCTCTGCTCCTCCCCCACTTGTTCTTTCCCTCTCTCTCTCTCTCTCTCTCTCAAAAATAAACATTAAAAAATTTTTTTAAAAGAATATACAGGCAGATTATTAGAATGAATAAGAATGGCATAGCAGCCAAGGCCATAAAACAGAAAAATACAGGCAATACAAGGAAAAAGAGATAGAACATATAGAAAGATGGCAGTCTTCATTCGCTTCCAGTACATGCCAAATCAAACCAAATAGACAAGTAAGGGTACAAAAGATTTGTATTATGTAACTAATAAGGTTCTCTTGATCGACATATTAAACTCTCCACTTTGAAACAGAGGATATACTTTTCAGTTCCCCTGGAAATATCCTAAAAGTTTATCATACGTTGTGCCACGTAGAAAATCTTAGTATCTTTCAAAACTATGGAAGACAACTATCTTGGTCAATGATAGCTGCTATAACATACACCAGAGACTGCAACAAATATTTATTTCTCACAGTTCTGAAGGCTGGGAGTCCAAGAGCAGGGAGGCAGCCTTCTTCCTGGTTTGCAGGTGGTTGCTTCTTCTGTGGTGGACAGAGAGGCAGCAAGTTCTCTGGTCTTTCCTTATAAGGGCACTAATCCCATCAGAAAAACCCTACCCACGTGACCTCATCTACACCCAATTTAAAAGAAGAAGTTCTTTTAATGTTTATTTACTTATTTATTTATTTTTGAGAGAGGGAGACAGAGCTCAAGCGAGGGAGGGGCAGAGAGAGAGGGAGACACAAAATCCGAAGCAGGCTCCGGCTCTGAGCTGTCAGCACAGAGTCCGATGCGGGACTCAAACTCACAAACTGTGAGATCGTGACCTGATCTGAAGTTGGACACTTAATTGACTGAGCCACGTAGGCACCCCTAAACCTAATTATATCCCAAAGCCCCCAATTCCGAACACCTTTACACTGGGAATTGGGGACTCAGTGTATGAATTTTGGATACAAACATTCTGTATAATAATAACATTTCTAACCATAATAGAAAAAAAATGGCAAAACATTAAAAAATCACCTATACATGGGAATATTTAAATATTCTCCTTTACACAACTCTTGAATGAAAGGTAATTCAAGCTGGATATGCAGAATATTGACAAAATATCAAAAATGAAAACTGTAAGAATCTATGACATACATCGAACACCACACTCAAAGGAAAATGTATACAAATTAAACACATCAATTAAAACACATTGGCAAACATCTGAATCAAAAATTCAGAAAAAGGAAAGCTGATCCAAATGAAAGAATCGGTGGAGTAAAAGGAAGGAGTCAACAGAAAAAAGGGGATATAAATAAGTTAGAAAACAGAAAATGTAGAATAAAAGAATTAATATTTTTTGAAAAAACAAAATACACCATCAGCTAATCTGGTTAAGGAATGAACATATGGAGATGGTGTGTAGGGTGAGGAGGCATGGGAAAAATGCCAACAACCACATAAAAGCTTTTATGTGGAAATTACCATCAAAATAAAGACATTTAAGAAACAATGTGGAGCCAACTTTTTAAAAACCCTTTACAATTACATTGAAACCTTATTAAAATGGATACAATCTTGTAAGCTGTAAACAGGACAATTTCCATGTATTTCTATAGAAGATAGGGAAGTCCATCAAGAAGCCAGCTTCTCAAACATCCCAGACCCTCGAATGGTTTCATTTTGAATTCTACCAAAACTTTCAAGAGCAGATGTTGCCAGCGCCATTTAAACTGGTCCAGAAAATAGGAACAGAAGTAAAGCTTCCAAATTTTTTAATCATATTAATAGATCCAAGAAAAAAAATCATGAATAGCATTGTATATACTGAAAAAGAATTTGAAAAATTTCAAAAGAATTGGGAAAGTTTCAAAACACTCAACCATTTCTTTTCATTTCTTTGTCTTTTCTTTTTTTCTCTTCTCTTTTCTTTGTTTGCTTTCTTTCTACACTCAACCCGTTCTTTTTTTTTAAATTTATTTATTTATATTGAGAGAGAGAGAGGGGGGGGGGCAGAGAGGGAGAGAGAGAATCACAAGTAGGCTCTGTGCCGTTCCAACAGAGCTAGTGTCAGATCATGACCTGAGCTGAAATCAAGTGTTGGACGTCTCAGAGGCATCCCAGCACTCAACCATTTCTTGACATGCTAAATTATATGTCCATCTCCGCATTAAAAACATGAATGCAGTGGAAAACATTAGGCACATTCACACTAACTTCAAGAGCAAGATAAACTACCAGTTTCAGCGCTAAGACTCAGCTCTGGGCTAGAGGTACTAGGCTCCAGACAATTTGAAATTACCGAGAGAATTAACTGACGTGCATAGAGTTCATAAATTAGGATACAAACTGTATTAAAGTAATCAGGAATTCATATATAAAATTGGCATTCAATTAAAGGCTGTAATAAGACATAGACCCCATTTATAATGGCAGTAAAAAAGATAACACGGTTACGAATAAATTGAAAGCAACACGGGAGACCTAGTCAAGGAGCAAAAGAGAGACTTGGAAACATGAGAAGACACACTATGTCCTAGTCTTGCCAGACGCCAACTGGATGATACACGTGGCAAATGTATATCAGGTCTCTATAAGTGTGTTTATGAAATTCATGTGATTCCAGTCAAATATTACTAGTTCTTTGTTTTAGCAAGCAAATTCCTTAAGGGTTTTAGAATTTCAGGGAATTCCTGAAATAGGAGAGATATAGCATGAAATGGAGGCTAGTTTCACCAAATATTAAAATAGAATACAAAGCCTTAATAATTAAAACACTGTAGTAATGGCATCTGGATAGACAAAACAGGAAAGCAGAAGTCTAGAAATGGACCTGCATGCACTGGGGTCAGTTTTGTATAAAATACAGAAAGCATCTCAAAATTAGTGTGGGAAAGATAAACTAATTTAAAAAAATGGCTGAGGGGAGCCTGGGTGACTTAGTCAGTTAAGCGTCTGACTTTGGCTCAAGTCATGATCTCATGGTTTGTGAGTACAAGCCCTGCATTGGGCTCTGTGCTGACAATTTGGAGCCTGGAGCCTGCTTCGGATTCTGTGTCTCCTTCTCTCTCTGCCATTCCCCCACTTGTGCTCTTTCTCTGTCTCTCAAAAATAAATAAAAATGTAAAAAAAATGGCTGATGATCAGATTCAGAACTCATATTGGGCTGAACTCCCAAGGAATCAAATGTTCAAAAGAAAAAAAATTAGAAAAAAATTAAGCAGTAAATTGACTAGAAGAAAACAGGGAATAATTTGTTATAAACCTAGAGTAGAAAAGACCTTTAATCTCTGACAAAATCCACGATATTTCAATATTAAAATAAAACAAAAAAAAACTTCTAGAGGCAAACAACAATAGCGAAATAACCCATCCTAGCATTGTGTAATGAAACAATGACAAAGATAAATTAGTAAAACATTTTTCAGCCTACATCACAGGTAAAATTTAACAATTCTTTCTAATGTATCAAAGGCTCCTAGAAATTGAAAAGGAAAGGCCAATAGTCCAAAAGAAAACTGAATAAAATATATATGGACAGATTTTAAGAAAAAGAAATGGTGGATGTTTAACCTGTTGATATTAAGAGAAATGTTGCTAAGGTACCAATATTAGCAATATTAGCAAAAGTGCAGAAGTTAAATAACATTCTAAGGCCACAGAATCAGGGACTCCCCTAAGTTGATGGTAGCAATACAAATTCTTTTTAAAGCAGTTTTTTTTAATATATGAAATTTATTGTCAAATTGGTTTCCGTACAACACCCAGTGCTCCTCCCAACAGGTGCCCTCCTCAATACCCATCACCCACTCTCCACTCCCTCCCACTCCCCATCAGCCCTCAGTTTGTTCTCAGTTTTTAACAGTCTCTTATGTTAAAGCAGTTTTTTTTAACGTTTATTTATTTTTGAGAGAGGCAGAGTGAACGTGTGAGCAAGTTGGGGGGTGGGGGAGAGAGAAACAGAGAATCTGAAGCAGGCTCCAGGCTCTCAGCTGTTAGCACAGAGCCTGATATGGGATTTGAACTCATGAACCATGAGATCACAACATGAGCCAAAGTCGAATGCTTAACCGACTGAGCCATGATGCAAGTGCCCCAGCAATGCAAAGTCTTACAAATCTGATGGAGGGCAATCTGGAAATACCTGTCAACAGAAAAACAAATACACATTTCACACATGTGAAACTACACTTACAAAGAAATTTTTGCAGACCTGTTGCTAACAGCAAACAAAATAAAACAAAATAAAGCAAAAACCAAAGAAAACAAAGCCAAACAAACAAACAAAACCCCTGGAAAAAACTTAATGTTCACCCAGAGTGGACGAGTTAAATAAATCATGGTGCGTTCCATATAACAGAACACAGTTGAAAAGAAAAATGAGAAATCTCTTTTAGAGACTGGAATGGAAATCATTTCTGGCAATATTAAATGAAGATGCAAGAAACAGAAGCCGTATACAGTATGCTCTCTTCTGATGGGTGATGGGGGAGAAGGAAAAATAAGAATACATTTAAACTTGTTTCTAAGTTCAGAAATAAATGTTGGTAGGACAAATGAGATAGCATTGTGACAACTCCCTGAACAGTCAGCCCAGATGTTAATAGGGGTGACAAGGAGAGAGTCATTAGATGTGTAAATCATGTCAATGTATTACTTATTCAGTAAAGTTAGAAGAAACCAAATACAGTTATACATATGTGATAAATGTTTTAACCGAGGTATAGCAAATGCCAGGGAAACGGTCATGAAGGGATATTCAATTAGCTCAATTAGTCCAGCTGGTAGGAAATTTTGCAGAAATCAAATTGTAACAATATTGATATTAGTTCTAGAATGTTTCATAGAAATCCACCACGAAAACAGGGTGACAGAGGGGGAAATCCTGGTGAATCCTGGTGAATGAGTGGTCCTCATCTATCTGTAATGAAGCAAAGAGAAAGTCTACCCGCCTTTAGAAATATATCTTTTATGAGGGCAGTTTTTGCTTCTTGTGAGGTGAATATCAAAATAAGATAAGATTTCCAAAAAAGTTAGATTGCTACTTATATACCAATTATAATATCAGTGCATCAATGTCCAGATTTTTTCTATCAAATTAACAAAGTGATCGCTCATTACGATGGAACGTGCTGAGTTGCCCCCCCCCCGCCCCCCCCGTCCAGTTGTGTGATAAATTGAAGCCTGGACCATCTTTATTTTCTCTTTGGGTCCCCTCTGTGAGGATGGGCAAGGATTTGACAAATGATGGACTCAGTTCCAAAGCATCTTCCATTTCTCACCTCTCAGCCTCTGCCCAGTTCCACACATAACATCCCACCGAAGCTCACCATCCCCTCTCTGAAGCCTTCCTCCTGCTCTCCTCACATCTGCACCCTCCCACTCTTATGGTCTCTGCTACCTCAATACCCCAAGACCCTTGTCTCATTTTTCTCATCCAGGTTAATGAGATGCATTTCTCTGAAATGCATTTCTGAACGCATTCCTCGAGTTTCAGGACACTGTCATAGGAAATCATAAGGAAGTTTGAAGAAGTTACTAGGCTTATGTATTTTTTCGAGGTATTTAGGGACTTACTGAGGCACGTTCTGATTTCTTTTTCAAGACACATTTTCTTCGTTATTAACTGCTACACCGGTGGCTGGTAAAGCCTCAGAAACTTGACTCTACTACTTGGAGATGTGTTAATAATTCAGGCAGAGGTAGGGCTAAAAAATTCCCTTTGTACTTCTTATCTAGAATTTTGATTTTTTTTAAACAAATACATTAACGGTATTAAGACCGTCTGGGTCATTTCTGTGCTATTTAAGAGAACAGATTGTTTTCAAGCATTGGTAGGCAGTGCAGAAGAATCTATTTACATTTAAATTATTTGCTAATTACAAATCATGATTAGCTATTAACCAAGAAGAGTCACTTAAAGACAACTACTAGGCAACACTTGTTAAGTTTGCTCCAGTGATGAGGACTTGGAGAATAACAAAATTGAGGTTAAAAATAGTTTGTGATCCATATCTCTTCATCAACTCAGATACACCTCCCCTTATTTCCAGGCCAAATGCTTATGGTTTTCTTGGACCCGAAATATCTCAGTACAAAATAATATATACAGGAGGAAGGCTGATAAGTTGTCTGAATTCGAGAAATCATATCCTTCAAGGTTACTCCCCAACTAGACTCTTTCCCTGGACTTTTTCAAGCCTATAATCAAGGAGTAGCACAACACAATCCCGGCAAAGACAGCTGCGGGGGAAGCAGGAATAAACATTTGTTTTCACTTTGAAAATGAGACTGTTGCCAAGAGGTTTTGGGCTCCTGTACAAGTCTTTGCGGAATTACAGAAAGATTTTAGAACATAGGAGAAACAACGGCCACAATTACCTTTGATTCGGCACATCGCTTTTCAAGTCCGGACAGACATACGTCAGACTAGATGCCCTCCTCATCTACCATAGAGGTCAACTTAATGAAACAAGGAAGAGAGTTTTGCTCCAGTCGCTGCAGGGCTATACAGAGCGGTATAAGCCCACATGATTCCAGTGGACTCCTGCAGTATCTTGGGCTCCATGTCACGGAAAAAACATATAGCTGGAGGAAGATTCTGATTCTGACACACTTAATCCCTCCTGTGGCATGAATCATGCTGACCTTTCAGAACTGGTGGAGATTGTGAGAGTTAATTCTTTATTTAAATGGTTTGCAAATGAGGCATTACTCTCCAGAAGTAGGTGGTATCATCACTTCCCGCTGGTGGACACTACTAAACGTCTAGACCAAGAATGACAGGACTTAGAAATGATCTTCCCAAGTGGTTGGATATGGCATAAAGACATGACAAGATATTCATTGGCAAGAGAAGGCATAGGTGCTATGAGAACCCATGTTACACGAAAATTGTGCGCATGTCACATCGAGGACAGCATCTGCACCAACATATTTACATAAACTGGGGTGGAGAGAGAGAATAGAAGGACCTCATGGAGGTCAGCGATTTCCTGTGTTTAGTTTCCACGTAGTGGTGACTTCACAGGTTTTCAAAAGGTTATTAAAGCAATCAAGCAAACAGCACTGCGCGTAGTTCAACAAAAACTTGTTGTAAACGAAGAACTGGGATTCCTCCAATTCTGTGTTCCTGACAGATCCTTGAAATACATCAGCAAAATAAGGCAGGCATTTTTTACCCTTACCAAGTAACTTTCAACTAAGCTCAATAAAGTCATTAGTGTCCGTCAACTGTCGATAAGGTATTTGAATTTCTTGAGATGTCTCATTCCTCTACCAGACCCCACACTTCTCTGTGTGCCCCACATAGACCAACAGTTGTCATAAGGGAACACATATAAGGCCTTAACAGCAGCACAATGAGCAGAAACCTGCTTATAGAATACCCTGCGTTGTGTCTGAAGGCGTTGTTCCTGATGAGGTTCTTCCCTATAAAAACTAACCCACTCTGTGAATTTATTAATTTGATCAAGAAGAACTCTTTACAAGGGTAATGAATTAAGCCAACTGTTTTAAGCAATTTAGCAAAACAGCCTCTTGAATGACCAAATTAAAATATGGATATGTGTGTCTATCTATCTATCTATCTATCTATCTAATGTCAGTGTGTTCTGTTAACAGAATGCCCACATCATCTACCATAGAGGTCAACTTAATGAAAGAAGGAAGAGAGTTTTGCTCCAGTCCCTGCAGGGCTACAGAGCGGTATAAGCCCAGATGATTCCAGTGGACTCCTGCAGTATCTTGGGCTCCATGTCACGAAAAAAACATACAGCTGGAGGAGGGTATTGTGTCATTTTAACCTATTGGTGATCCACCAAATACTAGCAGCATGCATTTCTGTGCCTCCATTATGAACACTGTTGTCTTGTAAGGAATAGCAGGAGAGAAGAGTGTTCTTTACTACCCGACAGAATTCTCATAATCTCTCTGGATGGATTCTCTTTGGCTTTTTAAACTTCCTGCTTCAGGCCACATACTCAAGGCTCCTAGGAGATTCCGTGTTCCTCCTTTTTGCTGCAGATTACCTGGCATTGAAAACATGTCCCTCAAAATAACTGGGAAACGGGCTCAATTTAAGAGGTGATAAGATGATTTTTATTTGGGTTATTTATGTCAAACATTCTTGCAAATTCTAAGGCCTTCTTTGATATTACCTCTTATATTTTATATTTCTTTCCAACATATAATACCAAACTCATCCTAATGAGTGGCTGGGATGATAACAGACAATATTTAGGTCATTGACCTTTTGAAATATTGCAGAATGAGTCCTGGGAGCTAGGAAGAAACATCAAACAAAAGAAATATGACTCTGGTTGTCTGTACCATCACTGAATAGAAGAGACAGTCACACTCCATGACTTTTGCCTATACCTGAGCCATGACTGAAAGTTGGTTCTAGAATATTCGGCTGAGCTGCCGAGCCTAGTGCCTGGCTGAGCTGAGACTTTAAAAATGCCCTGCCAACTGTTTTCTGGAGAAAGACAAAACAATGAATGCTTATGGTATTTCTTTGTTGGAGCTTTGTAATTCACACACTCATGGAAGGCTCTGAGAAATCTGGTTGTAAAGAAACCTGCCAAATTCAAACCGGTAAGATCGTTGAGTCACTATATTGTTCACCCGAAAGGAATATAACGTTGTGTGTTCACTATACTTCAATAACAAAACAATGGATTTGGAATTAGCAAAACAAGCATATTACATAAATATACAACAAAATACACCAAAAGAAATAGCAACAGAATCTATCATGGTTCTGGGACGGGGGCATGGGCAGGTAATGCAGAGACCTGACTTTTTTGTAGCTGTTGTTGTAAGCCTTTTAACACTTTTTATGTATTTATGTATTTGTTTTTTTAAATGTTTATTATTGAGAGAGAGAGAGAACAGAGCATGCATGCATGAGTGGGGAAGGGGCAGAGAGAGAGAGAGAGGGAGGCAGAGGATCCAAAGCCGGCTCTGTGCTGACAACAGAGAGCCTGACACAGGCTCAAACTTATGAACTGTGGGTTCACGCCCTGAGCCGAAGTCAGACTCTTAACCGACTGAGTCACCCAGGCATTTCTTCCTTCCTTCCTTCCTTCCTAATATAATTTATTGTCAAATTAGCTAACATAGAGTGAATACAGTGTGCTCTTGGCTTCAGGAGTAGATTCCCATGAGTCATCTCTTAAACACAACACCCAGTGCTCATCCCAACAAGTGCCCTCCTCAATGCTGATCTCCCATTTCCCCTCTCCCTGCCCCCCCCCCCACCATCAACCCTCAGTTTGCTCTCTGTATTTAAGAGCTTCTTATGGTTTGCCTGTCCGTACTTGTAATACTCACTTTGGTGAAACCCATTTTGAATATAAACAAAATTAAAAAAAAAAAAAACCCACAGTGATTACTTATGTTTTCTCACAGAACTAAAATACTTCATGACCTGAGAGTGCTAACAATTTCCTTGAGCTGAGTCATTTTTAAGAACTTCAACTCTAAGACTGGTACTCAGGACACAGTCAAAGCTGTTGGGGCCAGCCCTTGAGTCCCCCCCCAGGGCCAGGCTGGAATTGAAACATCCTGTGTACACCCAAGGATCATGGCAACAGTATTTGGTAACCACATCTCATTGTCATAAATGATGAGGAAGGGTTATTCTCCATTTGCTTCTTCTCGTGAAATCATTTCATTTACATAAGATACATTTATGAACCATAAACCAATGATACTGAAGCATTATTGACTATCTTGTTTCATCTTTTTATTTTTTTTAATGTTTATGTATTTTTGAGAGTGGGGGTGGGGCAGAGAGAGAGAAGGAGAGAGAGAATCCCAAGCAGGCTCCACACTGTGAACACAGAGCCCCACGCAGGGCTTGATCCCATGAACTGTGAGATCATGACTTGAGCCGAAATCAAGAATCAGATGCTTAACCAATGGAGCCACCAGGGCTTTCCCATCTCATTTTAAATATATATTCCCTGAAAATACTTTTATCTCCAGTGTAGGGAATTTATAATTAAAGGAGTTGTCAAATTGGTCAAGGTGATTTGAATAGTTACAGTCTGCAATAAAAATGATGTTGATTTTTTTCCTTTAAGAAAACAAACCAAGGGGCGCCTGGGTGGCGCAGTCAGTTAAGCGTCCGACTTCAGCCAGGTCACGATCTCGCGGTCCGTGAGTTCGAACCCCGCGTCCGGCTCTGGGCTGATGGCTCAGAGCCTGGAGCCTGTTTCCGATTCTGTGTCTCCCTCTCTCTCTGCCCCTCCCCCGTTCATGCTCTGTCTCTCTCTGTCCCCCCCCCCAAAAAAAAAACGTTGAAAAGAAAACAAACCAAGGGTGCCTGGGTGGCTCAGTTGGGCTTCAGACCCTTGATTTTGGCACAGATCATGATCTCATGGTTTGTGGGTTCGAGCCCCGTGTGGGGATCTGTGCTGACAGCGTGGAGCCTGCTAGCGATTCTCTTTCTGCCCCTCCCCATTGACTCTCTCTCTCTTTCTCTCTCCCCCCTCAAAAATAAATAAATAACCATTAAAAATAAAAACAAAAAAGAAGACTGCTTAATTTTATTTAATCCAGAATTTTCCTAAACACTTTTGGAACGGAATCCTAGTTTTGAGAAGTACCTATCAAATTAAATGAAAGTTCCTTTTGTTGGAATGGGTTTGGGAAATACTAGGTTACACAGGGACAATTTATATCCCTTCGTGCGATAATGAGGAGGCATGAGAGGAAGCAGCTCATATGAGGAAATCGAACGATGAAGACCAGAAAGAACAGGACAAATGATTGTCAGGTGCTACTAGGAAGAGACCCAATTGCCTACACAGGCCATCATTTTTGCTGAAGAACAAATAATTGTTTTAGAGTTGGAAAATCAACACGTGTCAATGTGTATGATAATCTTAAGAAATTACCAAAAATGTAAGATTCAATAAATAGAGCAGAATTTTTTAAAATGTGAAATGTTATTCTTTATTTTTCCAGAAAGTTTACTTAAGAATATCTTTGGAGAGTTGATTCAGAGAGAAGCATCCCTGTGTCCTTCCTTACGGCTCTTTAATCCATGCACATGCAGAGACATTACTATTTTGTGCCCCCTCTCCACCGTGTTCTGAGGGTTTCAAACAGCCCACCTTCTCTTGTCTTACTCATCAATCCCTAATACTGCCCTCTGGAGTGAGTTTGGTCTGACCCCGTGAGGAAGGAGGGAGCACCTAGGAGAATGTGGAGCACTCCATTGTATGCACTCTCAGGGGATTGTGACTATTTATGTAAGCCATTGAGTAGAATGCAAACAAAGGGGTGATTGTTAGCATATTTCTTGGAGTGGGTTTTCTTTCCAAAGTGGAGATTTCATGTCAAGGCTCCTCTTGGAATTCGGAGTCGGCGGGGGGGGGGGGGGTGTGTGTGGGGGGGGTGGGGGGTTGGGTGGGGGGGTGGGGGGAAGAAACTGATGGGAAAATGTGTCCTGTTGTGTCAATGCTGTAAATATTTAATGTTACAGATGGAGACCTGTGACTCACCAACAATATGCCAAAGAACAATTGTTTATTTACTATTTTGCCAAAGATTTATTTTCCTGAAGTACAAACATTGGAAGGGAGGAGTTAGGAAGGTGAGAGGGTGGGAGGCCAGAAAAGGAGAGTGGAAGGGAGGGAGGGAGGAAGAGAGGGGCACATTTTCTCTTTATTAATTTAGAGTAATCACTTTCAATGAAAAAAGCATTGAAAGTCTGACACAGGGAGCGAACACAGAGAAGATTATCCTTCCTGGAAGCAAAGTTTTGATGTATTTATAGTAAGTTGTTTCTTTTTTTTTTTTTTAAGTTTATTTATTTTGAGAGAGACAGAGACAGCACTACTGGGGTAGGGGCAAAGAGAGAGGGAGACAGAGAATCCCAAGCAGGCTCTGCACTGTCAGCTCAGAGCCTGGCATGGGGCTTGAACCCACAAAACCATAAGATCATGACCTGAGCTGAAACCAAGAGTCAGATGCTTAACCGACTGACCCATCCAGGTGCCCCAAAGTTTTGATGTGTTTGATAACAAAAGGTCCCTGCCAGCCACAGAGCTGAAAATTATCTGAATGTCTATTGCAAGGAATAACTTCCCCACAATCTTTCTGACATTGAATTCTCTATCCCATATCAAGCTAGCAAACATCAATATACATTATTATATTATATATTATATTATCACACAATAATATCTACAAGGCATATATAATATATAATAAAAATGTGTCTATATATGCACTGTGCTATATGATTTCATAAAATAATCTAATAATAAAATAATAGCCGTAACAAACATTGAAATGACTTAGTGCAGACAGCATGAACGGAAGGTAAATACACATTGGGTGAAGAGCAGGTGACGATATATAATCACACTTGCCATACAAATACGTAGACTTTCCCTCAATTCCTGCAGCCCTGATCATTTTGCTCTAGTTACCTCTCCAAAGCAAACATACAACATATCACAGCTTAATTTCCCCTTTTACCAATGCTCTTTCACTTGCATACCTGTTTGATTATATTATTTGATATTTACAAAGGAAGACTTTGTTTCCTGGGGCACTTGACTGCCTCAGTTGGTAGAGCTTATGACTCTTGATTTCAGAGGTGTGAGTTTGAGCCTCACATTGGGCATGGGGTCTACTTAAAAACATGTTTTCACTAATTCAGTTAAAAACAAAACTAAACTAAACAAAACGTTGTCCCCCAAAACATGTTGATTTCATGAGCTAATAAGAATGACTTGGCTAAATGCCATGAGGATTGAGGTAGTCCCCCGAGCATTCCCATAAGGGCACCTGCTCTTCGTTCTGGCACACTCTTCGGTTCGAAGGTGGCAGAAACAGTATCTGGGGTCCTCAAGACTCTGGGTACTCCTTTAAAAGCAATGATGCTTATCGTAGTACAATTGAAAAGCCAGAGCTTGTGGATGGTGTACATCTTAGCAAGTGGCCAGACTATGTCTCTTCTGAGATATTTGGCCGATTTTAGCTTGAAGCTAAACTCACATGTAGCTTCAGGCCGTGATTCTCTACACATTCTTCATCCAAATAATATCTGGCAATAGTCTTCTGAAAACATAGACTGGGAATGACCGTCATTGGAATGATAGACTTCCGGCTACGAGTCTTTTCTCCTTCTGTCACCATAATGGGGATTGTCTTGTTCAAATATGGACTTTTTCTTATTAAGTAGGTATCGATGACTTAGTGGTTAAGAACCTGTCGTCAAGAGTACTTGGGTTCAAGACACAACTTCTTCACATAATTTGTAGGAGAGCTTTGGAAGGTGATTTTTTCCTCCCCAAACCTATTTCTCCTGTGTAAAACATGGATAAAAGTATTATCTACTTTATGAGGATTAAGGAAATGAAAATTCACTCAAATTATTGAGCACCTTCTGGTATATAGGAAACGATCATAAAAAATAGTTTGTAATTGTGATCTAAACTGGATTTGGAGAAAATGTGACAATGATTGCACTGGCAGAAGTGGACTGGTTCTAGGTCCTCAAATTGAGCTGGGTCCAGTTCTGTAGCTTTTAGACCAGAAGATCCTGTACAAGAAAGGAGGCAAAGAGGAGAAACTCAGAACTGTTCTGTATTGAAGGATGATAAATGCTTCGTCTCTATTGTTTATATACAGTAATAGGGATGTCAGTGAGTTACTCGGGACTGCTGAGTCTATTAGTTTCATGTATAAATCGGGCATAATATAATTTGCACATTGTTGACCTAAAAAGCCATGAAAGTGCGGTTCTTATTGTTAATTTTTTCACTGGTCCTGACATAAACGAAATGAAAACTAGGAACGTTAACCACTAAGATCTGTGTTTTTTTTCAAATTGCAGTGAAAAGCCATTCCCACTACTCTGGGGAATAAAGCCATTCCTTTCTTGGTTCTTTGTCGGCCCATGGACACACACAAAGACCGTTATGACACTTGTGCTGTCTATAGTATTTTTCACTTACAGCTCAGTCCATGGAAAGTTCCCATAATATGCTTTGTGATGCTTAACTGGGTATTTCACAGAAATAGATTATTTCAGGTTTAGTTCATCTTAGCCCTGTCATATGTTTCTTTCTAGTTGGAAAGGAACCATGGATTTTAGGACAAAATAAACAAGCAAACAAAAAAAGAATCACAACTGCCATGAAAGTTCAACACTTTATTCCTAATTCTTTGAATACGTCAACAATAAATGCCTAGGTTTCCTCTTGACGGGTCAGTAACTGCATTGCGGACACACAGTAGATGTGTGTGCATCTCCGTGTCAGTCTGATGGACCATGGAGGCAAGATTCAGGACTCTGCTTCCAGAAAGCCCAAATACTGCTTTGTGCCATCGAATCTAGTTCTAGAAATCAAATCCTCTGTATGAGTCTGAGTACCATGGAATTCTGGGACTTCATAACTGTGTTCTCTCTTTTCACTTTGAGACCTAAAGAATATTTCGCAACTAAAAAGTGGCCTTTCCTAAAAGGACTTTTCTTCCAGCTTCCACTTCCAACCTGCCCACTGTGCATGTGATCACCGCCACCCCTGACTCACTACCTATACCTCCTGGGATCTGGGCACAGAGAATGCCAGGGCTGTAGGGAATGTACCAAAGTCACTGAGGTCACTGTATAAACAGACTGTGCTTAAAAGGAAATCTTAAGAGAGCCCAGGAAATGTGAAACCCACTGTGGTTCTGCCCAGGGAAAAGACGCCCCCACTCCCTAATTCTCTCTTGCTTAATCCATGGAAAAAGATTCAACCAGACAAGTTGCTGAGTTTAAGGTCAAATTGAAATTCTTTTCCCACCTCTTTTCAGTTTTTCCAAGCCAAACATTTCACTGGCTCTAATGCAGAAAGCATAGAAGTTTATCCTTACTTGCCCTAGAAACCCTGCTATTTTCATCTTAAATAACCAGTCTCTGTGCTGGGAGCTTTTAACCCACTACTGAGTGAGGTTTCACTGGATTTGCCCTTCTCTGATTTGTCTCAATTTGTACCATTTTAATTTGTAGATACACAAGCCAATGCGTTGAATTTTGCTTACCTACAATAACCAACCATCATACTTCACCTACAAGGTTTCCCTCCAGCTGAAACCTCACAATTTTCACTTACTGTCTGTAGTACAAGTCTATAAAGATGGTCTCAATGTTCTTTCCCTTCATTTTTTTCCCACTTATCCTGACTAGGTCTTTGCATAAATTAACACTGAAGCACAAGTCACCAGTGACTTCTGTCCTACAAAATCCAATGGTCATAAATGTAACATTCACCCTTATAAAACTTCTAGAAAAAATATAGGACAAAACTTTTGTCAACTTGGGTTAATTAGGCAAAGATTTCTTAGGTGTGGCAAGAAAAGGTAATATATTGGATTTCATCAAACTGAGAAACCCCTTTGCTTTGAAAAACACCATTATGAGAAGGAAATGACAAGCCACAGCCTGGGGAGAAAATCTTTGCAAAGCATATATCTGATAAAAACCTGATACGCAGAATGCACAGAGAACATTCATAACTCAATACTGAGGAGACAGACAACCCAATTACAAGATGGACAAACTATTTGAAGAGAGAGTTCACCAAAGAAAGATAGTAAGCATGGCAGATAAGTACATGAAAACATGCTCAATATCAATAATCATTGGAGAAATGGAAGTTCAAACCACAATGATGCACCACATTTTAGAATAAAATTAAAATAAAGAAAGAAAGAAAAAACCTGGAGCCAATGGAACTCTCTTATCTTGCTTTTAGGACGAAAATTGGTTCAATAACTTTGGAAAACAGTTTAGATTTATATATATAATATATATATAATATATATATATAAACTAGTTTATATATATAATATATATTATGTTTATATATATAATATATATAATATATATTATCTTTATATATATACTAGTGTGTATATATATGTGTGTGTATATATATATATATATTTATACACACACACATATATATATATAAACTTCAACACGCAATTACCATATTACCCAGCATGCTGCTGCCTTGGCATTTATACAAACGAAATGAAAACCTGTGTTCACACATGCAAAAATTCTATGTGAGTACTTATAATGAATTCATTTGTAATCTCCCCAAACTGGAACCAACCTTCCACGGGGATGGGCAACAAACTGTAGTTTACGCACCCAATGGATACTATGCACCAGTGAATGGAGCATCTCCTGATCCATGAGACAACCTGATGAATCTCAACCTGCTTTATGCCAAATGCAAGCAGATTTTAGAAGCTCCATACTGTGTAAATTCCTTATCTCTGACATACTTGAAAAAGTAAAGGTGCAAAAAACAGATCCATGACTGGGATTTGTTTACTACAAAGAGGCACTGGGAACTGGGCGTTTTGATGAAAACTTGTATGTATTGAGTATGGTGCTGCTAAAAAGTTTCTCAAAACTTAGCTAACCTTATACTAAAAAGAATAAATTCTACTGTGTAAATTACACCTTATTTTTAAAAAAAAAATAGGAAAAAAATGTTAATGGGCAATGACTTACTTCATAACCATCCACAGTAATTGATCATCATTCGAAAATTAATCCAGTGGTCAATTCTAAGCCCTCACCTTTTCTGACCTCTCTGGGGTCATTTGACAAAGGTGATCAGCCCTTCCCTTCTGAACTGCTTTTTCCTTTTTAAATTTTGGCTTCACAGATGACAAACTTCTCTGGTTTCCTTTCTGCTTCACTGGCGGCTCCTTGGCGGTCTCATTCGCTGGACTAGAATTTTTTTACCTCATCTGTTACCACTGTCCCCTCTGCTCACTCTGCTCTGGGGACACTGGCCACACCGCTCCCCTTCAGCCCAGCCGGGCGCTCTTCCTCAGAGCCTTCCCACTTGCTAGCCCATTAACACGGAGCACAGTTCCTTGCAAGACTGAGTCTCTGTTTTCAGGTTTCTGTTCAGTTCTTATATCCTGAAGGCAGAATATATCCCTATCTAAAATAGCTGCCCCCAATGCCCATGGTCTATATGTAGTTGCTTTCACTGAATAGTCTGTTTTCCATAGTACTTATCTGGAATGACCTTTGTTTATTGTCGGTCTCCCATGGGCATACATTAGATCAGAGGCTTTATCTGGTTGCTTGTCGTATGTATGTCTGGTGCATAGGACCAGGCCTAGCACATAGCGGACTCTCAGTAAATACACACACACACACACACACACACACACACATGTCGTCTTTCCTTTACGACCAGGTATAAAATTCTCACCTTCCCTCATCCATAAGTAAATTAACAATAGATTGGACCATGTGAAATGGTGAAATGGTCAATACTTGTTCATTTTGGAACTACAGGATGGAAATTTCCTATGTTCAAATTTAACACATCATATTGTTAAGAAAACAAAATAAAAACACACTAACGTGCCAATGACACATAGATTAAAATAATACAGGTGCTACATAGGTCAGACACCATGGACAGAATATTATTACATATAAACAAAAGCTGGCCCTGCCACTGTGATGCCTCTACCTTTCCATGAAAATCTGTAAGTCAGTGGACAGTGACAGGACACCTGCTTCCTGAATGATAAGAAGAAATGAATGGATTTCACACTGACAGCTTGTTAATCCATTACCTGGCAACCACAGCTTGGAGACCAATCTTCATTTTCAAAAACCCATGTTCTCTGTTGAAGTCTTATTTAAGTAATATCTGTGCAATCTGTGAATGAAGCCAGAGCGGAGACATGTATAAAAATCACAATGCCATTCACTGACAGATATTAGCTCTTTCTCTGCTAATACAGAGAACGGATTTTTTCATTTTTCTTTCCAGCACACCAACTATAATTAAATTTAAGAAGTGCCAAAAATTAATGCTCTCTCTTTTTTTTCTCTTTCTTACAACTGAAACAAATAATTCCATGGTATTTGCACATCATACTTAATTGCAAATGGTAATCGACAGCATAAATCTTACATTAGTATGCTAGCTTCGGTGACATCTATTTGTATTTCCAACCTTTAATACTGCAGATGGTTTAATACTGAATAATCTCTGTTTTTCAATATCTTCAGCCGCTTTTACCTTTGTATGTTTTCTTTCTTTCTTTCTTTCTTTTTTTTCAGAAGCTTTGTGAGTATAATAGATCTATGGATGCCTAAAGCCCATCAAATGGAAATGTGATGGAGTTGATATCCACACCGTGGTTTTCCCAGTTGGGCATCAGGCTGAAGATTTCCTTCCTCAGTCCTTTTCTTAGTTTCTACCATTGGCTAATGTAATCGATAAGCCTATGCATTCTTTAAGTGTACTTAACACCTGATGCTTATGCTTTGGAAAAATATGGCACTGAGTAAGTTTACCCTTCTGATAACTCATTTGTGTTTGTGTTTAACTCATCATACTCTGCTGGCTTAGTCAATGACACGAATGGTTTCTCACTAGGAGGATGTGCAAAAGCTCTCGGTTATTAATTAGCCAGGCCCCAGTTATTAATTAGCTAGGCCCTAGATGAACAAAGAATTATTACTAAAAGCAAGACAATCAACTCAATTAAGAGGAAAGTGACACCTTACCCTGTGAAAGCAAGGCAGAGGTTCCTTGAGTATACACAATAAATACCTAAAGTTTCACCGCATACTAGATGAATTTTGACATTTACTGAACAATTTTGTTTTTACTAGACAATTTTGAAATATCCCAGCACAATGAATGGACTGCTTAAAAATCTCACCATGAAGGCACTGATAAAGATTCATTAAAGAATCAATATATAGCATATTTTCAAATTAATGCTAGTTCATTTGAAGTTTTAAAGTTAACTGTTTATATTTTTATAAACCATGTGCTATAATTGCTCATGTGAACAAACTCATGTGTGTGTGTGTGTGTGTGTGCGTGCACATGTGTGCATGTGCAGCTAAGGAGAAGATACAAATGATGATCACATGGTCTAAAAGACCAATGTCCAATAACAAGGGCCAAATACAATGATTATGTCTGTTGGGAGGAAAAATGTAGACATCATAATCTTATCTATTCCTTTTTACTGGGCATTTGTGCATGTTTGATTACATTGCATTTGTGAGCACCTGGGAGGAGTAGACACTTTAATTTACAAATTTATTTTCCTTGTTTTCCAACTATATAAGTTTTGTCAAATAAACAGGTTCAAAATGAGCAGGATGGTTTAATAAAATGGATGTTCATAGAAATGCTCAAAGAAGGAAAGATGAAGAATTGAAAGTGTTTTTCTGAGGCAATTAATTGTTCTTTGTAATTTTCTTTTGAGAAAGAGAGTGCACGTGCACAAGTTGGGGAGAAGGGCAGAGAGAGAGAGAGAGAGAGAGAGAGAGAGAGAGAGAGAGAGAGAGAGAATCTTAAGCATGTTCCACAACCAGCGCAGAGCCCAACATGGGGTTTGAACGCATGACCCTGGGATCATGACCTGAGCCAAAATCAAGAGTCAGATGCTTAACCAACTGAGCCACCCAGGCGCCCCAATAGATTTTTTACTGCATACTGCAATTCCCATTGTGGGGAAGGATCCTTACATGAAACAAAGGTACTAATTCCTGTTCTCTGTACTTAATTATTGCACACTAACTCAGACTTTTAAATTTGGCAGAAATTACCTAGTTAGTCATAAAACATAAGCCTTCCTTAAATCTCCTAAGGTTGGATTCTTCTTGAACAGTAGTTCTCAATGTTGGCTGCGTACTAACACCACCAAGAGTTTTTAGATAAACGGTGTTAAATAAATCCTATAGAGGATGTTTACACTCCTCTATAGAGCTATTACATCAGAATGTCTAAAGGGTGAGACCTGGGAAGTCATATTTTTAAAAAATATATCCATTTTAGTTGAAGTAAAATGTGTGCACGGAAGAACGCTACTCTCATAAATGTACAGCTTAAGGAGTTATCTATCACAAAATGAACACACCCGTGTTCTGATAAACAGAACATCACCAGTGTCCCACTTACATGCCTTCGTCATAGGTATTAGTACTTCTTAGAACTTCCCCAGAAGATGCTAAGGTACAGCCAGGGGTGAGAACCACTGTATTTACGGCTAATTGTTTTCTACACCAATTTCTCTGTTTTGATTAAGTTCTGAGGAATGAGTTATGAATCATTATTCTATGTTGGTGTTTTATCTTGAAAATAACCATTTAGACGAGTCGACGTTACATCCTTTTGTACAAATGAAGAAGTGGAGGCTGAAAGAGTTGGCATAATTTGTGGACGTGATACCTGAAAATGGGGGCACTGGAATGTAAACCCAGGTCAGCTTAGTGGTTAAAAGTTAAAACTGGAAGCAGACAGACTTGGGTTTGAACACCACTTCCTACCTGTGCAGCCCTGGGTTAACTGATTTAGTCTTCTTATCAAGAAAATAGAGATCACAATGTCATCTAGCCCATCTCATTGTTACAGGGCTTGTAAATGACATGGCACAGTGCCTCGTGACTATTATTTTGGCCAGTGTTAGTCTTACATCTGATTCCAGAAAGAGCTTTTCCTACCATCCCAAACAGCTTCTTCTAAAAAGCCAGAAGTGAAAAATGACTTCCTGCCAGATCTTTAAGGCTGTAATTGTTGGATTTAATTTCCAGGCGAAGAAGGTCGTCATAGTATATACACATTCTAGTGTGTTCCCAAATTCTGAAAACCCAGGGCAAACAGTGTTCTTATTATGCCTTTTTCAGATTAATAAATAGACCCATCGATTTAAATTTTGAGAGATTCCATCTGAAAAAGTGTCCAGATACTGAAGAAGTATATTAAAATATTAATTAGGAATAAAATTGACATTATTTATTGATAATACATTTACCCTACATTTCTTTTTATAAAATGGGGATAGATGAAAGATAGATGATAGAGAGAGAGAGAGAGATGATAGATAGATATCTTTGTAAACAGGTAAAGAAACTAGATTAAGTAAAACAAATTATGGGATTTCCTCTTCTCGTTCCCTGGGACTGAGACTACCTACCTACAGAGCATTTAGAAAGTCAAGAGATAAGGAAAATAACATTACATCACTGTTGTCCTTTCAGGTTAGCAAACAAAAGCTGGATACAGCAAATCATGTAAGTTTGAGCCAGGTACCTTTGCCTTACTAAATTACAATGTTGGGGAATTTCCACTACATCACGGGGACATGCATAAGCTACCCTACTTCCTTATTAGACCAGTTACCTCACATGACCCATTGTTATTGCTAACCAGACAATTCTTCTAGGGAAGAGAGAGAGAGAGAAATCAGAGTGGTTAATGATCGTATTTGACATGTATTTACCCTGCTACTTGGTAATGTGAGGAGGCAGAGATCAACAGCTTTCTTGAAAAATGTCATCAGTTAGACTGGACTCCTGCTCTAGGAATTCCATAATGAAGACAAATACATTTACTGAAAGAGGTGTGACTGATTACCAGCAGAGTATGTTAGATCTGACTGTGACACTTTAGTTGGTCAAGTACTTTAGACTTCAGCTGTTTTGTGTGTAAAATGTTGCTGTTACCTCGGGTTCCCTGTGTGATTTGACTTTGGAAAGATGAGGACAAAATCCGAGATGTCATGGGACTTTAAAAACTTTGTGTTGTTGTTGTTGTTGTTGTTGTTGTTGTTGTTTTCTTGTTTGTCTTCAAGGCTCTAGGTTTATATCTCTCTATGTTACAGTAGGAATTTCTAAGAGTAAATGGTCAGAGACTGTATCAATAATCACAAACTAATTGTAGTATTATAGTATCAGGGCATCTTCCAGGCAGGGACATCTACTCACATAGAGTTTTCTGCAAGTTTCAGTTTTAACTCATTTCCCCTGAATCCATTCACTTTTCTTGTTCTTAAAATTTTATTTTAAACAATTTTTTTAAGTAGGCTCCATGCCAAGTGTGGAACCCAACATTCAATCCTGAGATCAAGACCTGAGCTGAGATCAAGAGTCCGATGGTTAACTGACTGAGCCCCCCAGCATCCCAAAAGTTTATTTTACTCTATTAGATTGAATCCCAGAGAACTTTGTTTTGACATCAGGTGTTTATTCTTAATATTATATATTATTAACTAATATTTTAAAAATTAATATAAACTAAAGTCTCAAGCAAGAGCAATCGACAAGACTATCAAACAGGAGTTTATAGGGCAAAGGAAAACTTCCTAGTTGAACCATTCAATCATGTTTTCAGGACTCAGCCAAATTGTAGGAACCTATTAAAAAAGTTCTTCTTTAGAGGAATTTATATTAAGGATGACGACGAAAAGAATAGGAACAGAGATGTAAGAGTTGTTTAGAAAGGATCAAGTGGTTTTCAAACATGAGCTGTCACTAGTTATACCACTAACTACCGCAGTAGCTCCTTTTGACAGGCATGATTGGACTAATTCCATACAAAAATGTGTGATGACAGACAAAGTTTTCAGCATAACGACAAAGTTTTCAATCATTTTAATACATATAATGTATAGCAGCAGCACTGTTGGGCATATTTTGTACACAATTTAGGATTAAACTTTGCTCTGTTTCTGGTACACTTGAATTACTAGGGTGTATGTCCTCAGACTAAGTAAAGGTCAAGTTGATGGTGAGCCATTTGAAAACCGGATACTATTCTTTGGAGTTAGAAAATCTGTCATCGGCGATACAAATCAGTGTTTCCCAAAGTTAATTTCATATAACGTTAGTCTAAAGCACGCTTTCTCAACTGTTGACATTTGGGGCTGGATGATTATTTGTTGTGGAGGGCTGTCCTGTGGATTGTGGGATGTTTAACAGCTTCCCCAAACTCTACCCACTAGATGACAGTGGCACCCAGTCATTTGTGGCGTTCAAAAGTGTCCCCAGACGCTGCCAAATGCCCGCTGAGCTGGGGTGAGGGGGTTGGAATGACCATGATTGATACCTGCTTTTCTAACGTTTCGTCCCTTCCCAACGATCTTGTGATGGGCTTTACATGACAAATTCTGCAATAGTATAAGTCTTAAAGATTCACATTTACTATTAGCAGATGAAAGATTCTGAAGAGTCTTATTGCAGAGACATCAATTTATTTTTGTTTAATTTAACATTTCCCAAATATTTTGACTACGGAATCATCTGTATCTCAGTAATTGCTATTACAAATCTTTGCACTTTGTTACAAAACACGTTAGAAACTCCTGGTGAAATCGAATGTGTACACAAGCCCTGGATTCTCTTAGAAGAAATTCTTAAAGCTTCAAAGTTCTTATTAAATATGAACAGTTTTATTATACCTTTATGCTCAAAAAATCTTGGGGCGCCTGGGTGGTTCAGTTGGTTGAGCGTCCGAATGCAGCTCAGGTCACGATCTCAAGGTTCACCAGTTCCAGCCCGGAGTCAGGCTCTGTGCTGACAGCTCAGAGCTTGGAGTGGGCTTTGATTCAGTGTCTCCCTCTCTCTCTGCCCCTCCCCTGCTCATACTCAGTCGCTCTCTGTTTCTCAAGAATAAATAAATGTTAAAAAATTAAAAAAAAACTTCATTTATATAGATAGCCACAGCCTCAACTACAGTAAACGAACACATTTTTTCACAGCACACAATGGTTTACAAAATTACTTGGCAGATGTGAACAAATAGAAAATACATATTTTGGCCTCTGCCCCCAGTTCCTGGCACAGAGCTCCTAAAACCCTTGTGATTTCCTAAGTTGCAAAAGCCCCAGGAAGAGCCTTTATTCTAATGCAGGTTTCCCTCCACCATCCAAAAGTAGAGTGTTCCATGAAACCTTTCATAAGCCAAAATGACTTTAAGAGCAGAGCAATTATCACTCATTCATGTAGAAAATTTTTGAGTGTTCCCAGAGCCCCCCAAAATGGCATCTTTTGGACTTTTCTGATACCTTCGGACCCATCTTGCTAACGGATGCACAAAGTCAACCAAAATAAAGCCCAGATGCTCCCAGACACAGTTCACAGCTAGGACAGCTTGATGCTGATATGAGTGTGGCTCCAGAGGAAGGAGGTCCAGGGGGCCCCTCTCACCACTCAGAGTGTGCTGCTGATATATCAGTTTGCTGCAGAACAGACACAGATTGGTATTTTTGCTTTTTACCTTTTTGTGGAAAAGCAAAAATCTTCCTTGATTTCTTTTGGTTAGCTACAACACACCAAAGCAGGTCTTTTCCTAAAAGCGAACTTTTGAAAAGTTCAAATGCAGGAGGCACCTGTATTTGGCGTTTGACCCTGGTTCCCGACACGGAGTTCTCTAAATAATTGCAACGTCCTGGGTGATAAAATTATCTTTTGTTCTAGTGAGGAAGCTCTTGGCGGGTCCCAACTTCAGGATGGGGGCTGGCTAGTACAAAGACCAAGCCATGATTAGAAATTTGGAACTTTCGGGCCAATTCCCCATCCTCGGGGAAGAGGAGAGGGGCTGGACGTTGGGTTAATTATCTGTCATTCCTACTGAGGAGGCCTCCTAAAATCTCAGTAGTATATGGGTTTGAAGAACTTGCAGGTTCAGGAACGCATGGAGCGTGGGGAGAAAGGTGTCCAGAGAGATCATAGAAGCTTCCCACATACCTGCTCCAGGTAGCCCTCCGTTTGGCTGTCTCTCTCTCTAGCCTATGTTATAGTCTTAATAATGGACCAGTAAATGTAAGTGTTTCCCTGAGTACTTTGAGGCATTCTAGCAAATTTGAAGCCAGGGGGAGGGTTTGACACCCCGATATACACTCTGTCAGAAATACAGGTGACACCCTGTGTCTTGTGATCAGTGTCCTCAGGGGCAGGGAGGGGGCACTCTTGTGGGACCGAGCACTTGATGGGTGGGATCCGACATGGACTCCAGATACTGTCCCAATTGAATTGATTCATAATTCACCAGCTGATGTCACAGAAACCCACACATCTGGAGTCAGAGTCAAGTGTGGTAAGGACATGAGAGTAAAGGAGAAACAAACAGGGAGTATTTCCTTGTTTCACAGGGGACATTCATTACCTCCTTTCCAAGATATAGATAATGGTATTAGTCTTCTTTATGAGTGAAGAAACAGTCTCGAGAAGAGACTTGCACAGGGTCTTACCACTTCAAAATGGAGGGTAGAAACCTCAGCCACATTCTCAGATCACACTTTGGACCCCAGGACACATCATGGACGCAGCCACTCAGCACACTGCTGCCCCTCTCTGATGGGACACCAGCTGAGCAATGGACATGAGCCCACCCTCCCACTCCCCATGTGCACCAGTGAATAGTTTCCTCAACTCAGCCTAAAGCCATCCCAGATTCACAATGACTGCTTTAGTGACAGGTGCCTAATCCAGAACTACTCAGAGGATGGCACTGTACTACTCTTCTAGGAGTCCACACTTGACCTACTTTGGTCTAGCGGGAGAGTGGTTGAGGGCTTCAGTGCAATGCTAGGGGAAGGGACGCCTTTTGGTCAGGTCCAGCTGATGGTCAGGGGAGCAGATGCGAGATCATTGATCACCTGAAATTTTTGCTGCCATGTGGAAAATTTATGTGCATAGAAAGCCAACACATAGAAGATGGACCCAGAAAATTCCAGAGTAAGAGACGCAGCACCCCCTTTGAACTTGCCTAAAGCCAGATCTGCCATTTGATGTTTCCAGTCATCTAAGATTTGCTTCATTATTTGGCCCGTTTATGTTTGGATTTGCAACAATTGCAATAGAACTGTAACAATACCCGAAAAAAATTAGTAATGAATGATTTTGTCATTTCAAAACTTAACTATTGCAGTAGAAAACAAGCAATTCATTTTAAAATGCTTTATAAATTTTAAACCACCTTATATTTATATTGCAACTCCTGACTTAGGTGTGTCTAAGCTAGACTGCTGTTAGTCACAAAACTATAAAAACAGAATGAAAACAAGTTCTAGGTGATATGATTAGATACAATTTGTATGGTAACTCTAAAGGAATGCCTCAGATAACCAGCTAACTGCCAGATGAGGAAAAAAACAAGCCCAACCAACCAACCAACCAAACAAACAAAAATATCTGGAGAACACAGCATGGGTGTCTCTTCCTAAAAGGAGAAAAGTCAGGGTGAACAAAGAATTTAGTACATAACACATTGGTACTGGCATTTAGTAACGGTATTTAGGAAATTCATCTGAACCAGTTAGATAAATAAGATATCGGTTGCATAATTTTTGACAAAATAGATAAATGCTACTGCTTAATTATTTAATTTACTGTGGAGAAGTTAGAATTGAAGAAAAGATTAAAATCAGTACAAATATTTTTCCAGTTTTCTCCATAAATAGATGATTATAAGAATCGTTTCTCTTTCAATTCCAAATCTAAGACCTAGTTCATGCGAGAGGCACATTTATTTATTATTTCTGCAGCTAATAATTATTCAAATTTGGTTGGCTTTCTGTTCTTTGAAGTCCACACAGATCCCGAGTAGTGGATAACAAAAAGTGCTTCTGTAAATACTGTCACATGCCAGTGCCATTCAAAGAAATGACCAATCTGTAGCTGACTCTATCCCAGAGTTGCTAACACTTTTTTATTGTAACGCTTACTTACTTTTGAGAGAGAGGTCGCAAGCTGGGGAGGGACAGAGAGAGGGGGAGACAGAGACCATGAAGCATATTCCTTTCTGTAGGTGCAGAGCCTGATGTGGGGCTCCAACCCACCAACCGTGAGATCATGACCTGACCTGAAGTTGGACGCTCCATCGACTGACCCACCCAGGCGACCCCAGAGTTGCTAACTCTTATGTGGAGGAGTTGTTCAATAATAACTACGAGAAGCTACTGCCTAAGACCATAAGGGCAGGTTCTCAACAATTCTGAACCCGTTTTTATTGTCTTAGGTGGCAGCTTCCGTTTACGAGAAACAAACAAACTCAAATAAAAAGGGAGAGGAAGTACTGACGATGGCCACCTTCCAATGGAGTCTTTAAACAAAGGTATTTTGGGATGCACAATACATCTAGAGTCCTCAACAGCAATAATTTAAGAGCCTTTATTATACACCCTGCTGTGTCCACATTATGGCATAAATACTCTCCACATGCCCACTTTTAATATCCTACTGGAGGAAAAAAAAATTTCCTTAGCCTTCACTTTATATATTTTTTCTCTACCTAATTCCTCCACTTACTCATAGTTTCTGTTACCTCATAACTTTGGCAAAGTCCATCATGGTCTTTCCAGGCTGATTTCTACAATATTTAACTTTGGTTCCTGCTGCTAAATGACTCATTCTGCTAGAATTTCCAACTTTCAGAGAATCTCACTTACTGAGCTCATTTTTGGTGAGCCAGGCCACATCACAGCTCCCTCATCAGCTTTTGGATTCACAGCCCTGAGTCTGGTGTCCTACCTCTTGGTCCAGCTTGGGTTGGTTAAAGAGGTAAAAAACTGTGCAGTAAGAAGTCTGTGAGGCAACTTATCCTGGTAGGAAATGTGTCGACGGTGAACACAGTACTTGGCACGTATAATAGAATTTAGCTCTTTCTAACCAATGGAGCAAACTGCCTACATCCCACCCACACAATTTCAAAGTTTGCCCCAACTTAACACATTCCATCTATCACACGCATTGTAAATACAGCCACGTCTTGCAAACAGGATGCTGTTAATCTTGTGTCAACGTCATCTACAGCCTCTAGAGACAATGTCAAAGGCCATAGCAAACATTGTTTGGTGATCTTAGACTCTACCAGGTAATGGTTAAGACCATTGATCTAAGGCTAAGTTATTAAAGATGGCTCTGATATATAATCTCTTTATTCTTCAGTCTCTTAATCTATAAGATGAATATGCTTCTTACCCACCCAATAAGACTTGGGGGAGGATAAATTGAATCAATATATCTCAAGTACCACAAAGACTACAGGAATATTAAATGTTACCTACTATTTAAAAATTTTTTTAGTGTTTATTTATTTTTGAGAGAGACAGAGACAGAATGCGAGTAGGTTAGGGGCAAAGAAAGAAGGAGACACAGAACCTGAAGCAGGCTCCAGGCTCCTGAGCTGTCAGCACAGAGCCCGACGCGGGCTTGGGCCCACCAGCTGTGAGATCATGACCTGAGCTGAAGTCAGATGCTCAACTGACTGAGCCACCCAGGTGCCCCTGAAATGTTACCTACTATTTTAAATAAGACCATTGGCATGCATTCAGTTTGAATTTGCCTCATATCTGCACTTGTAACTTACACAAGCCTCACTAAACAAGTGATATAAAATGGTAATAAAAACCTACGACTGTCATAACATCTACCTTTTCTGGAAGAGAGAAATGAGAAGAAACCTTCATTTCTTAGTACCTAGAGCTCTGTACTATTCACCTGTCTCTGGTCCTGGCTATATATTTCATTTTCTAGAAGAGTTCACTAACCTTGAAACATGTGGTTTCCATGGTTGGTATTACAAGGTCATGTATTTTTGGATGGTAAGATATTTTTTAATAGGATGAGTGACTCCAAGGATATTAGCTTGCTACCTACCTTCTTTTAGAGTGAAGAGTCTGGATACTCCTCTTCTCCAGAAATCACAGGTGAGGACTTTATTAGCTACATCATAGCTCCAGTAATGCACTAAATAATTCCAATTACCCCATCATTTCCACTTGCTTATACCTGATTTGGGGTGCAAATTTATGTTTTAAAGCCTTTTTTTGTTACAAGTAAACAAACCCATTAAAGTAGCCTCAACATAAAAAGAGCTTCTCTTAAGGATGTGTGTGGTCCAGATCTGAAACAAGACTGTTGACCAGAATTGAAACAGCTCTAGGGGCCAGCTGTTTTATCTGTATCTCTCAGGGTAAATGAGACTCTGTATTTTGATATCTTTGGTTTTCTTCCGAGTTTATAGCTTCGGTTTGTCATATTCTCTACACTGCCTCATGGCTTCTTTCTTTATGCCTCTTTTGACCTTTAGCAATGACTACCAGTTGCTTAATTTTCTCTGTGCTTTTCAATTAAAACCCCAGAGAAAATGAATTTTGATGGACTAGCCTCCTATATCAGAGGTTCTGTATAGCTGGTAGGTTGATTACCTTTGGTCAATACCAACTCCTGCTCAATCCTTTATAGAGAGAAGAGAGGATAGTTCATTGTCTTACACAGGGCTGCCTCTTCCTCAGGGGCTGTGGGCAGGGGCATTTACTTAGAAGGTTATGCACACTCAGAAGGTGTTATGAATACCAGGTTAAAGGATTCCCTAAGAGGGTATCAAATCTTATTCCTCAGGGCATGGCGCTGCCCATCACTTTTGAAGGACCATAAAGAAAAATTTGCATTTAGTGGTGGCGTCAACCTCGGTAGTTTAAAATCATCTCAAGTGGGAGTATTTTCTCCATGGGAAATCCACCAACACTAAAAATCAGAGCTTCCTGTCTCTTCACTACCCACCAGCCCCACCATCCTACATCTGGCTTACCAGCACTTTACTGCCTCTAACTCAGTAAGAGTAATTAACTGCCTCTTACTCAGTAACTTCAGGAAAAAAAATCCTATTGACATGAGACGGCCAGGCAACCATTCATGAATCTATTACTGTAGTCATGGTGTAGATCAACCAGGTTGTCCAGCCCCAGACCTCCATAGAGCTAGAGTATTGGTTGGCCTTATCAGAATGGCAAAGACAGAGGGGGATAGAAGTGGTTTCATTGTTAGAATTGAATTGAGGTCGTTAGAAGAAAAAAATGATGAATAATGAGCATGCAAAAATCACAAGGCAAGACTCTTGGAAAATATGAGACCTGTTTCAATCCTGAAGACAAAATGGGACAGGCCAAGCAGCTAAGGTCATAAAAGATTTCAGGACACTAGAAGATTGTGTGTATGTTACTGGTAATACTTTGTTACCCAAAAATAGAATTCCTTATTAAACTTAATTTCATTCCTCATAACTTCTCTAAAGAAAAATAAGCATTCAGTGTATGTAAGAGAATATAGGAATATATAAGCTTTTCCCCTCCTGAAACTCTTAGAATGATACCTTCTATATTTTACGATCATTATTTAGTGTAATTTGGCTATCAATTATAAATAGAGCACTCAATCTTATAATCACTTAGACATTTCCCCAAATGCTCCAAAATTAGGGTGTGTGTGCATGTGTGTGTGTTCAACTAAGAAAACATAATAGCATTCAATGATTATAGCTTTTTCATGTCCACAAAACAAGGCTTGTTGCTTTGCCCCAAGCAGTGTGAGCTCACATAACCACACTTCTTGCTAAAGTTAGAGTAACATCCAAGTAATGAACACTTGCTTGTAGGTCTCCTATGGGTATGAATGCAATCATTAGAAGCTCAACTTGACCACAGAAATCATTCCTGTCTATTTACTGAGGAGTAAAGCCTAACTGCAAGCAATACAGTTTCTTGGCATCTTTTGTTTGCACCAGCTGATGCTAAATGCTGTGAAGATTCACAGAAGTTCCAAGGATTCATGTGATACAACCACTGGCCATTCTTACTTTATGTTTTCATGAAGAATTGAAAGCACAGATAAAAGCATTTGGTTCCCATCCTCCCAGCATCCCCCCCTCAAAAAAGAGACACTTTTGTTTGTATTTCATTCCATATGCTTGGTCCTCTTCAGCAGAATCGAGAGTTTGTTCTTTTTTTTTTCTATTTTTTTTTTCAACGTTTATTTATTTTAGGGACAGAGAGAGACAGAGCATGAGCGGGGGAGGGGCAGAGAGAGAGAGGGAGACACAGAATCGGAAACAGGCTCCAGGCTCTGAGCCATCAGCCCAGAGCCTGACGCGGGGCTCGAACTCACGGACTGCGAGATCGTGACCTGGCTGAAGTCAGTCGCTTAACCGACTGCGCCACCTAGGCGCCCCGAGAGTTTGTTCTTTTAAATTATTGTAGTATCTGGGACATATGGAATCAAAAATACAGAAATCTCCTTGATTACCTTCTCTGCACCTGACCCTCAAACACACCCAAAAAGGGCTTGGATTTTCCCACTCTTCTTTTACTGTATGGCCCAATAAAAAACACCAAATATAAAAACAAAGTCACCTTCAGTGATTTTAAGACTAAATAATCACCTAATGCCAGTCTTTCCTCTTTGACTATTGACCAAGACTGTTTCATAGAAAAAGTGACAAAGATCTCACAATACTTGTTAATAAAAACTCAGTGACACTAAATAACTAAATAGATTGGGAACAGAAAATTAAAGCTGGACCCACTCAGTCTGTATTGAGAATACCTGACATGAGAATACAGTGACCTTTTTACTATCTCTGTTGAATTGACTTCGATATGGTTCCTTTCAGCCCCATGTAGCAATGAGAAAACCACCTCCCGTGGAGGCTGAGTCTTACAAGAGGTCTCCCTCCCTTGCTAAGATCCTGGCTCAAAAGAAAGGTCATAAAAGCTGCATACTGATCACATTCTAAACCTTTTTGCCCAGGGCCCAGTGGAAGCCTGGATTAATGAGACTGATAAACTCTGACTTACCCTTTAAGACAGTAAGAGAAAAACACCCCATGGTGATCATTCAAGGCCAATAGGAGAGGCCATCACCAACGCTCAGCTGTCTTAACTGGCTATTGTTCCATAGACACTTTCGATTCACAATAGGAAAGTGTGCAAACCTTCCTTTCTTCCTGTTTCCTTGAGTGAAAAAGGGACTCAAAAGTCAAAATTTCCAGAATAAAGTGATATGTCAAAGGTCACTTATCAGAATTATTGATAAAGTATTTTGATCCACATCCATTGTGATGATTTTATGTTCAAATGATCCATCTATGTAACACTGGTATCTCCGGAGGTTCTTTCCAGTTCTCAACTCAGGGTGAAATTTGCAATCAGTCAGAAAATATTCAGAGTATTTGGGAGAAAAAAAAATCCCGTTTTTGACAGAAACTCAAACAACAGATGCATATTGTTGGTTCATAATGAGAGAAATAGTATTTGGCATATAAAAATAATGATCTTCCAAAAGATGTCCATGCCCTAAATCCTAGAATCTATGAATGTGTTATCTGATAGGTCAAAGAGACCTTGCAGATTGTTATTAAGAATCTCGATTTGGGGAGATTATCCAGGATCATCTGGATGGCCCCAGTTTGTCACATGCAAAGATTTTATGAGTGAAAAAGGGTTGCAGAAAAGTCAGAGCCAGAGGAGGAGGTGTGACAACAGAAGTTAGGAGTGACGCAAATGTTGGCTTTTGAGACAAAGTGAAGGAACGAGGGCAGTTTTAGGGACTGCAAAAGGCGAAACAGGGAACCTCCCAACCTAGAGCCTTCAGAAAGAATGCAACCCTGCCACTACCTGAATTTTGGCCTCGTGAGACCCATTTTGGACTTCTGACCTCCAAAACTGTAAGTTCATACATGTGTCTTATTTTAATCCACTAAATTGGTTGTAATTTGTTATGGCAGCAAGAGGAGACTAATACATGGTCTAATAGCTTCATTATTAAATTACTGTAAAGAATCTATGGGATGATATATATAAACCATCTAATGTATTGTTCTTTGTTAAAATTAGTAGTAACCAGTCTTAGTTGACCTACCCCTTACTTTCCAAAGAATTAGGTCACCTTTAGACTCAGTGAAAACCATGACTGAAATATCAAATTATTTCCCATTTATACTCAACACAGACCTTAAGAAGTATTCACCTGCTTTAAAAGTATTTGCAACTTTAACATTAAAAAAACCTACAGATCTAAGATTAAGCTTACTCTCATATTGTACCTAGTTTATTGTTGGCAATCAATATGCCGGTATTCATGAGTAAAGGAGAAGCTACAAAGATCTAACCCTTTGTGGATTCTAAGAACTAGAAGTGGTAAAGCCAAATTTAAAAGTTAAGTGATTTCTTTGAATTTTTTCAAAATTAAGTAAGTTATTTAAAATGTGCATTGGAGCAAACAAAATGACCGACTAAACATGCCCATATTTTTATTTTAAAATAGTCTAACTAGCATGACATGTTTCATTATTTCATTAGACTTATGAAATTTCAATTGATTTAAACATCACGCATATGAACTCAGAAGTGTTATCACTGTTAATCATCACTTGTTTATACAAAAAAGAAGCTTTGATATTTTTACCAGGAGAGAACGATGCTTTTAATCCCCTTGTATTTGTTCAAGAAAAGTTCTAACCTCAGACTACGTCTGTGCATGCAGAGGTAATGATAATATTCTTCCTATTGTCAAGGACAAAAGCAAATGTGGGAAGCTCCAGATGGATATTGAATGGATAAATTTAAACACTTTCATGGGGGAGTAGGGTAGAAAAAGCATGTTTTTTCCTGTAAGATTTTTCAGTGAGAAGCGATTCTTTGCTAACCTGGGAATCATTACTTAGAAAATTTTAGCATGAGAAAACTTGAAGAAAGAAAATAATTTCTTTCAACTCTGGTTGTGGCCAGAGTATTTGGCCTCGTCCCCCTCTGTACCCTGCAGGTAACCCAACGGATGTTACATTTCCACAACTGGGCAACCTCCACATTTAGGACTACAGCTGAAGTCCTACGTGTCTAAACAATTTAAGCGAAATCTGGAAACATTCATTTTTAAAAAATGTTTATTTATTTTGAGACAGACAGAGAGAGTGAGTGGGGGATGGGCGGACAGAGACAGAGACAGACAGTATCCCAAGCAACCTCCGTACCGTCAGTGTGGAGCCTCAACGCGGGACTCGAACTCACAAATTGTGAGATCATGACCTGAGTGGAAATCAAGAGTCAGATTCTTAACAGACTGGGCCACCTAGGCGGCCCAAAATGCATTTTTTAAACCAAGGTATATATGCCTAAAATAAGACATCGGTTACTTCTAGAAAATTTGTGTTTTATATGCTTTCAGATTATATATATACATACACACACGTATACGTATATATACGTATATATACATACATATATATGTATATATACGTATATACATATATACGTATATATACGAATATATACGTATATATATGTATATATATATATACACACACTTAATTATGATAGTAAGTGTTCTGTAATCTGCTTTTTTCCCACATGATTATACACCTCAATCCTCACCTAACAACACTAATTTGCTTCGGAATACCTCATTGCTGTATCAAAACGCATTAAAATGAGAACTTTTTTTCATTATTTTATTGGGAGAAATTACAATATATTTAATTTCATCCCATTTTTGCCGACAGAAAACTATTTCACTTGAGCAAGTTATATACATCATCAATGACAACTTGGAAATACACGAATACACTTTTCATGAAAAATGCAATGCGGTGAAGGCTTCTTTTACTCACCTTCGAAAGAAAAAGACCCAAGAAGCGTGGTGGGTGGTACAGGTGAGGCACGAAGGTGTTGCTGTAGTGGACGTTTCCTCTCCACACCATCTTCAAACCAGAGAAATACCTTGAAAGCAAAGCTGGGAAACAGGAGTGCGTCGTAACATCAGGAGGCAGCACAGATGCTCCACGACCCAAGTGCCACATGCCCTTGCTTAATCCAGCGCGTGGGAGGTACTGTTCATCCTACCACGGACACGGTCCACCTCTATTTCTCACCTCGTTCTCAGCCCAGCGTTCTCAGTTCTCAACTGCGTCGGGTAAAATGTCTCTGCCTGAACCAATTATATTGGACTATGTCTTCTTAAAGCCTATGTATTTTAGCAAGTTTGGGGATAAATTCCTTCCTATTCAGCAAAAGTCAGGAGAAGGGATGGAGATTGGAGAGTCTTTATATGAGATAAGTGTATTGAGAGCGTAATTAGGTGGAGATATTACCAAAGTTATAGATCATGGTCTTCTCTCTCTGGAACAATCCAGTTTAGGAAAGAAGATTGCATCCCATCTATGCACAACAGCCACTGTAAGAAAGATTAGCCGAGTGACACCGAGGGACTTTTGTGGGTGTTGTCGCAATTAGATAAAAACTTTAAAAAATTATATTCATAAACTTAAAGCCAATAGTTCTACTTCAGCGAGCTTGATAAAAATTAAAAACTTATGTACATGTACGATTATTGTTGTGTTATTTGTAATGGGAAAATTTTGAATCTGCCTGTATGTGTAAACAATAATATTTGTTGCATATGCTGAGATAATTCAAAGCCATTAAAACATGTCTCAAGTCATAGTTAACCCATGAAAATGCATTTGATACATTGCACACTTAAAACAAAATCAGATTGCAATATATTCAAATCAATCTCAATTTTGTAAAATATCCCTGTAAATGTAGATTTATTATTAGAGAGGTTTGAACAGAAATAAACCAAATATTAACTCTGGTTTGCTCTGCTGTGAAGTTTTGGATGATTAATATGTTCTTTTTTATTCTTTTCTGTATTCTCCCATTTTTTCAATAATTAAAATTACTTTAACATTTTTAAATGAATAAGACATTCAATTGGAAGTGGTTTTTAAAATAGTCTACTGTAAGAGAAGGCAGAAACAAGGCAGTAATTATATTTTGAAATAATATAGGCTACAAGTAATTAGGATTCTATGGAACTGATGGTGGTAAGGGAGAATGTTTCTGTGGAATTTCAAAGGAAAATTTTAGCCAAAATACTCAGTAAAAAGTTAACCAAATGCCCAAAATAGTAGTCATTGAATACACACACACACACACACACACATATATATATATATATATATATATATATATATATTTTAAGTTTATTTATTTTTAGAAAGAGACAGAGCATGTGCAAGCAGGGGAAGGGCAGAGAGAGAGAAAGAGAGAGAGAGAGAGAGAGACAGAGAGAGGAAATCCCAAGAAGGCTCTTGTACTGCCAGTGTGGGCTCAAAACCACAAACTGTGAGGTCATGACCTGAGCCAAAATCAAGTCGGTTCCTTAACTAATTGACCCCCCCAGGTGCCCCGAACATATATTTTTAATTTGAGAAGGAAATCGATAAATTCTGGTTTTCTCCCAAATCTTCCACTTTGGTTAGTTGGATGGTTCTAAAATCTCTGAACTTTCTAAAAGTCTTATGGTCAACGATTATGTATTTCTTTCTATTGCGGAATTCTCAGAAGTAACCATCATAGAACCTTGTCTATTTGTGAATTTCAATGTTGGCAGGAACCTGCCTTATCATTGTGTCTATGTGGCCATGCTGAGGAGGTCTGATTTGGCCAGAGATGTGAGTTAATGCAAAGTGACTGGTTGCTCAGCCTTTTTTATGCATTCACTAAGAAGAACCTTCCAGCTTCCTATATTTTGTCTTATAAGTGTAAGTAGATATGGAACTAAGTAAATATTTATAAAAGTCAGCTGTGCCACTAGAGCCACACATAATTTTTAAAATCCAAACTCTTAGAATAACCAGGTATAAAAAAGAAAAATCAACAAATGTACAACTTAGAGATTTTTTTTTCTGTTCCACATCATACCTACATTAAAATAGATTTATCCTATTTCAAAGTCTATTTCAGATGTTCAATTCACAAGATTTTTTTAAAAACAGGAATATAATAAATACAGTACTGAGACTTCGCAGGCCCAAAGTTCATAATTATCTCCAAGAATCTTTTTACTCAGAGCCACCTGGAGGCAAAATTATAAAGGAGGGAAAGTTTGCATTTAGCGTTTCCTTCCCTATTACCTTCCACCTTTAGGGATGAATGTATTTCCCTAGATCTTGAGCCCACCTGGATGCTCGCTCACACGCACCCTTTGTGTCTTACCCATAAAATAGTTTTCCTGTCTATTCCATAGCACTTGGTACTATGCTTTCTTGATAGCCCCGTTTTAAGGGCTAGTCATTATTCTTCCCTACTGAGTTCTAGCCTCTGTCCTCTGTTTGAAGTGAGATTATTCACATAGGGAGTGATTACTCCTCACCAGCAACCATGCACAAACATCGCGCACAAAGTCTTTAGCAGTTACGCACTTCACACAGGATTGGAAGTTGCCAGAAATAAGTATGCCGTCTTGGCTACCTAGACCAGCTTTGCATGTAAAAATGGAAGATTTTATCCTGGTGGCTATGGCTGAACAGTCCTGATGGTTTTGCATACAAGTCAAGTGGGGACTATCACCAAATTTTCACGGGAAACAACCCGGGTCTGAGTCATTCCACTGATGTTACTTTCTCCTGTTAAACTGAGCTCTGAATGCTCAAGACATCAAATTCTCCCCCAGTTCACCACCATCCTTGCCATCAAGGCATTTCCTCCTGCAGTTAAGGCAAAGCTATCCCAAGGGATCAAAATATCCTTCTGGCCTTGTTGAATTGCATCTTTAAATATGTTTGGGGCTTTCCTCTTTTTTTGTCTGCGATTTTGTCAGTTTATTTTTATAATTGGTGTGGTTTAGAAAGGAAAAAAAAACATAAGGGTGCTGGAGGCTATTTTTAAAGAACCAAGATAACCATATGAAATTATTTTTATTGTTTTTTTTTAATGCTTATTTATTTTTGAGAGAGAGAGAGACAGACAGACAGACAGACAGTGTGTGAGTAGGAAAGGAGCAGAGAGAGAGAGGAAGACACAGAATCCAAAGCAGGCTCCAGGCTCTGAGCTGTCAGCACAGAGCCAGATGCAGGGCTCGAACCCATGGACCACCAGATCATTGACCTAAGCTGAAGTCGGACGCTTAACTGACTGAGCCACCCAGGTGCCCCTAAGATTAATTTTAAATGGGAAATACTAAGAAGAGAAAAGATGATAAATAAAGGTTCTGTATAACTGATGTTGTACAGAGAGACTTTGTAGTTAGCTGAACTGCTGAGCACTTTATATTCTATAGTATTTGTTTTGTTGCTTAATCATCTGTGCTCCCTTCTTAATTTTCTGTTTGGTCCACCTTGTACCTTAATTTTGAGCAATGGAGCACAGATATAGGTGAGTAATGAGAGATCAACACAGAGGAAAAAGTGACATACTTCCCAAACGTACGACCTTGGCTTCCAGGTGCCTCTGTGGAAATCTTGAGGTCGTGTGAGAAAGGAACAAAGGAGCCGTGAACATCAAGTAAGAGAATTGCTGCAGAACTGATCTAAGAAATCTACTCAGCCACTTCAACTTAGACCGCGTGTGAGCCCATAAAACGAAGACAAAAATAAAAAGCAAATGGCCTGAAATAAATAGATGCCAACATCCAAGGAATACCCAAAGATACATTATTGATAAACTGAAAAAAGTACAATGCCTCTTTTGTTAAAAGTTATTAGGCTCTTTGTTACTATCCGCAGGCAGAGATCGCCTTGTCTCTGGCTCCAAGACGTATTCGTGGAAGTGAAAATACTGACACACAGGAAAAATGAGGGATTTTCCCAGTATCCCCTAGTAAATTAATCAGTGGGGAAGGAAAAAGGGCCAGAGACAGCCCCTTTTTCAAGTCTTTGGTAGATACTCCAAAAAACCATAAATTTCCAATGTGTGGACTATGTTCATAAGCATGTTTACAAGCCAAAATATGTATTTACAAAGAAGGCCATTTCTTGTTTATGTGCATATGTTTTCACTTTTTGTTTCCAAGGGATTGTTATAGACCTATGTGCATATTCAATATTTTTTTTCAAGAAATATGCAGAATCCCAGGATTTCAGGTGTTCCAGGATTCCCTCAACATTGATGTTTTTTGTAAAGCTTGATTCTTGGAATATTTCCCCCCCAAATCCTGTCTGGTGACATAATCTTATTAGGGAGGATAATAATAAATATACTTTCCTCATAAAAAGGCCCTTTCCACCCACACATATAAACACTTCCTACTGATTTTCTCAAAGTCAAACAGTGAAGAGTCTATATCTCATAGGATATTGCTTTTGGAACTGAAGTTATCACACAACAGTAGACACAGGCTTGCCCCTGCAGTTCTTTCGTTTACTCGGTGAGATGACATTCGTGTACATCCTTGAGAATTTCCACGCCCGAACACACGATTTCTATCTGGCCCTTTCATTTCCTGACATTGTCTAAATCCCTGCTCGTAGAATGAGACACAACTGGCTGGCACAGGTGAAATGCCAAGTAAGCCACATGGAAACTAAAAGCAAAAGTGAAAACTGAAAATAAATCCCCTTCTTACAAACAATGTTTCTAGAACACCTCACTATTCAAAGATAAAGAATCGTAAAGCTTCAAGAAGTGAATGTTCGGTCCAAAACACGGAGGCAGAGTTCCAGCCCCGGGTCCGCCACACCTTGTCTGATCTTTTACGAAGCCATTTCGCCGCTACCCCATTATTTCACAATGGGGTTGATACTGACATTTGGAGCAGGATAAGCCTTTTTGGGTCTGCCCAGAAATTTGCCAGGGGTCTAGCATCCTTCGGCCCTCATATCAAAGGTCAGCACTACCTTCCTTTTTTTTTTTTTCCAAAAAATTTTAAGTATTTATTTATTTATTTATTTTTGAGAAAGAGAAAGAGAGCACAGGAGGGGCAGAGAGAGGAGACAAGGAGAGACAGAATCCCAAGTAGGCTCCTCACTGTCAGGGCAGAGCCCAATTCAGGGCTTGAACTCACAACCCATGGGGTCATGAATGGAGCCCCAACCAAGATTTGGACGCTTAACGGACTGAGCAGCCCAGGCGTCCTCCAAATTTTTAGGCGTTTGTTTAAATTCCAGTTAGTTAACATCTAGTGTTTTATTAGCCCCAAGTATAGAATTTAGTGATTCCACACTTGGATACATCACCCGGTGCTCCTTGCAACAAGTGCCCTTCTTTACCCCCGTCACCTATTTCCCCCATCCCCCTACCCACCTCCCCTCTGGTAGCCATCAGTTTGTTCTCTGGGGTCAAGAGTCTGTTTCTTGGTTTGTTTCTCTCTCTCTCTTTTCCCCCCGTTTGCTCATTTGTCTTATATCTGAAATTCCACAGATGAGTAAAGTCAGATGGTTTTTGTCTCTCTGTACTTTACTTAGCATAACACTCTCTAGCTCCATCCATGCTGTTGCAAATGGCAAGATTGCATTCTTTTTGATGGCTGGGTAATATTCCATCGTGCATACGTACCACATTACAGCTATGAGCTGAAAAAGCTCTCGGACACTTTGAGCGGACGTGCGGGGTGCCTCTGCTGGCGAAACAGCAGCAGCAAACCGCACATCGTCTTTATTTCATGTTCACCAGGTGTAAACATCAAAGCACGTTAAAGCACAGGAGGAAAACACGACGAGCCTCAAGACACAGACCAGACGCACCTCTGGTGTTTACGTGAAAGCAGGCAGGGCAGCTGTGCGGTTTCCAAGGGCCGCTAAGCAATTACACTGGGTTTGCTCCCTAACTGGCTCCTGGGAGATCATGGGGCTCTGTTCTCACAGTGCTATCGCTTTCTACATCCTTGGGACCAGAACATCGCTGGCACGTCAGCAGTTACCCCACTCGCTTTCCCAGGGCTTACAACACTCTCTAGAAATAACTCCACACCACATCTCCTCGATCTGCTCCTCGTTCGATGACTATTTGGGCTCTTTCTATAATCTGGCTCTTGTTGGCAAATGCTGCTATAAACATCAGGGTGCACGTATCCCTTTGAATTAGCGTTTTTGTATTTCTTCGATAAATACCTAGTAGTACAATTGCTGAATCATAGGGTAGTTCTATTTTTGGCATTTTCAGGAGCCTCCACGCTGTTTTCCACAGTGGTCGCACCAGTTTGTGTTGCCATCGACAAGCACCATTTTCCATTTATCTTGACAGCAACCCCCCTCCTAAACTCTCACATTTTTCAATACACTGGGCAGAAGCTACGAACAGGTAAGCGATATCACCCTTGCGAGAACCTATTTTTTTTTTTATCATTATGGATCTTTTATTACCGTCTTTGTAAATGAGATTTTTGCTTCACAAATTAATTGCCTTCCTTCCGTTGTGTGTTTCTTGAATTCTCTACAGCTGCCTAAAAAGAGTAAAATCGTAAAGACAACGTTTTGTGGTGGTGGTGTCGACATTTCGTGCTTTTATTTTTCTTGTCTCACGACTAGGACGACTGTGTGTAAGATATGTTTTGGTGGATATTGGTGAAGGAGGTGATAGGCAGCAAAGTATACAATAGGAAAGGAAAAAATATATGTAAAGTTCTTTGCGATATTCATTTATTGAAATCTTGCTTATCTTTCAAAGCCCAATACAAGTGTCATCTGCGATATTTCATTTCCTCCTCTGCCTTTCCCCCCATCTCTTTTGAACGTCCATTACGTATATGCCATGAATTGGAAGTAACAACAAATTCATTGCATCAGCCAGCAACTGGGCTCAGCAAAACAAGGTGAATTTTAATAAAAACATACTAAATCTTAGCACAGGCGGTTGTGTTATGCATACATACCTATGATAAAGTTTAACTTATAAATAATTACTCCCAGCAAGAGATTGACGGCAATAACTAGCAATAAAATAGAACAATTGTAACCATATACTGTGATCAAATTAGTGACTGTGGTCTCTCTCTCTCTCTCCTTCAAAATGCTGTACCGTACTCACTCTTCCTCTTGTGATGATGTGAGATGATGAAATGTCCACATGATGAGAAGTGAAGTGAGGGACTCGGGCGTTGTGACCTAGTGTCAGGCTACTAGTGACCTAGTGACCTTACGTCAGAAGGACAGTCACCTGCTTCCAGACCGTGGTTGATTGTGGGGAACTGAAATTGCAGAACCTAATGGCCGATAGGGGACTGCCTATTGTATTCCCAAGATTTCCAGATAAGTCTCTTCTTTGTTCAAAATCAGAAGGCCGAGGGGTGCCTGGGGGTCAAAATCAATTGAGTGGCTGATGTCATCTCAGGTTATGATTGCGCTGAGAGCGGAGCCTGCTTGAGAGTCTCTCTTTCTATCTTGCACATATGCTTTCTCACTAAAAAAAAAAAAATTGACATCAGAAGGTAGTTTCAATCCCACCTTTTACCTGTTTTCAGAGGATCCTGCTGTGCCTTTCTCTTGATGTCCTGTGGGCTTTCTTCTTCATGTACCTGTGAAAATAGGAAAGGGGGAACTGTTAAGAACAAAACTTAGAGTAAACCAAAGTTGGTTTTGTATAGCTGCCTTTGACCTCTCAATTTCTCTCTCTCTCTCTCTCTCTCTCTCTGTCACTGTCTCTCTCAGTAGGTTCTATGATTTTATATCCACTTGCTTTTGTGAAACTTAATTGAGTTATATTCCAAGACATTCCCATTCATTGTGTGGTTGAGCTCCTTTTTTTTTTTTTTAAATGGAAAAAGGGTTGGTTTGAATACCAAAAGGTAGGTGACCTTTACTCAATGATGAGATTGTAGGAGAGATTTATGATCTTGAAAGCCTCCTTGTCTCTACAGATAGCAAATCCCAGCATTCCAGGCTCTGCCACTGCGTAATTTCCTTCTGCCACATTGTTTTGCTGCAAAGTTCAGTCATTGTCTTCTTCAGTATGTTTTCATTGACAGGAACATTTACAAATGAAATCCTTACTAAAGGTGAAGTAAAACGATTTTCTCCTTCAAGGTCTGAATTTAGGATCTTGTCTTTTCTCATAACAACTGATGACATCTCTGTTGTCTAGGAACAGAAGCGAGAATCCATCCCTTGGCAGGCACACAGAAAAGAATATACACAAGGTACTGTATATTTGCAGGGTTTCTTTTCCAAACAGCAGAGTCGGGAAACGTGTGAGTTAAAGTGACAATGCTAAATGTCTAGGCACACGTGCTTTTATTTTTGAATAATGAAAAACTGGCATTTAGAATGAACTTAGAGATCACACACTGAATAGTGACTTTTCTTCCCTCAAACCATTAAAAAAAGAAAGAAAAAAGCTACACTGTCAAGTTTGGGGACGTGTCGGAAAAATCAGACTAGGTATCCAGTGCACTTTAAAACTATCACTGGGGCCCCTGGGTGGCTCAGTGGGTTAAGCAGCCGACTTGGGTTCAGGTCAGGATCTCATAGTTCATGAGTTCGAGCCTTCACGTCGGGCTCTGTCCTGACAGCTCGGAACCTGGAGCCTGCTTTGGATTCTGTGTCTCCCTCTCTTTCTGCCCCTTCCACACTCATGCTCTGTCTCTGTATCTCTCAAAAATAAATAAACATTAAAAATAAAATAAAATAGAATAAATTGAAACAAAATTAAATTATCACTGCCATTTAACAGATAATCATTTAGATCCTCTGATGCAGACAGAAATACATGTTGAGATAGGTCTATTAATTTGGAGTCCTAGGATATTCCTCTTTATATTTTAGGTGCTTTTAAAATTACTAATTTTGTCTTCGGAGAAAACCATGTGTATACAAGCCCCCTCCCCCCAACTCCCCCAGATCTGACTGAATCAGCAGAAAAAACTCTCTGGCTCCTGTGTATTACAATTCCATCATTACCTAAAAAATTGGCTCTTGAGAATGGCCTGGCTTGGATCATTTTAATGATGTGTTACAAAATATATCTGAGCTGCTATAAACAAGTCCCCCTTTGTTTAAAAGAAAGAAAAAAGAGAAAAAACAAGAACAAGTAAAACACTTCCTGTTTCAAAGTGATTACTCTTTTTTTTTTTTAATTTTTTTTTTCAACATTTATTTATTTTTGGGACAGAGAGAGACAGAGCATGAACGGGGGAGGGACAGAGAGAGAGGGAGACACAGAATCGGAAGCAGGCTCCAAGCTCTGAGCCATCAGCCCAGAGCCTGACGCGGGGCTCGAACTCCCGGACCGCTAGATCGTGACCTGGCTGAAGTCGGATGCTTAACCGACTGCGCCACCCAGGCGCCCCCAAAGTGATTACTCTTAAAAACAATTCCTCTGCTTCTGACAACATTCCTCTTTAGCCGCCACACCAGGAACCACACACAGCCAGGGGGGTGTGTGTGTGAGTGCACGCACATGTGTCTATCTCCTCACACACGCTGTTGAATTCCCCGTACGTCCAAAACGTTGTGATTCTTCACAACCACTGTCATTTCTATTTCAAAACCAACATAACCCAAATGGGCTGGAGACTTAACAACGATGGAAACCTTTGCGCGGTCAGCTTTGCTGTAGTGAGGAAGACAGTGGTTCCTGGTTGTTTAGTTTACCAGCTCCTTGAAGGAAAATATTCATGCACTTAATAAAACTCATCACATAGATGTGGTGGGATTCACGTGAGGAACGTCGGTTCAGGCATGTTGCAGGTGCTCTACGCCTGGAGTTGGTTAAATCTGACTCAAATCTAATCTGCTGTTCTAATGAGAATCAAACCAATGTTCCAGAAGATAGCTCATCATTTGAACCAAAACCCAAACAAAATATTACAAAATACGGACATACAAACAGCTATATTACCTTAAAATAAAAACAAAAAACAAAAAACAAACAAGAAAAAAAAACCAGGAACTGAAACAAAGAGGTCAACTTAAATTCAGAGGAGAAAGACATTCAAAATGACTCAAATGAATGACTGGGGACTTTCAATATATACCTTCTTTTATAATGTGCTGTAGCATAATGATGTGATTGGTCTCGAACTTGGTTTCTTTGGATCAAAGAGTTCCCTTGAGTAAAGTAAACCAGTCGCCTGAGGCTTAAACTCCACTCTGTTTTTCTCTTCCTCTCCTCCACTTTACCTTAATAATGAGATGGGTGGTGAGGGACACTGGACAGAGAAAAGTGCATGGTATGGTTTGCGTAAGGCTTTGAACTTCAACTGCATTGAGGGTACGTGTAGCTACCAATTCATAGAGAAGAACCAAAGTGTGGTTCTATCGCTAATAGATCTGTATCTCACCTGCTTTATGTAAATGAGAGAAAAAGGCACACACTCTCTTTCCAGTTTACAGCCACTCAAGCCTCTGCTGGCTCCCACATTTTCTGAATATTTTCATATAGGTTCGAGCTTCAACATGAGAAACATCTAACCATATATAGTTATATATAACGTGACACACATAATGGAATATTATTCAGCCAAGGAAAAGAAGGAAATCCTGACATTTGCAACAACAAAGGACGGACCTCAAAGGCATAAGTGAAATAAATGAAATAAGTCAGATGGAAAAAGACAAATACTGTATAATCTCACCTGTATGCAGAATGTAAAGGAAACAAAGCTCATAGATACAGAGAACAGATCTGTGATTGGCACAGGGGTGGGGGGGGGGGAGACAGGAAATGAGTGGTCAAATGATCAGAAGGTATAAACTTCAAATTTGATTTTGATTTTTAATTTTATACTGTTTATTTTTGAGAGACAGAGAGAGAGAGCACGCGCAGGAGAGGGTTAGAGAGAGAGGAAGACACAAAATCTGAAGCAGGCTCTGGGCTCTGGACTGTCAGCACAGAGCCTGACATGGGGCCCGAACTCACGCACTGTGAGATCACGACCTGAGCTGAAGTCGGAGGTTTAACCGACTGAGCCACCCAGGTGTCCCTTTAATTTTTAAACTATAGTCACCACATGGTGCATTACACCCCCAGAACTTATAACAGGAGTTTGCACCTTTTAATCATTTGATCACTCATTGCACCCAACAAGCTTTTTATTTGATGACTGTTTTCCTCAAATTCTACCAAACACAGTAGTCAGAACCAAAGTTAGTGGACTTAGAGTTCCAAAATCTTCTCCTAGGCTGATTGTTAACACACCGTCTTATGAGACTGTGTCTTCTAGGGGCCGCTGGCTGGCTCAGTTGGTTAAACAGTCGACTTTGGGTCAGGTCATCTCACGGTTCGTGAGTTCGAGCCCCGCATTGGGTTCTCTGTTGTCAGCACGGAGTCCACTCTGGATCATCTGTCTCCCTCTCTCTCTCTGCCCCTCTACCATCAATGTTACCCTCCTCTATCCTTAGTCCTTAAGTCATTGTCATTTGATGACTTCCAGGTTTATTCTGCGCATTCATTATCGATCTCAGTTTATGGTTTAATATTCCCTAGGTATTTATATCATCCATCACCCCCTTCTTCACACAGTCTGCACATTAGCCCACATTTTTAGGTCTTGTTACCATGTCCCACTGATTTTAGGCAGTTTTCCAAGCCCTTCATGGACGGTAGGGAGAATCTAGTTAAATGACTTTGACATATTCTAGGTAATTTGTGTTTAGAGAGGGATTTTCTTTAGTACCTAGTATGTTTGTCTTTTTATTTTTTCAAGAGAGCCACAGAAGATGCAGGAATAAAGTCAGGTATGAATTTGTTATTTACTTTATAGACGCGCCTTGAGAGGGAGTCATAAAGAACAACAGTGAACACGAAGTTGAAAGGAAAGCAAGCAAGCAAATCTTCATCGAGAAACAGATGAGGTTGCTGAAGATGTTCTGTGGCCTGGAAGAGCCTGGTCCTGAACCACACAGGGTTTGAGTGTGTAAAAACTGAAAAGATCAATGAAAAGAAAGGAAAATAACAAAACACCTTCCATTTCACACTGTCTCATGGCAGTGGGAAGAGGGTGAATTATGCAAAGGGTGGCTTATGCAACCAGGAAAGGGTGTTTGTGAAATAAAAGAGAGTCTAAGAAACACCCATTTCAGGTTGATTTAACGTGGATCCCTTTTCTTAAATTCATACCAGCTTAATTCTGAGTTTCCTTTTCAAGGCCAGTGTGAACTTACCAGTGACCCCCAAGAATGGGAGGGAACTTGCTCACTCATGCACAAGGCAACTCTACTTTCCTTGGGGTGGACATGGATTATTCTATGGATAACTGAACTATTATAAATTGTTTCTGAATATCATTACACATCCTGACTACCTTTTCGCAAAAATAACAGATGAAATAAAGATGGTCATTTGTAAGCTATGCTGCACCTAGGCAAGGAACTTTCCTTCAGGAAATGACAGCTAAATCACAAACCATGTGTCTTTGAGATGAACTATAACTTGTTCATCATGGGGGGAACATTTCCTTTTCTGAGACTGGCCCAGACACTGACAATACAGCAGTAACAGTAGTAATAACAGATCCCTGAGTTTGTTTGATTCGTGGAGGAAGAAACTACCATTAATCCTTTCTATTCCTTTTTTTTTGTTTACATATTTATGTCAAAGCACCATTAATAAGATTACAAATAAGAACCATTAATAAGATTACAAATAAGATTTCATGTCATGTTTACATAAAATAAATACCCACCAAATGGTGGGGATCAGCATTTCTCACTGGGGTGGGGGGTGATACTATTGACATACCATGGAGCAGGACAGTCTGGCACAATGCGGTGAAATCAGCATCATTGGCTCTGCCCCCTAAATGTCAGGAGCACCCTTACCCCCAATAAGTAGGAAAACCAAGTGTACCCCCTAACACACACACACACACACTCACACACACACACACGTGTGCAAACATTCCCCCGGGAGATGATACCATTCTGGTTGAAAGGCACAGGTATAAAACTCTAAAAGCGTATTTTCTTAAAATAAGAAAGACAGTTCTCAAGGAAAGTACTTGTATTTTTCTGTTTTAATTTTGTTTCCTCTTCCCGATCTCAAACGAGCTTCCAGAGCTAGAAAAAAATCCCTTCTTCTTAGAATCAGCCACTTTACCAGAACAGGAAAATTTGAAAGCACACAGAAGAGGTGTTCAATAACACCGAGTTTCTCTGCTCATGCCCCTCTTTCCAAGAGGAGGAAACAAAGCAAGGGAACGTTTCTTGCTGAAATATTTGCGAGATGACTTTCCTGCTCGTTTGAAAAGGGTAAGTCATTTTCTTACCCATCTGCTTATCAAAAGCAGGCTGTCCACTCTTGTTTTGTTGCTGCGATAGACAAGGTATAATTTGTTTCATATTGTTAATGTGCAGCCGGTCTTTTCTAGCCAAGCTGCAGGCACATTTTGATGGCAGGAGTTATCAACCTTTAAAGGAAGCCGTGTACAACAAGGCACTGGCACTTTGCTGATAGGGACTGGTATTTTATTTTGGGAAGTAGCCTAGAGCTGTTATGGCTCTGGGTTTTTGACAGCCGTCATGTGTTGCTATTTCAGAAGAAACTTTGACTTGAAAAATCAAGTAGCCTGAGGGTTTGGAATCATACTTAAATTTTTAATAAGTTGTCAAAAAAAATACTTTTCAGTGTTCATTTGTAACTGGACCAAACTCCACAAATTAATACGTAAACGGTCACAACCCCATTTACAGTTTGCTGCGTAAAAATACTTAAAGGGCCAGTTATCAAGTTTATACCAAGACAAGTATCAGGTCCTACCTGTTTTTTCTGTTTGTGTTAGACAAGACATACTACCCTGGGCATATTTTGGTCTGGAACTAAAGTGATATAGGCTGTATTTTGGTTGTTTTCAATTTGTTCTCAGAATAGACCCTGCCATAAAGCTGGTAATTATCCGTAGGTCACTGAGAAATCTACTTAAGATCCAGAGAGAGACAGAGACAGAGACAGAGAGGGGGAATCCTTCTGTTGAGGCATAGGTGGTGATGTCGGTCAGTGACTCTGTCGTCCACAAAGCAGGTTTCAAAACTGATTACTGATCGCTGTCATATGACCAAATGTATGCACAATCAAAAATATTGATTATTCATTCGGTTGACTTAAACATTATTATTGAGCTGGGAAGCAGGTGGCTCCGGGGTAGAATAAGGGATCATGGGTGGTTTGGATTAGGTGTTGGAGAAATGTATAGGGTCATCATGGAACCTTTGAAGACCCATTGTGTTACGTGCAACAAGCAATACGATTTTAATCAGATAGAGCTTATTTTAAAGTCTACAAGCCATGTAACTATGTCTAAGAGTTTTATTCCCTCTGTGTATCAGTCCCGTCAAGTCAAAAATTCCAATACCGGTCATGATGGAAATGCTAATGATAACAGTAATATTATCTGCCTTATTGCACTGTCACAGGGATTTAGAAAATAGGTAAGAAACAAGTTTTGCAATGATTTATGTATCAGACACCTGTTACTTCTTTTCTTGTCTACTCATAGTTGGGTCCCAGGGCCAACAGACTGACTCCTGTTTACCTCCAGAACTTATTCAGGTTATTCAGGCTGACAAATCCACCGGCAAAATACTCATGGTATGGTATTTGCCTGTTGTATAGCAGAGTTAGCATACAGCTGGCCAGAAAAGAGAAAATAGACATGAAAGTCGGCAGCTTCTGATTAGCACGTGTTTAAAAGTTTGTACAAAATGCAGAACGAATTTTGTAGCTGCACTGTCAGAATGACAAACGTGTACGTAAAAGACACGGGTATCTGAGGATACCGTAGAGTCTGATCCCTTACCAACGTAAGATATTCTGCAGAGACACAACAAAATGTCGGCTGTCCTTTAAGGAGTGGTTAAATGTGGATAGGTGAAGTATGGAATAAAGTAATTCTAAGGGATCATGGATGATCCCAGTCCTCAACATGCAAACATTCACGACCTAGTCCATGGACAAAGATGTTGGCAGCAGAAGTTCTAACATATTCCCACGAGAGAAAAATTGAGAGATTATTTGGAGGTGTATTTGGTAAGTCTTGAATGCCCAGTACCCCTTAGATCTTCAGAGTGTTTGACCACTGCAGTGAGGGGGAGGATGAAGCTTCCAGAAGACCCCACACTGATGTGCGGGATGAGTAAGAGGGCAGAGAAAGCAGAGATACAAGCTAAAGACGAATTGCGCACTACGAGTAGTGTGTGTGATGTCTTCGAAAACACGACCGAAAGTGGTGAGGGATAGCCAACAAAATAGAATTGACAAAATGCTGATACTTTTGAAATTGGGTTCCAGATACACGAGGGTTTGTTACTTTCATCTCTATTTCTGTGTATGTTGAAAATCTTTCATAACAAAAAAAAAACAAGTATATACTAGCATTCTTAAAAATTTTTGTCTTGGACCGCTTTGAATAGCTAGTCAAGGCAATTGACCGTCTGTAATGTGCATGCGTTAAAAAATATTTGTGTACATTTGCAGAGATTCGTGGCTCTCTCTTCTCCCTTTCCCTCACCTTGAAGTTCATCCATGTGCCTCCCGGGTTCAACAGATCCCCCGTTTACATACAGAAAATGTCTCCAAATTGAGACTTCTGGAGACTGTGGGACTTTGGGTCAAGTGAAATTCACGGTTCTCATTCCTCAGAGCTTGCTTTAGCTCAGGTCGCTTTTAATTACCACTCTTCCTAAGCACCTTCTGTTCTGTGTCACACAGAACTTTCTCAAGGGTGACAGTGCTTCTCTTGCCTGTGTTCTATTTAAAGAAAGACAGGGAGCCAAGGTCAATTCAAAGGAAAGAAGTGGTTTATGATCCCGTGCTGCATGGCCACAGAATTGTTTACGATAGCAGAGGCATTTTCTAAACTCCAGTGAGAGGAATTTAGTATATCACTCAACAGCTGAGTGATATTACACATATCCGAGCTGATTATGATTCCATAAAATGGAAGCTATGTTGGTAAAAATGAGGAAAGGAAGCAAAGCACCCTGTTGGTTAAAAACTGAGATTCTGGAGTGACAAAAAGACCCAAACGTGGTTCCAGAAATTTCTTATCTTTGAGACTCCAAGAAAATCACTCACTTCTGTGAGCTTTAGTTGTTTTTTTTTTTTCTCTTCTGTAAACTGTGTGATGTATAACTCACAGTTGTTGAGAAGATGAAAGAGAGATAGTATTGATGATCTCTCCAATTAATAGTGGCTGTGGGCTGGTGTTTCAAACCAGGGCTTGACCAGGTTTTTATACAGGACTCAATGCCTCATTATTTTATCTGAATAAAGCCCTCAAGCATATCAAGAATGTGGCATCGGTCATCTCTGATGTGTTTGTATAACATCATCTTCTCTGAAGTTGCTTCCTTCTCCTTAGGACCACTCTTTCTATCCTGGTTTTTTCATGTCTCCAAATACCCTGATTGACCTCCAGTCTGCCTCCAACCTTCTTACTCTATAAATGAATCCCCAGGATCCCATTGTAGTTTCATTGTTTTAATTACTACCCATACAGTGATGCTTCCAAGTATATATATATAATCTATATCATCTATATCATCTATATTTATATCTTTATCTTTAGTCTTGTGCTTCAGACTTTGAAATGAAAATGCCAGGAAGTCAAAATTTCTGGAATTGAGCTCCTATTCTCTGTCTCTTTCCATTCCTGCAACACTTATCACTCTTGGCTCAGTTATCCCAGCTCAGGTTATCACTAACCAACTTGTGGGTCCCTGCAGACCTTCTCTCCCTCAACATCCAAGTCCAAGCAGCTCTTGCTGAATCCTCCACTCAATTATTATTTTTGTATTCTCTCTTCTCCTCTCCCTGCCTGTTGCTACTCCCCCCAACTCAGAATGCCATTGTCTCTCACCTGGTCTTCTGAAATGACCTGCTTGTTGGTCCCTCTAACCTCATTGTCTTCTCCTTTCCTGATGCCAACATCTCTCAACATGTGGTTAATATGAAACGTAAAGCTGTTCTTGAACCCCCTTGCTTAAAAGTCAGTTTGGCATTCAGTGGCCACTACAATGGGACTGGCCGCCATCACAACTCCTCCCTAATTCATATTTTACGTTTGGGTGAGCAAACAAACAAAACATATGGGGTTCTTTCACTCAGGGAGACTTTATACCTTCTCGTCTTTGATCTTACTATTCTGAGTAAATGAAGCATTCATTTCCACTTGTGTTTTCACGTCGTAACCCATCCTCGTTCTGTAAGATTAGTGCTTCCCTAACTATGTCTCACAAATTTCTTTCCCTGGCTGGAATAGTTGTATGCCTCTGTGCTTTATTGCATGGCATAGCTCTATCATGACTATTTTTTTTCTTTTTTTGATATTTTCTTTTTAAGTAATCTCTACACCCAACATGGGGCTTGAACTTACAACCCTGAAATCAAGGGTTGCATACTCTACCTACTGAACCAGCTAGGTGCACCTGTCAGGACTCTTGAATTATTTCTGCCCATCCAGTTAGTCCTACACACCTCAGTGGCAGGGATTTCATTTTATTTTCATTCTGACTTCCTAGTACGTGACACATGTTAAAAACTTACCCAATGTCTATTGTACAAAATTAAACTAACCATGGTCCCTATAGTCATAGGATATTTTAAGCATGCAATCACAGGTGAAAATTCCAGGAAAATATGAAGTACATACATTTCCAAGAGCCTCAGTGGATGCCGGAAACCATGGATTGTATCAAACATTATATATTCTGTGTGTTTTTTCCTATAGATACATACCTAAGATGAAGTTTAATTTATAAATTAGTCACAGCAAGAGATTAAAAATGAGAATTAATAATAAGATAGAACAATTATGATGATAAGCTGTAAAAAAGCGATGTGAAAGTGGTCTCTCTCTCAAAATATTTTATTGACCTGTACTCACCCTTCTTCTTGCAGTGATGTGAGATGGTAAAATATTTGCGTGATGAGAGGCAGTGAGGTGAATGACGTGGGCATGTGATGTAGCACTGGGCTACCATTGACCTTCTAATGACATGTCAGGGCAGTATATACTATCATCTGCACTATTAAGTCACCTTCTCACCATAAAGTCAATGATTTCCCCTGAAGTGATTTTATTCCTTTATCAGCAGGAGAAAGCTGAAGGCAGAGTAGTGGCAAGGGGTTGACTCCAAAGGCCTTCTGGTCCCCATATGTTTCCTTCACATAATCTGGACTTAAACACTTTGCATGCTTTGGAAGTTCTACCAATGAAAGATCCGTTTTGGCTCCTAGAGGGGAGTCAATCACTAATTCATTTGTGTCGCCGCAAACTAGAAGTTTTCTTCATATTAAAGACTTGAGATAATAGTGGTTAAGGAAAGAATTTTGAGTGTGGGTAACAGAGAAAAATGAAGGAGACGATTTTCTTGTAAATGTGGGCAACAGGGATTAAGGACAGATCTAAGTGGAGTGACAAAATGGGCCGAGATTTCAATAGGTTGGTGGCATTATGGGGTCCCCCTTGCAGTGTGGTTACAACAACCGGACACTATGTCACCTAACACTATGTCACCTATGAACACCATACATCTAACACTGTAGACAATTCAAGTTACAGTCTCTGCAAACTGAACTACTGGGATGGCCATAGCTGGTGGCTCTGGTGGGGCCTGGGGGTGGAAAGACGAGAGCTACTAACGCAGTGTGGAGCTACGGCAGATAGAACACACGGAAAAATCTAGACACTGTGCTCATACCCACCATACTCCCTGCAGGCTTCTTTCTAATAGGCCAAGGCATACAGTATATAACAGCAAAATCAATTTCCAAAGTAATAAACTTTCTCAAATTCAGTGTCTAGGCACAGAACTATAAAAAAATATGCTGTCAGAAAAACTTCATCAAATGAACATTGTGCATGTAAGCATTTTCCCCCCTTGGCAAAAGGAAACCACTGAGAACAGAGGTTCCTCCATCCTGAGAATTCTCTCTTCTTGCTCTCATGTCAAATGGGGCTGATTGGCTGGTCCTTCACTGAGAAGATTGAGTCTTAACAAGAGAATGGACCTATATATTGAGTACATTATGGTACTCTTCCCCAATCAAAACCACACACACACACACACACACACACACATACACACACACAAACACTGGGTATGACAAAGTGTCCTATTTTTCTGGTTTGTGAAATTATTTATAAGTATACAAAACAGGAACAAGTATTTGAAACTGAAACCATCATAGAAAACCTGGAATATATTGTCACTTATGTTTTTTACACAGAAAAACTCTCATGACCTATCTACTAAAAATATTTTATGTTTTGGGGTACCAGGGTGGCTCAGTTGATTAAGCGTCCAACTTCAGCTCAGGTAGTGATCTCGCGGTCCATAAGTTTGAGCTCCATGTTGTGGTCTGTGCTGACAGCTCAGAGCCTGGAGCCTTCTTCCGATTCTGTGTCTCCCTCTCTCTCTGCCTTCCCCGGCTAGTGCTTTGTTTCTTTCTGTCTCTCAAAAATAAATAGATGTTAAAAAAATATTTAAAATAAATAAATAAATAATAAGATGTTTTATGTTTTTTTTTAAATTTTTTTTTTTCAAAGTTTATTCATTTTTGGGACAGAGAGAGAGACAGAACATGAACGGGGGAGGGGCAGAGAGAGAGGGAGACACAGAATTGGAAACAGGCCCCAGGCTCTGAGCCATCAGCCCAGAGCCCGAGGCGGGGCTCGAACTCACGGACCGCGAGATCGTGACCTGGCTGAAGTCGGACGCTTAACCGACTGCGCCACCCAGGCGCCCCAAGATGTTTTATGTTTTATGGTCCTTTCAGTATAATGCAGTATATCTTTAGAAAGTAAAATTCCTGAAACTGGGAGATAGTTACTGGATTTGTGTCTTGAAATTTAGAAACCAGTGTCAGTGATTAAGTGAGAAGGATGCATGATAACATTATGTCACAGTGATCTTTGGCTCTTGGACGCAGACAAATTCATGATCAGAAAGATATCCCTGAAGACGATGGATGGCTTCAAGCTAGCCCTCATATAAAATCGCTTTTATCCCTCATTTTTATATTCTATGAGCCAAAAATATGGTTGATCTGATGTTGGGAAGACAGAAAATATCTGCCCACTATAGGACAAGCCTACATAATTGATACATTTTTCTGAAAAGGTTTATCAGCAACGGTAGCATCCACGAAAGCCAAAAGGACACTCTCCTTAGTATAGAAATAACATTGAAATGAGGTGTTTTGGAGTCCTCTGCTCCTTCTCCGGAACCATATCCGGTAGTTTAGTCAGGGAATGTGACCATAGGAAATACCCAGTCTCAGCAAAATTTAAGATTAAGAGAAAAAGACTTTTTTATTCACCTTAAAACTAAAATTTACCAAAATAAACTCAGGGGGGAAAATGTTCAATAGTAAGAAATAAGAGAGGGCATAGCTAGAAGAAAAGAAATCAGAAAGGTGCTCATATTCTTGGAAATTCAACATTTTCACTGTTTGCTTCTATAGTTAGCTGAAATAAGGTAAACATTTTTGGAAAGAAAGAGCAGGCACATTATGGCTTTCTTTAAGGCAGTAAAGCTGCTTAAGGAACAATTTCATCAAGGCGTTAGTTCCTAAACTGATCTGGTCCTTGCAAAAGAAGTTACCAGTCAAAATGTTTCATCAAGGGCTGATCAAGACAGCTAATGGTTTAGGTAGGTAGATACTTCACGACTGGGAGTAATTTAAATGAATCTTTGACTGACAGGTGTCAACTCTCACCTAACTCATGTGTAAAGAACAAAAAGAAGAAATTAAAAATCAAAGTTTCTAACTTGCTATATTGTATCAGTTCATTTTCTAAAATATTTTAAATACTGGCTTTTCAAGAAATTGCAGGGGAAAATCAGAGTATCTAATTTTTCAGTTCTCCCTTTTCTATGATTTTAATGGCTTATTGCTGCAGAGTTCCTTAATTCCAGTGGGCAGTTGTCTAAATATATGTTTAAAGGGGACGCACAGTTGACACACGTATTCATGAGAGACACAGTCACGTTTGAAAGACATTATTGCTGAATAATCCAGTGGATAAAGGAGATAGATGACAAAGCTTTTCCTGAGGACATATCCAGGATAGGAAGTTACAAGGCCCAAGTTTAATTCTTTATTCAATCTCTGAGTACTGTGTGCTTGCTTAATGTGAGAAGTAAGGGAGATGATTCACTTTCAGAAATACCAAATAAAAGCTGCGCTGTCTAATTAACAGTAGGTTCACAACCTATTGGAAATATGTATAACCTGCCCTCTCCCCATAATGGAGTCCCAAACCCTTAGACACTTCACTTCCTGGCTCTTCTTCCCCACCCCCCTTCCATTCTAGGGGCTTACTTTCTTGGGCTTTGCAATGCGTATGCACCAAAGAACAAAGGGAGGAGGGACTGAAAGTCTGCGTTACCTCAGGGAATGTACATTTGTTCCAATCAGACTGCATTTTGCCTTTCGTGGGCATAGGCAACTTCCGGGTAAGGCCGTAACCTCTGTAGTACTCAGCCAATGAGGAATCAGGGCAGAGGCTTACGTGCTAGGAAATAAATTGTCTGCTGTAACTGCACTGAGCATACCTGTCTATCAGCACCCGCTCTTGTAAGAACATTGATTAGAGCCTCGCTTTGCTGTGCTCCGAGTCTCCGCCTCCCTCCTTTGATTGGGTCAGTGGACTTATTTCTCACAGTGAAGCCATTTAAGCTGTTTCCTTATTCAATTTAAGCCATTTAAACTGTTTCCTTATCCAATTCAATTCAATTCAACCTTCAATTGTAAGGTCCATTCAAGCAAGCCTGGTGATCCTTCAATCGGCTGCTAAATAAAGCCATGATATCTGTGTAGATGATTTACATTTAAGGAAATTTGCCTTTTTTACACCAGGTTCAGGACCAGATTTCCATTCATCAGATCTACTTCCCGCCTAAGGCAGGTGACCCAATATACATGGGTATTGTTCTGGTTTTCCTCTGGGAAGTTACCGGCAGATGTTTAGTCTGACATCAAAACTTCGCTCTAGAACTAAGCTTTTCACATGGAATATGACAGGCATTCATATATGCTGTTGGATTGATAAATAAGAAAAGGGAATACATAAATGTAGAAATAATTCATTTTAATCTTTAATCTTCCAACACTTGTTGATTATTTAAGGTATTTCTAAACCATACTAAGTGTTAGCAAGACCAGTCCCCTTGTTTAAAGTCTTACATCTAGTTTGAAACTGTCTTTAATCCTGGGGACAAGGAAAAAGACCATTTTTACTTCCTGTAACACCTCCCCCCAAAGCCCTGGGTCAAAAAACTGAAGTGTCTGTCCATTTAAGCAGTGTCATAGCAAAAACTTCACCCAGGGCTTGTTGGAACAAAATAAAGCTTCACTGCTGGAATAAAACATTCCCCCCGTTTTAAGACTCCAGTTGCAAACTTGATTTGGTATAAAGGTGTCTCCTCCACCCCTCGGGCCTCCGCAGGTGGGAGAGATGGGCTGGATGGAACGACCTGCTGGTGAAGCCTTCCTTCCTCCCTCCACTTCCCCTCCTCCAGCTGGTTCCTGCTGTGTCTGATCCCCTGGGGTTGGGCCACAGGGAAAGCTGAGAGGAAAAGATAGCAGTAAAGTCCTTCAATCAACAAAAACTTTCCCCTGAGCTAGTGTCAGTGCTCGAGGGGCTTGGCAGAGTTTAAAACTTATTTTGACCTCAGATTTGTGAACTCCTTGGAGACCTCTGTGTATCTCCTCCTCCTCACTTCCACCCATCTAAGGAGCTTGCCCATCTAGTTCCCTCCATTATGGCAAATGTGCCAGGGCTCCAGTGACACTTAGGAAGTCCCTGTGCCAGATGGCCCTTTTGGATTCATGGTTTTATCTAAGGGACACTTTATACTTCCTTCACTTTGGATTCTCTGGGCGTGTGGTTACTTCACAAACCTCTTCCCTTTCTTTGCCTACCATATACACCTCTAGGGTGACTTGGTCACCAGTCCGCTGTAATTTTCTTTTGGGAAGTGATGGCCTCTGAGGATGCAGGGGCCATTTTGGTGATTTCTTTAATGCTTCATTCTCCTAAAGTAAGGGGTATTCTCATTTTCCTCCTTTGGGTTGGAAGAGAAACACCACTCTCTTCGAGAAACTGTCCTCAAGTATGTTCTCCATTCCCTAGTTCCAAACTCATGTATACCTTTCACGCGCAAGAGAAGTTTCAGAATTGTCCAGTGTATTCTTACCACCATTTAAAAAAAAAAAAATCTTCCCACTCTTGAGCTGGCACCATCTTTAAAATGTGCTTCACTTAACATATCCAATTAGGCATCTTCCATAAATAACACTAGGAAATTTTCCTAACTACCCTTGTTTATGTAGAGATAAGTGTGTTTGTTGACTAGTTTCTGAGTACTTAGGGAAATAACTCTTTGAAACATTATTGTATCTGCCAATATCTGACTACAACATTGCATATGGCTTATAATTATGTAACACTAAAATAACTGGAATGTAAAAAGGTATATCTACAGATGGCCTTTGGAACTTCAGTTTGAAGTGCCCAAACTTAGGCTTTTCATATAGCGTTATCAAAAACTATTAAACATTCTTACCATGCCAGTTTGAGACGCTTGTTATTGTGTTTTGCAGTTGACAACGTGAAGGTTCGGAAATATTGTTACTGATTTAAATATACATTAAGGAATTCGGCACCAAGAAGTACATTCTGGGGAATTATGAAGCTGCATTATCCATTTTAATAGTTAATAGCCATTGTAGCAATATGAATGTAAACTAATAAACATCCATAAAATGAAAAATTCTAATTCTTACTTGCACCAGCCACATTTCAAGTACCCAGTAGTCATAATTGTCATGATTGGCTAGATACTACCCTATTGAACAGTGCTAATATTAAAAATTATTTTTTGCCTCATTATAGACATTTCAGTCGAACAGCACTGCTCTGAAGAAAGATGTCATGATTAAACCCATATGCATGAAATCAGCTACTCTCCTTGACAGCAAAGGTGGAAGCTTGTTTGGGGGCTGCTTGGGATGGGCCTTTAAGGCCGAAGCGAAGGTTTGCACCATATAAATGATTAGGTGCCTTTTCTGGGACAGCTCAGCTTATTTTGGTGATTCGATTTAAGAAGGTTTCAAGTTGGACAGTGTATTACAGAACTGGTTCTCCTGAATTACAAGATTACAGCTACTGGGAAATTATCTTGATACAACTAGATCTAGACTTTACTGCCGAAGAAAACTCGAAAGAGAATCTTCCAAGGGGCAAAGTGAGGACACGACATGGTGCAAATTGAACTCACTGCTAAATATTAACATTTATTTTTGCAAGAAACCCACTTGATTTACAAATGTGAGAGGTTGCCATTCTCTTTTCCTGTGTCTCTAAGGTAGTTATGATTTGGATTCAGTCATTTATTAGGATAAGAAGGTCTCTAGTCATGGTGGGTAAGATGTCACTGGAACTTTTCTAGGGGAAATTGTAATGCATTGCTCTCTCTCAAATTTATTTATTCTCCTTTGCTTTTTAAAATTGACTTCTTTTGTTTCAAAAGAGCAGGAAAGGATGAGATAAAACCTGGAGACAGTGAAAAAAATATATCCTGTTTGTCTGTTTTCTGTACAAAACAAAAGGTTAGAGTTATTATTTTTTCTCCAAAATAAAGCAAATATCTCTTTGGTCATCCATAATAGGTCAGAGCTATTTTGAACAGTTTGATGTCATTTCTACATCCCTCAAGGAAACAAAGGGGAAAGTCAGAGGAAGGGGAAAAGGCAGCTTTGATAAGTTATGCCAGCCCCTGGTCCCCAAGAATGAAGCTTCCTGTTTTTATCATGTGGCTGAAAACAGTAGGGGGGAAAAAATCCACTGTGATCAATGGTATTCATTCTTTTGTTATTTTGTGGTTACCTGCCATCATTCCTTAAATAAACTAAATGAGGTCCTTTTTGGTGACAACTGTGAACAATAGAGCGGTCTGGGCAAAGGTTGCTGGAAAATTACAGTCTGAGATGGAGAAGGGATGGTGACAAGCCAGAGAAAGTTCCCAATATGAATAGCATTCAGTCTTGAATGTCTGTTGTCATTAGATTTTATGACAGTCCTATCAATACCATCAATTAATACTTTCAATTATTGTAAAAGTGGGCTTTATGACATATAAAAAGTAATAGAAAATGTAATGCTCGCAAAAATGAAGAATTCTTTCCAAACAAAAATGTCTCTTAAATGGACTTTGTGGTTCCTAGGATTACTATAGCCATTAAACATGCAATTATTTAAAAGGACTTCTAGCAAAATGATCTCAGAGATTGCTACTGAAGGGGAGTAGAGCATGCCACCCCAGAATGCACCACTTTGTCATGTGGATTATTTCAAGCTGAAGACACTCAAGGTCCAAAAGACTCAGGGAGAGAGATTTTAACCTCCCCCCTAACATCCCCCAGGAATTTAGATAGAGGGCCTGGACCAGGTATGGTAAGCTGTGGGGAGCTCAGCAGCGCCTGTTTGTTCAAAATCCTCTCTGTGTCCTCTTGTCTCCCTGTGGGCATGGCAAACATTTGTTTACCAAACGTTTGCCCTGCCCATCTTCCTGTGAATTGTCTTCCCTCCCTTTGAAGCCCAGACTCCTCTCCTGCTCCTTAGCTCAGGACAACATATAAGCCTCAACTGCCTGACTTGCCCTTGAACCTCATCTCTTTCTGGCTCCCATACGTATGAAATTAAACTTGCTTTTCTCCTGTTAATCTGCCTTGGATATTAATTACTTAACTCTTAGTTAATAAACCAGCCAAAAGAATCCAGAAGAGTAAAGAAAAAACTTTTCCTCCCCTACACTACCATTTGGAATTCTTATACATTCGGTCATCTTTTCTCTGGGTGTTCGCGTGCGTCCTTATAGCATTTATCAACACAACATTGACAGGAGGCCATTTTAGCGTGAATACAACACAGCAATCACAGAAGAAATGCCTCTCGGCCCACCTCCACGTCAGACTGGCTTCCTAGTCCATTCTCCATGCCGGGGCAGGAAGACAGCAGCATCTCTACATTTCAGTATATTTAGGAATAATATTAGAGACAAAGTTCCAAGTTATTTTCCTTCATGAATATGGTTCTTTTCTTAATATAGGATTATGAAACATGCAACTATCTAGTAAGTAAATTGCATTCTTTACTTCTTTGTCAGGACTTGGAAGAAATATTTAAAATTCCAGTCAATCATCTGGATGTTTGTTTTACTTCCTGCCAAACATCTGGATATTCAAACATATCAAGATAAAGTAATGCTTTTCAGTGATTTTATATGAACTGTGTAGATGTACCCTTCGATTGGGGGACAAAGAACAGTTGAAATGATTTTGCAGAGCTATTTATACAATTAAAGCTTGATCAAGGGGGAATGTGATTTAAACCTCGGTCCTTGAGAACATCATTATGATTTATAGAGGGCTGGCTTACTATTTTAAAATTTCTCTATATTGTTTTCTTCCATAATAGCTCCACGCCTCGTAATGAATTGAAAATATTCAAGTCTTTAGAATCCCAGTGGATTGCCACAGGGAACGAACAGAAGGTCTCTCTCCCTCCCCCTCCTTTTCCTGTGTTCAAGTTACAGGGCCAGATATATGGCCGTGAGACAACACAGAAGCAGGGTCAAGAAAACCATTTTGCTCCAGGGACCTGGCGGCTGAACTCTCCCCAAATGCTTTTAAAAAGAAAAAATATACATATTAAATGCCAATTTTAAACAAATCCAAAGATTCGTGGAGCCCTTTTTCACCTCATGATGTTGCTGTAGATATGAATGCACACCAAATGAGGTAACAGATTATGAAAAGTCGATGCTTAAAGTCTCTTGAGTTTTCTAACAAGAGATCTGGGAAGTTTAAAAGCATATCAGGTTTCTCAGAGATTATTAATTCTGGACTGCATTTCAGAGTATATCAAGTGCAGTCTGCTTTATACCAAACAGAGGGGAATGCACCACCAGACTAAGCAGACAGAACTAATAAGAGCTCGAATAAATCAAATTACGAAATATTTATCGAACATCTCTGTGTCTCCGGCATTGAGCTGTTAGGTGTGCGATGTACATAAAACATAAATGAAAAGTTCTGTGGTCTCAGACAGCTTAAATGAATTTGAAGAGATAAGACAATTGCACAGAAAATAAATAAGATACCAAATTTGAGCAGCAGTTCAAAATGAACGTCTCAAGAAATATCATAAATGACAAAAATAAACCAAAGCCAGGGACATAATAAAGTCATCTTATAAACTGTTGGGCTAAAAAGGCAACTTCCCGAGAATGTTGCTATGGAGAAAAGCGTCGGGTTTCAGGTTACAGACATTTGTGCTTCGGAGGTACCAGGCCTTGGCTGAATTCTGTACCTGTTCCCAGTCTGATGCTGTGCTTGAAATGGCGGCGGGTGGCCAAACTGACCACGGTCAATGGTGCTCGGGAATGGAATTGAAAAAGTAAATCGTAAGACAAAAAGGTCACGGCATTGCAGGGTCAGAAAAAATAAATGGACTTTTGCTCTTGGAAATATCATAAAATGACACAATAACTGAAGTTTCTATTTGAATTTCCAGGCTTCACCCGAATTGTCTACCGATCTAACCATCTCAGAAATCTCCGAAAGGCCAAGTGATGTCATCTTCTTTCTTCTTTCTTGATTACTATGCCTATTAAGACAATCAAAAATTATTTGAACCAAGGTAAATTAAGCGTGCCTTCTTTCTCTTTGACCCTTGATGTGAATGACCTAGATCCTCTGGACATTTAATTGCTATTACCTCATTAGAGGTACAAAAAAGAGTATAAAGAAACAATAATAAATAACCATGAAACCCAGCATAAAATAAACAAATGAAATGTTTTTAAATGAAGAAAGACTTCACAAACTCAAAGTAAATTAACTAAAACAGAGAAAGGGAGAGAGGTGGGAAAAGGGCCAAACCCCTTACCTTGAAGAAACAGGGATCAAAAATTATTTTGTTCTCTAACTGATAGTTTAATATTGTTGGAAATACAGTGTTAAGGCATTAAGCTAATCTCAAAGAGAGCTAAAAATAGAATGCTTACCTTGGAAAGTCCCCGCTGAAAACAACACTGAAATAGATCCTCTCCCAAAACAGAAAATAAATGAAAAGGCAACAAAACTGGAATTAAAGCATACAAGAAAATGAAAACAAGTGAAAGCAAACACAGTATACCAACAAGGGATTGGTGGGAGACAGGTAGAGGGGGTCATTTAACAAAAGTGCTGTTTAAAATGCATGGGCAGGTACAGAGACATCACCAAAGTAAGTCAGTATTCCAGAGCACTCAGCATCAGGAAACTTTACCACCCATAAACCTGAAGTAATGGGAGGAAACAATGACCAGGAACCCACAAAGTGGGTCTCGAAAGAGAGCCTTTGGCCGGCTGGGGCATTCGGTGGAAAGACGGAGCAATCAGGGGGCCCAGCAGGATGAACCGGGATAACTCCTTGACCTTACTCTCTTCCTGTTCTGCTCTGCCCTATCAGGAGTCTCCACTGATTCACTCAACAGAAAGCCAGGGGGCATGAAGTCAGTTAATGTGCCCATGGAATTCAGCATCCTGGAGTACAGCATAGTGGAAACGGGGGAGCTGATGGAGAACCAAAAAGAAGATGCCCGATGCACACGACAATTACAAGAAATCATCATAACTGGGCGTAACGTCCTTTTGCAGATTTGAGTTTTCTAAAAAACTGTCTCCTGGAGATAGAATTCGCATACCATGAAATGCGTCCTTCTAACGGGTACAATTTTGTGTTTTTAAGTGTGGAGTTTTACAACACTGCTATATAATTTTTGAACATTTTAATCACCCCAAACAAAATCCCATGTCTGTTTTCCCCTACCCTCAGACCTTGACAAATGCTGACCCACTTTCTTTCTTTATGAGATTTTCCTTTTCCAGACATTTCGTACACATGAGATCCTACAACATGTGCTCTTTATGTATTTGGCTTTTAAACCTAGCATGATGCTTACAAGGTACATCCGTGTTGTAGAAGATATCATTATATCTTCATTATTGTGGCTGAATAATATTCCACTGTGTGAATGTATCAGTTTGTGTATCCATTCTTCGGTTGATGGACATTTGGTGACTCTACATTTGACTATTGTGAATAATGCTGCTATGGACACTCATGTTCAAGCCTTTGTGTGAACATATGTTTTCACTTCTCTCATGTAAATATTTGTAGTGGAAATTTCTGGGTCATGTGGTGTCTCTATGTTTAACATTTTGAGGAACCACAAAACTGTTTTCCAAAGAGCTATTCCATTTTACATTCATGCTGGCAGCACACAAGGGTTCCATTTTCTCCACAGCCTTGCCAACACTTGTTATTATCTGTCTTTTTTTAAATAGTAGCCATCCTTCATGGGTATGAAGATATATCTTCTGTGGTTTTGATTTGCATTAATGACTAAAATTGTGGTTTTTAAAATGTATTTCTCGGCCATTGGTATGGTTTTGAAACATCTTTATTCAAGTCCTTTGTCCTGAAAATTGGGTTGTCTTTTTATTGTTGTGTTATTTGTGTGTTTGAAGAGTGCTTCAGATACTCTAGATACAAGTCCATCGTAAGATAGATGATTTGCAAATATTTTCTCCCATCCTGTGGGCTTTCCTTTCACTTTCTTGATGGTAAGATTTCATTTGGATTAAGTCTGGATTATCTATTTTTGTTTTATCACATAGTTGTTGGTTTGTGACCCTCCTAGGAACTCCCCCCATGTAATCCGAAACTGGCCTCTGTGAGAAGAGGGCGGAGAGAAACTGAAGACAGAGGCAGGTCATTCGAAGATGGAATGGGGCACTTTTAATAAAACAAAAGGAACTTACATATGAGGCTTGTCTGGGGAGCAGCAAGACAAATGGATCACTGTACCTGCCCACCACATCTTAAAAGTTTATAAAGAGGCCCTAACTGGACTCAGTCACGTATATCACATAGATGTTTTTAACACCACATAACTATCTCAAGGTTATGTCCTTGGAGCAGCCTCTGGGACCAGGAAAGGCAAATGGAACCTACACTGGGACGACAGGGGAGAGGCTGAGGAGTGGCTGGGTCCAGTTCCCGGGTCAGTCAGCGGTCACGGCTTTTTGATCGTATTCTCCGACAGTGTTTTCCATATTCTACCTAATATCTAAAGATGCCTAGTTCAAAGTTAAAAAAATTTATCCTTACCTTTTCTTCTAAGAATTATATAGTTTTATCTCTTTCCTTTGAGGCGATGGTCTAATTCGAGTTAATGTATTTACATAGCGTATTAAGAGTCACAACTTCATTCTTTTGCACTTGGATCTACAGGGTTCCCAGCACAATTCATTGAGAAGATTTTCCTCCTTTGAATTGTTCTGACGCTCTTGTCAAAAATAAACTAGTGATTCATGTATGGTTTTATTTCCTGATTCTCAACCTCCTCCGGTACTACATTGTCAGTACGACACTGTCTTTATTACTGTAGCTGTACAGTAAGTCCTAAAACAATAAATTGTGAATCTTCCATTTTTTTTCCAAGATAGTTTGCCTATTCTGGATTCCTGATTTTTCATGTGAATTTTAGGATCAGTTTGTCAATTTCTTGAGCAAACAAGCAAAACAAAACAAAACAAAACCCAGCTGGGATTTTAGTAGGGACGGTGCTGAATATGTATGTCCACTTGGCAACTATCACCATTGTAGACTATCACCATGTTAGCAATAATATCTTCCAACCTGAGCATGGGATGTATTTCCAATGGTTTCTACCTTGTTTAATTGTTTTTAATGATATTTAATAGTCTTTAGTGTACAAGACTTGCACTACATTAGTAACATTGATTTCTGAGAATTATATTCATTTTGGTGTTATTAAAATGCAACTGCTCTCCTAATTTTATTTTCTGATTATTCGTTGCTGGTGTATTGAAATGCAATTGATCGTTGTACACTGATCTTGTATCCTGAAACCTTGTTGAATACATTCATTAATTCTAATAATTTTTCAGCGGATTCCTTAGGACTTCTACATACAAGAGAACACCATCTGCAAATCAAGATAGTTCGCCAGTCAGAAAAGCTTTTATTCTTTTTCTTGTCCAATTACTCTGGCCTTATAGAAGCGGCAAGAATGGACTTCGTTGGCTTGTTGCTGATCTTAGGGAGACAGTGTTTGGTGTTCCATCAGTATGTGTGACATTAGCTGTGGTTTTTTCATAGACAGTCCTCGTGAATTAAAGAGGTTTTGTTCTACTTCTAATTTTTTGAACATTTTTATCATGAAACAGTGTTAGACTTTGTCAGATAATTTTTCATGCTTCCTTCAAGATAATCATGTACGCTTTGTTTTTAATTCTGTTGATAAAGTGTATTGTGTTCATTGATTTTCATAAAAAAGTGAGAATGACCACCTCCCGCCCCCACATGGTATTGTTTCTTGGACTTGAAACCCAATGGAGTCTGACTGACTAGATTTTGAAATTGCTTGGGACTGTTGAGTCTTTTTTTTTTTTTTGGACCCTTTTTCTCTCATTTTGAATTAGAATACGTATAACTGTTATCCTATGCATTTTCCAACTTTGTATCTTGGGAAAAGATAACTTATATCTTAAGTTTCCAGGTTCATAGTTGGAGAGGAATGGTGCTTCAGGGTAGATTATACCCACACTTGTTTTAGACGAAATTTGGGACTTTTGAGATGATGAAATATGGGCTGGCTAATGATTCTGTAATAGAATGAGACTTTAGGGGGATGTTAAGATGACATAAATATATGTGCAATATTCTACTTGATAAGGAAAAAAAATCAGTTATCGAGGCCTGGTTAATATACATTAGAACAAGCTTAACGAGAGAGAAAGGAGAAATAAGAATGGCCTGTACTGGTTGTAGGTAAGAATCCTCTAGACTGGAATTTAATGGTAAGCGAGGGACTTTTAGAATTTCAGGTGAATGCTGTTTGGGGAGACATTGATGGAGAGAGATGTTATTCTGTGCATTAGCATTGCCCATACTTGTACTAGGACTTCAGTATGTCCTTGAGATTCAATGTTAAAATCTGATGATTCAATTTTAATGTTTGTTTTACTGGCTGTGCTCCTATGAAAGCAAGTGCACTCAGCAACCATGAACCCCAGCTATATTTGGGTAAATAATGAGGTCTAACCTCTGGGTTGTAAACTTAAAAGTTCTCAGTTTTACCTCATATTCAAATTATTACACTAGGCTTGAGTCAAGAGTTTCTTTTTTTATCAGACTTTTCAATTTGAGGAAAAAGACTGTACAGAAAAAGGAGTTGGTGGGGTTGGCAAACTTCTCGAGGCATGACAATCCTCAAACACCAGAAACAAAACAAAAGCACACACACACGCATACACACATAAACTAACACACACACACACACACACATTAAAACATACACAAACACACACACACACGTGAGAAAAAAACAAAAAAGATATAGTGGAGTTTACACTGAGGTCAAAATTGTTGTACAAGGGAGAATGTGCTGCTGGGGCTCTATATTCCAGAGAAAGAACGGTTCTGTGAGTCTGGATATGTGTTCACCAGCTAGAAGAAGTTTTTAAAGAATCTTTTCTGCATTTGCAGCCTGGGAGTATTATACCCAACCTCTAAAGAACCCCTGTTTCTTAAGAAGTTCAAGTCATTTCTGGAAGTGTGGAGAAGATTGATGGTGGCCAAGTTTGGATTAATTCGAAGTTTCTAGTTCCACAAGTGAAACTGGATCCCTGGGGACTTGGAAATTGCTGTGGGATTTTCAAATAAACAGGCTTTGGAACCACTGATACAAGCTAATTGCTAACAGAAACTTGAGAAACTGGCAGAAAGAACCATGCCAATGACTGGTGAATAATATTTGTTTTGAGCAAGATTTTTAATGGCAAGGAATAGAAAGTCTCAGAGCCTGGGATGTTCTGCTGACTCACTTATTCTGCAGAATCTGGCCTGAGTCCTTATCAGTGGATTCATAGCCATCCTTGTCCTAATTCTGTGCTGGGCTCTCCCATGCTTTTAAGGCAGCTTAAAAGCTGATGACTTGTTGAATTTAAAATTATGTTTTAATAAAGAAAAAGCTATTCATGTTTACATTGGATTATGGGTTCTGCTTAAGTGATGTGCCATTGACCAGTGAGGTAGCACTTAGATATTCCTACAGAGTTGGACAAGACTCATGAAAGGGTTATCTATGAGCCATGTTTGCTTAAAATTCTTGAATTTCATAACAAAACCTAGGGGATAACTTGAATATTCGCTGTCTATTGAATTCACCAAGGTTTAGGAGGAAAAAGCTGTCACTTTAACTATACTCTGGAAGTCGGATCGAGTAATTACATTTAGATATGAGATGCTGGGACAGCCTTGAAAGTCAGAAGTTCTGCAGACATGCCTCTGACTCTTAAAGGTGGACCCAGTCAATGAGTGCAGTGCTGGTGGATGGAGAGCAGGTCAGTTGGTCAATGTGGATTAGGGTACTCCTCAGAGCTAGCCAGGGGCACAAAATAGGGATGATGCCTTTAAATGCGAACCCATCAGAGAGTGAACCATAATATTTTAGGCACAAGTACTAGCTATACCATGAAGTTTAAAGTAACCCAATTAGTGATGGATTGGTTGTAGACAACAGAAAAGGCCATGCTATGTTTTTAGCATTGATGCAGGTGGGTATGATTGGCAGGGTCATGTTACAAAATAGAGATAAAAGGAGGAAGGAAAACTTTAGCAAAGAATGTTATCAGTACAATGTTAAATTGACTGGACATTAGCAATCATTCAACCCAACCTGTTCTCTTTATGAATCAGGAAATCCCCGAGGCCTCCAAATCTCAAGTAATCCATTAAAATTAGTAGAACAGATCATCTTCGAACTCAGATTTACCGAAGTTTCCAGGTGATTCATCTCAGGGATGAAATAACTCGGGTTTGGACTGAATGATCGAAATAGTAAATTGAGATTTAAAGAATTTCTGTAGAGCCAATAAGAAGGGTGGAAGCCTGGAGACACATTTGCCCAGTTCCCTGGGAGTATGAGGATTTAACTGAGAACTCAGTAGAAAGAGGATAACAATTACATGGTGGTATGTGTGGTTTTGTATTATGAGCCTCAAGTTAAAAGACTTTGTAATATGAAATGGGTTTGCTATAGCCACGGCAATGCAGAGCGCATGGAGCCATTAACATAGAATCATTTTAGCCATCAATCCCTTAAAGTCATTTTGCAGATAAAACAAAGTCAAATAAGGGAAAGTAGACACTGATACTAGCAATCAGTGTTTGCCTATGACTACTGGCTCACCCAGCGCTAATAGGTTTTACGAAACTAAGCAATGGCAAATGGGAATATGGATGTAATGCAAAATAAATAAATAAAAGAAATGGCCAACAGTGGAGCCCACATTGCATTCCTAATGGAATCTTCCCAGTACTGTCTGCATAGATCTTCTTCTCCATTTCCTCTTTTTATTTTTTTATTTTTTTTATTTTTTTTTTCAACGTTTATTTATTTTTGGGACAGAGAGAGACAGAGCATGAACGGGGGAGGGGCAGAGAGAGAGGGAGACACAAAATTGGAAACAGGCTCCAGGCTCTGAGCCATCAGCCCAGAGCCTGATGCGGGGCTCGAACTCACGGACCGCAAGATCTTGACCTGGCTGAAGTCGAACGCTTAACCTACTGCGCCACCCAGGCGCCCCTCTATTTCCTCTTTTTAATGTTTCCCACATCCTCCTCATGTTGCACCTCCTTTCCAAAAAGAATTTCCTCACTTTGATTTAAAAACCATTTGCTCAAGGGGCCCCTGGGTGGCTCAGTCGGTTGAGCGTCCGACTTCGGCTCAGGTCGCGATCTCATGAGTCCAGAGTTCAAGCCCCACATCGGCTTTGTGCTGACGGCTCAGAGCCTGGAGCCTGCTTTGGATTCTGAGTCTCCCTCTCTCTCTGCCTCTCCCCTGCTCCTGCTCTGTATTTCTCTGTCTCTCAAAAAATAAATAAATGTTTAAAAAAAAATTTGTTCGAGGCACTTCTGAAGACCCCTAGGCCAATAGAATATTGTTCTTTTAATTATGTGCCATGCAAACAATATAAACGTAGTAAACCGACCACACAGTATTCATGGATCTGATCATTTCTGGCAGTCAGTGGCTAAATTTCGTAATTGTCTTTACAACATAATATATTTGGGGTTGTCAACACACAGAGGTTATATTTACTCTAAGGGACGTAAGATCCCAAAGCAAGGCAACTCTTCCATGGTCAGGGTGTACAAAGTCAGAAATAGATCTAAATCCTTTTGCTACCTGGCTTAATATTTTGGCGCTATCTTTAACTTCTTGTATATAACTGTAGCATTTGGTATGGTCAGGATTGCCTGGAAAAGATGTGTCCAAAATTGACTTTCTCCTTTTAGGATCTGCTGGATATAGTAGAAAACTGTAAAAGAAGATAGGGCATTCTCTTAAGGGTGGAAAACAGTATTTATGCTATGTGTGGAGAGATATCATCGAAATTAGTCTCGGTGCTGAAAAGATCAGTGGTACATATAATGTCTTATGTTGTAACGCTGTTACCCTGAACATTTTAAGGTGATTAACAAAAAAACTGTTGCTCTCAATAAAATGTAGAATATGAAGAATAGATTTATGGAGTATGAAATACTATGTCAAAAATAAAACTGTCAATACGCTTCCCTCTATCTTTATGGTATGATATTATCTAGTTCTTACTGACATTTGGAACTCAAAGCACTGTGGAAATTCAAAAGAAACTTTAATGGTGACAAATGCTGATTCTAAATATATATATATTTTGATGAGCGCAGAATGTATTTAATAAAGTGATTTAAGATGTTCAAGAAGAGTCTTGTACAAGCCCAAAGCAAGTTTTCTTTGAAAAATTGAATTTGTTCCTTTTTAAAAAAATGACATCATACAAGATGTGTTTTTAATCAATTATCATTGTAGATAATTCAGAGGGCAACATATATGGGAAAACAATGGCGTGATTAACTAGGCATTGACCTCGTGTTATGGCACTGGTCCAGAGAGAGCTTATTAGTTTGAGCTAGCAGTAAATATGAAACCGAGGGCATCATAAATCACAACAGCAGGATTAATCTGAATGTGAATCAGATACATGGGAAAAACTGAGACATTCCCAGTGAGTCCAAAAACAGCTACGTGAAGTCAGTGGAGAGAAAATGATTTTCATACAAAGGTCTGTACACAGTTCTTTCCATTTTATCTAGAATTTTCAATTGCAGACTTTCAATTCAAGCCCTTACAACTAAATTAGAATTTTCCTTAATTAAATAAATCAGAAGCATGGGCTCTTGGGATTGCTAGTGATGCTGGTCAGGACAAAATCTTTGTGAGGGGGGAGGTATGTGGATTTTGCTTCTCAAAGGGTTTTGTCTCATGATACCGTTAGAGGCTTGGACAAGCCGCCTACCTTGAGGCTATTGTTTTAGCTTCATAAACTCATTTAGTTTGTCTGGATCATCACAGAAATTTTCATTCTGAGAAAAACATTGCAACCCACATTTCGCTGTACCAGCCAATTGAATGGTTGACCCATCTTAGATAATAATACAAAATGGGTTGGAAGAACTTTGAGCCCTGTTTTGATTCTCAGGATTTCAAAAAGATCGTAGAGTAATGACACTTTCAAACTTACTTTCTGCATTAAAGAGGAGAATTGTAAGAGTTTACTGTATTTAGGGTTGGCAGGTAGATGTGTTCGTTGCCTGCCACAAATATGTTAGCTTTAGTCTGCAATGTTTGATTGAGTCACCGGTCAGACTCAACATGTTTGAATTTTCATTGCCTTGTGATTTCTGGGTATAAGTTTATGGTGATATTACTGCTCGAGAGACATGAAGAGAGAGAAAACACCAGCAAAGTAACTATGTGGTATGATGGTGAAACAGCAACGGTAACATTGTTTTTGTAAATGTGCTTTTCTTTTTTCTTTTTCACTTTAGGAAAAAAATATAGTGGTACACTCAGCTGGGTATGGAAACACAGCCATATCAGCATACTAAATCATAAATGTTAGCGAATCAGAAACACACATAAGGTTCTAACTCTTTGGGGTTTCTATATGGGTATTCTTCTACTGACACAGACTTATTTTTTCTACCAGACATACCAACGACATTTAAAAAATGTATTTCCCCACTGTAGTCTGCTTATAAGCCACCTGCTGTTGCTGCTTTGACATTTTTTCATTAAGACCTGTTTGCTCTTTCCCAGAGGCATCGGTAATATTCACTGTGGTGTGAGTCAGACTGGTGGCTCCTTTCTATCAGAGGATGAGCCCAATGTGGGATGCCTAATTCCAGAAGGTTCTACGGGAGCAGAAGAGATGACGTATATATCTTCTAGCTCAGCCAATTCCAGAAATGTATGGACAAAAAATAGTCAGTTCTTGCCATCCGCACCAAAGCCTTCTTCAAGTGCTTTAATTGCCTTGGACATTCATAGTCGAAACAAAGCACGAATAGAGTGGCTGATGTACAATTACATTGCACGTGTGATTACTACCCTGCGTTGATGATACACGCTTTTCTCAACCTATATAAGAGAGGGTTAAATAAGCTGAGTAAATTAAAAGATCATATCAAAGGAAGTTAAAAGAGAAAAAAATCTATTTTTTATGATTGAAGAAAATATGAAATTATATAGGGTAGGTAAAACTTTTATGTCATTCAATTTTGTTAGAATATAGCAAGCCAATTATATAAAATTAAATTTCAAGCTTGATTGATTTTTTAAAATATTCATCTTAAGCACTGCATTTGGTGTTTATTGTATTATACAGGAAATACCAGAGAACGGCTGCTGCATCCAGGAATTAAATGAAACCTATACTGTCAATAGCCTGGCTGGGGTTTTGATAAAGCATTATGACATTTCTATATTATGCAGCACCATAAAATGCTAAACATACACAGAGCACAGAACTATAAGTTTCAAAAGCACATACTGGAAGCTAGAGTGTTTTGGCATTTATAGCTGGCTAGCACGGGGAGATAATGAGGAGTCTGATACCTTGGAAATCATAACTATGAAATATATACAATAGTTTCCCATCAAGATGGATCATATATCACGCAATATTGGAGGATAATTCAAGTCTGCAATGCAATCTGCTTTTCATTTCAAGTGGAGGGCGACGTAAGCCATAATTTACCCAGGTAGTACTCGCTTGGGATCTAACGACAAATTTAGAGCAACTCGTGACAAAAAAAATCCACATAGGAAACCATGAAAGATTTGACATCCTCTTGTCTCTCAACTTTCTTCCCCCGACTCTTCTTACCCTTCTCCATAAATGTAAAATCTTTTGTGTTCATATGGATCCGTGATGAAATATAAGTATTCCTTGAAAAATATAAAGGGACATATACAATTACTAGCTAGTAATTCCCAAATTGTTGATGGAGAGGAAGTAGGATAAATCACTCCAGTGAGAGCTTATTGTGGCTGCCCCAGCCTCCACAAAGAGCCAAATTTAAATAACTGTCTACTAAAACCACTTTCCGCGTTAAGAGGTGCGATGGCTCATTCTGTATACACCAATTAATTCTTTATCAAAAAAGCCCTTTTATATCATATGGAAATGGAGTTAGGGTGGCATAGAACCAGCGCTTGTGGACTCTGGAACAAGTAAAATGGCTGATGTTCCATTGTTACTTTTCATTTCAATGTTTAATAAAATATTGAGAGACAGTAGCAAGACAGACGGAATTTTTGGTGGGAAATAGAACAGTCCTTTGTGACTGGACAAAACGGCGGGAACCCTTTGGCTTCTGGCATTTTTGGTCATCTATGTAGGCTTGGCCAACTGCCACTTGGGCTCTCTGTCTCGTGCCATTGGATGAAAATATACCCCGTGTAGGGGAGTCTCAGAGGAGTTTGACAATATGGACCTGACCTTTGGTTTCATCTCTGCCTTTATTATTATTTTTAAATAAATTAATACATATATATTAATATAAAGATATCTCTTTGCAACTCTAAAATCTAAAGACAGGATATGCACAATAAAGCAGATACAAAAACACGAGCTTTATATTTAATCTTTACAATTCTCCTTGTCCTTCTCCTCCTCCTCCTCCCCCTCCTCCTCCTCCCCCTCCTCCTCCTCCTTCTTCTTTCTCTTCTTCTTCTTTTTCTATTTAGGCTAAAGCTTACATCCCCATCTTCTTCTTGTTCCTGAAAAACAAAGAAAAATCAGTTTGGACCGCTAGTCAAGAGATGGACCTATCTTCACATATCTGAAAACAAGCAGAATAATGTGACTGTTTTAACTTTCTGGTGCTTGAGTTAAATATGGTGATAATACCAGCACGACTTGAGCAAATAGAGATAAGGCAGAAGGTAATGGCTAAATTCCAGCGTAAAATTCTTGAGTAAAATATTATTTAAGCACACAGCACCACCTTCCCAATGTTCATTTCAGACTTTGAAGCTTAATTCTTCTTATTTTTACATAGGCTTTACTTTCTAAAGAGATAGAAAACAGTTGTCAAGATGGCTGACATCTTGAATATTATTATTTAATTTCATTGTGATCATTCCCCCCCTTAAAGTCAAGTAATCTTAATTTCTTTTCCATTCTTTTATGTCCTCTTTGTCAGTTATGTAACCATTTCAGATGTTCTGCTTGAGTTTCTTTATGCCTTCAAAATGCTCTTTTTCATCTTATTCTCTCAAACATTTGGGATGCAAAATAAAAAATGGCACGGCATAAAAATCAGACAAAAATTAAGTATTTTCAGAAAACGACTACATAGCAAGCACCCACAAGGAAGGATTAGGTTACATGGTCCTGCTCTTCAATTTCAGGGTTTCATTTAGCTTTACTCATTTACTGATTTATAAACTCCCAGACGTATTTCATAAAGGAATTGTCAGAGTTTACAAAAATAAATATTAAAAAAAGATTAAAAAAAAAACAAAGGTTGAGAGACACAGAGTAAGGGGGAATATATGGGTTATACTCGAATAAGCCCCTTGATATACAGAAGTATAAATATATGTAACGGACACTGTAGTTACCAAAGGCAGGTCAGAGATTTGGCCCCGAAGCTTTTAGCAGTTAAAGCAAAAAGGGAACTCATCTCAGTTACAAGAATCACAGTGTTCCTAAGACTTACAAATAAAAACAGCAGAGAAAACCATATTTCAAGAAAAAAAAATACCCCAAACTAAAAATCTGAGAGATCTCTTTCATGGATTCTCATACACAAGTATGGGAAAACGTAATAGAAATAATCCTACAGTGAGTATAACGGCACATTTTATTGGACAGTTTCTTACGGCGTTTTCTATACAGGCAACGGGCATGAAGTTACTGGACAGTTTAGTGAAAGCCAATAGAGATAGTGCCAAACATTTTGGTTCCATGCCCAGTTCTTTGGTTTGATCCAAAGATAGAGTCAAAATGCATGAAAGAATAAATCTGTAGCATGCCCATCGAGCCTACATCCGCAAACATCTCTTGACAGCCTGCATTTTGATAAGGATTAAATGGCAGAGACTTAAACATTTTTACCTGCCAGAAAGAACCTGAGGGCACCTCTGTGGTGCTGCAGATTGAGGACTAAGTCCTATCCCTCAATACTATGAAACGAAATAGGGTCTGCCTCTACCTTCCCTACCTGACCTATGGTAAGTAAGACCTAATTTTAAAAGCTCAAGGAAATGAATGAAGCCCCCTTCTCTTGGGACCATCGCTTTTACCAACACGCAGTTCGAATGTACCTCTGTGAAAATGAGATCTATGGTTAGCCACAGACTTCTGTGGAAGAGAGAAACTCAAATTCCAGGCGAATCGGTGCTACCGACGTAAACAAGTGCGGTGCTCTCACCGCAAGATGTGCGTGTCTATAGAAATCGTCAAATACAGTAGCCCATTTTGATGTGTTTGGCTTTCCACAAAACTAAAAAATAAAACGCTACTGCTCATTTGCCAAACACATCAACTACTCGGTCAAATTCATTTTGGAGGAATCCGGAGAATGTTCCGTTGCTTTCAAAGTGGCATTTTTAGAGGACAGGGTAGGCTTGTTCCCACCTCCAATCCCCGAGAGAGAAATGGTAGGGGAGAGAATTCTGGAAGAAAATTGCAGGGTCTATATTCTCAAGGAGAAGGATTTTCTTATTTGCCTCCTCAGTTCCTTCCAGGGCCACACGGCACTTTTGTTTTACTGCCTTTTATTATTTCTTCCTTTTTCTCCTGTAACCGCTCATCCTCATAGTCCTGAAAGAGTTTAAACAAAAATGACTTTGTTTGGTTCTGCAGAATTAACACGACACTCAGGCATATTTCTAATTGAATGCAGATGTTTTCTAAGCAGAGACAAGCCTCAGCCTTGTGTGCATAATTCTTACCCTGCCCTAATGGAGAGAAGTGAGTCCAAAATTAGCAACTTTTTAAAGCCAAATCTGGCCATGTGCCACAGAGACTTTGCTTTTGCTTTTGCTTTTTTTTCTTTCTTTCTTTCTTTTTTTTTTTTTTCTTTTTCATTTTCCAAGGGCGTGCAGACAGGAGGTCTTTAAAAAGCTATACAGGGAGGGCCACCATATTTCCAAGAAACTTAAAAAAGGAAGAGAGAAAGCCAAACTAATCAGCGTAACAGTACATTTATGTTCTCCTCTACTCTCTGCCCTCAGAAATAAGGCTTCTAAAAATTCACAAAAATGTTGCTCCCCGAGTGGCAGGGGCAGCAAGCTTTGGAGGGAATGAGGTCAACTCAAGAGCTCCGTTTTGACCGTCTTGAGACAGAGTTGCTGACACGGACAGACTTGTGAACACCAGATGAAGAAAGGGTAGCTCTGTGTTTTCTCAACTCCTTATTTCAACAATTTGCACTAAAGATGTTACAACCTCATTGTTCCGTCCAGATCCACAGCCATGTGCATGTCTGCTAGAACAGCAGGTTTTGAGACCGATTATGTGGTCCTTAAAAAAAAAAAAATCACTTTGATTGTTGAGAACCTCATAATCAGGCAGTTTGTGTACAAGGTCTGTGCTCGAGACGCCTGACCACAGGATTGGCCAGAGAAAGAAGGCACGGCCGATGGAAATTCATGTTTCAGATAGAGGATGCGTATGCCATGTTTTCTGCCTTTCCCACTGGTGAAAGATTTCAGGACGATGAAGCAAACTTTCAAAATGTAGGATTATGTCTAATGTGAAAATAAATAATCCCCAGAAATTACACATTCATAACCAGAAACAAAATGCTTGAGTTGTTAAAGAGATGGTTTACTAATGCTAATGAACATTAAAAAAAAAAAAAAAGGTCAGCCTACACTTAGGTTTAGAATTAGGAAGAAATTTACCTTTTAAAGAGGAGGATTCATGGAACGCCTGCGTGGCTCAGTCAGTTAAGCCTCAGCTCTTGATCTCAGCTCAGGTCTTGATCTCAGGGTCATGAGTTCAAGCCCCAGGCTGGGCTTTGAGTTGGGCATGAAACTTACTCAAAAAAAGAAGAAAAAGGGGGAGGGGGTTTCTGGTTGGCTCAGTCGATGGAGTGTCGTACTTTGGCTCAGGTCATGATCTCACGGTTTGTGAGCTCGCGCCCCACATTGGGTTTGCCACTATTAGTGCAAAGCCTGCTATGGATCCTCTGTCCCCCTCTCTTTCTGCCTCTCCCCTCAGTCTCTCTCAAAAATAAATAAACGTTAAAAAAAAAAAAAGAGGATTCCTGACTTTCACCAGCATTTTCAGCCCCTCATCCAACTCACTGCGGTGAGAATGATTCTCTTGCTGCCCCATGGTCATTGAGTTTTTATTGATTTCAATAAAAGTTCACCTGCAAGTGGACGGTCACACTAGGTTTTAGTGATCTAGAGAACATTGACCTGCAGTGGATTTTGCCTCCATGGAATTATTTTCAAGGATCTGGTTATATAATCATTCGGACTCTACTTTAGGTAGAGAAATATCTCTTTGGCACATGGTTGAGAATACGGCTCTTGATCAAAGCTCAACATGTTGGGGAGAGAGGAAAGGAAGAAAGAAATATTTCTTCCCATTTTTTGCAATTCCTGATTGACCTTCCAAGGAAAGCTCCATTACAGAGTCAAAGTAGGTGACAACTTTGAGACACTAAAAGTTGAATCCATCTTCTGAAGAATTAATCCTTCCCTTGCTCAAATAATATATATGAAAATGGAAAATGCGTGTCCTACTGCATTTTTTCTTTCGGCCACACTGTAGGACACTAATTAATAAACTACTCACGATTTCATGAAACATTCAACATGTGGGAATCTCTGAAGTTGCCTTAATAATAAGACACTGTTGGGGCACCTGGGTGGCTCAGTTGGGTAAGCGCCCAACTCTTGGTTTCAGCTCAGATCATGTTCCCACGGCTTCGTGGGTTTGAGCCCCACGTCAGGCTCTGAGCTGGCAGCATGGAGTCTGCTTGGGATTCTCTCTCTCTCCCTCACTCTGCCCTTCCCCACTCGTGCTTTCTCCGTCTCTCTCAAAATAAGTAAATAAAACTTAAAAAAATATAATAAGACACTGTCTTGAGGGTTGGAAGGTTTTAATGGGTTTGGCCTGTCTCCATACTTGTGAGAAGATTTGGGGCTTTCGTGGTAAATAATTAGCGTGCTACCTAAAAGTCAAAACTGTAATATGAAAGTCTAGGAGAAAGAAATGTTGGAGACATTAGTAATGTCTTTGGAAATACCATCCGCTTGAGTGTTCTAAGGGTTCAAAGATGTTAAGCTTCCATCATATCTAACATTATTTCACCAAGCAAAGGCCAAGATGAGTTGAATATAGGTGCTAACAAATTATAAAGTGTACGTGACATTAAAAAAGACCAAAAAACCCACACCGGAAACCAATCTAATATCTGCCTCTTCCAAAGCTTGAAGGTAAAGGAGATTATTTTTTAATGTTTATTTAATTTGAGAGAGAGAGAGAGAGAGAGAGAGAGAGAGAGAATGTGTCCAAGTGGGGGAGGGGCAGAGAAAGAGGGAGAGAGAATCCCAAGCAGGCTCTGTGATATCATCACAGAGCCGTATGTGGGGCTCGAACTCACGGACCGGGAGATTGTGACCTGAGCGGAAATCTTGAGTCAGACGCTTAATGGACTGAGCCACCCAGGCGCCCTGAAAGGGGATTATTTTTGCAATATTTTCACATTCAAATAGTGATAGAAAAAGACGAATGATCTGTAATCAAGGAAAACATTGAAAGCCAGTTTCAACCGTGAAGACTCGCTCAGGAATGCTGAATTTGTTTTTTCTTCCATGCATTACCCACTGATGCCTCGGGATGGGTATCCTCACAACAGAAGCCTTTCTCCTGTGCTTTTGGAGTTCTGTGTTAAGCAGTTTCCAGGGCACCTATTTTCTGGCTTCTTCTTTGGGTTTGAGTTTCTGTTTGTTACTTGCTCTATTTAGTTACCCCTAGGGCACACAGCTAATAGCTTTTAGCTGAACAACTTCTGCTTTTAAAGGGAATTCATAGTGTGATGTTCTCAGGTTATCCTGTAACTGATTGTTTTTAATGAATGACTCTTCTAGTTTGACTAAGGATTTCTGACCTTTAAGACTGTTAGTATTTCTAGGTGATATTTACTCTGTTGATCTCTCGCTTTCATTGTTTCTTTGCACTCTTTGTGTGTAGTTTCTCTGTTTAAACTAGTGATTTCATGTGTTTTGAAACTAAACACTTAATCTCCTTTGGTTTGTATACTTTGCAGTCCTTGCCTATGGAAGCACTCCCTCAATGCATTAGAGAGATGTTGAAATCCTGGTTTCAGATAAATTCTAGTGCTTCTTGCCAGAGGGAGAGGAGGGCCACTTGATGTGGCTTAACAACTCTGGTTTATTTTCTGCTTCATCTTGGTTTATCATCCCTAATAATATCAGACCTTGGCATTTCAGATACTTGCTGAGAACAGAGGAAAGGAAAAAATATATATATATCCTACAAGATCTTCACGCGACGGATTATTTTTTTTACTTTCTGGGAATGAAAAAGGGGTAAACTGACACTTAAAAGAATGCTATTTATTCGCTAAGCATAAGAGCAGATTACAAAATTACCTATCAGGAAGTTGGAGGCCAGTTTTTCTAGGTTGGGGTAAGGCCGGGGCAGGGTTACAGGCCCACCTTTTACCAGGGAAATCAAGTTTTAAAAAATGCTTCCGCAAGTTCTAAAGGAAAGAATCGAACAACCAGAGGGGACGTGTGAAAGCGGAAGCGGTCAGTGAAACCCTTTTTACCTTCATCATTTGCTCTTGCTTCTGGGCTCATAAGCGAAGTTGAATCTGTGTTTCCCGCGAATAGACGCACGGCTGCCTTCGGCCCATCTGCCCGTGTCTGGGCCCCACACCTGGCTTCTGGAGGAAAAAGGACAGAACACAGTGAGACGATGTCTTTGATTCACTAGTGGCACCCTAGCTTGGATGCCACCCAGTCTTCCCAAATCACTCCTGTGTTAGCTAAGCAATCCGGTCTGGAGAGCAAGGGGAGATCTCTCAGGAGTCTTGGACAAATAAAAGCAGTAATCAAAAGTGAGGTATTTAACACAGCCCCAGCATGTGAGAAAAGGCAACAGATACCATTCCAATTTACTGGCTTTCAAAATTGGGAAAAGAAAAAAAAAAAAGATTTAGCGCCGAAGCACACTTAAGAAAGAAAAATCAAGACAGTACAGCAGAAGCTGGGGGAGGAGGGAGCACGTAGAGTAAAAATTCCCTCTGAGCCCACAGAAAGCAATAAGAGTTCTCATTTAACCTCGGAAAATGACTTGAGAATCACTTGTACTTTGAAACGATTCTAAATTGCAAACTAATTTCCCAGTGGGATATGTTGATGGCGTTGCCGTTCGCAGCATAAATAATGAGCTTGCAACCAGGACCCCCAATAAAGCAGCGCACGTTTGTGGAATTTATGAACAATTTTTTCCCCCATCTGACATTGCAATGTTAATGCTTCCAGTTAGGAGTTTTACTGTGTCAGCAGGTGAATCCCCTGGCAGTAAGTCAAGCTTTAATGGAACATGCTGGTAGGAGCGATTATGCTGTTGCAGGGTAAAACTCTGGTGTATTAGCCTTCTAGAATACATGGCCACACTCTGCTACCTACCCTGATCGCCGGTGTTCCTGGTTGTTGGACTTTTACTGCTACGCTTCAAATTGACCATGCAAGGCAAAATTTCTATCTTCTAAAAGATTTTAGAACTGGAAACCGTAATGGTATCTAGTTAAACCCTTTTTTTGTTTGTTTGTTTGTTTGTTTGTTTGTTTTCAATAAGGAAGAAACCTGAGGCTTGAGGGGTTACCTGGCTGGTTAGATAATACACATGAATAAATGATAAGACTGGGACTCTATCCTAGGATTCGTCTGTTCCTTTAGCACTCTGTTCTTGCCTCCCTGGAGGATGCTGCCTTTGTTGAAAAACAAAAATGGTGAGTGCAATCAATTTTATAAATGTGTTTAAGAAAATGTGACAAAAATATGAATCTGAAATATGCTTTCATCATAGAGCACAAAGCACACTGCCTGGTCTGTCTGAACCTCCAGTCTTCTCTGGAGATATCTATCTATCTATCTATCTATCTATCTATACTTACACACTTGTCCTGAGATAGATAGATAGAGAGAGATAGAGAGATATAACTATCTTTCTATCTCAGGACAAGTGTATAAGTGATTATGACGTCTTTACAAGGCTTCATCTTCAAATTTAAAGATATTATTAGGTTGAGTGTCCCTAAAGTGTTAATATGATGCCTATAAACCATTCACTGGGGGTAAGACATCATGATCTCTAGCTAACCTCAAAAGTGAAATCTCTTTCAGTCAATTGATGTTTCTCGAGAAAGACTTGTGTGTCATGTGGCTTAGGAAGGTGTAGCCTACATATACCCAGCTGCAGATCACTCAGAGGTGTCTACACTCTGTGGGGGCCATGTGGTTCCCTCCACAAGAGCAATAACCAAATTCTCAAGTACTTATCCCTGGGTGTTTACTCTACAACAGGGTAGGGGGTGCTATGGGTTCTGCCACTCCAAGCGGTTCCATTCAACAGGTAACCGAGGGCTCGCACAGCTTGCAAATAGTATTGCCTCATTGACCTTCTTAGACCTCCAAGCCTACGAATGAAATCTGCATTCTAGTCCAGCATGAGGATGGTGCCACCATTACAAAGCCATCCCATCTGGGTTTGGGATGGCGACAGGTGATCCTTTCCTCCTCGGCTCCTTTTCCTCATCTTCACATCCGCCACTACAGTCAACCCTCCTTTCAAACCCTCTACGTCATCCCCTTCATCATCATCCCCTGGAGAGAAGCATCCGTTTCCTGTTTCATGGAGAATGTCAGTGAAGAACACCTCAAACTCTGTCCCGAACCGTCATGCTTTCCTTTCCTACATCTGCACCTCTCTTTTCTGGATCCTGTTGCATTTGGCTGCAAACGTGGTCCACTCTTCTCACGTCGCCTTTTCCTTCTAGCAGGCAGATGTGCTCAGATCTAAATCTATAGCTTCCCTGTGGACACACACACCTCTGCCACCCCCTCAGACACTCCGTACCCAAATTGTCAATGACCTTCCAGATGCTGATGACAAAGGCCATGGATCAGCGACACCACCTCATCTCAAATTTCCTGCTGTCATTCTTGCCAATTCTCAGTTGGTTCTTATTTTGATCTGTTCAACGTTGACATTCCTCAGGACTTCATCATCAGCCTTTGTTTTTGTCCCATTGTACCCGCTCCCTTTGGGTGAAAATACGGCTCTTGTGGCTACAACTACCATTCTTGTGAGATAACTCCCAACTACAGACCTGTCTTCTGTGGAACAAACAAGTATATTTTACTGTAAATTAAACTTCTTTTGTGGAAACTTACATATCAGTTTATCTAAGTTGATGCAAATCCGGAAACAGTATGCTTCTTACCCAAATCTACCCAATCTTCCCATGTTCTTCCTCTTGATTAGTGACATAGTCAACCATCCAGTTAACTACATCAGGTGACTCAGGGGTATATTCTGTACTTCTCCCTCTTCCCTAAGTTTTCAGCCCCATTGTGACAACATTCTACATATATTTTTCCATCTTAATGTCCTCAAATCTTCTGCCAGTTCATTGTCTCAACTCCGCTCTTAGTTCAGACCAATCGGCTCCCTCCCAGATTATGAATTCCTGAAATGACAAACTAAGTGGTTTCCTTGCCTTCGCCTGTGTCTTCCTCCATTCTTTTCCCCCTGTGTAGACCATGAAACGAAGAAATTTTCTTCAAATGCTTCCCGCAAGTAAGGTTCAAAAGCAAACTACTTAATATGACCGCGAAGCCTCTTTGTCATTTCTTGCCTTTCTACCTTACAGTCTGGAACACATGCTAAATTGCCTGCAAGGTCCCTTCCTCTCTCATCTCTGCCAAAGCATTTACTCACAGCATTGTTCTTAGGGTTTGTCTTCTCCCTTCTCTATAACCTACTTGGCAGGAAATGGGGACTATGTCTTTCAATAGCTTACAATGCCTGGTCCATAGTAAGTACTCAGTAATATTTCTTAAGTGACTAGAGGTCAATTATCTAAAATAGGTTATTATAATTGTTATTATACCTTCTCATGTATATGCCTTCAATGTACTTTTAATCTTCTTGTTCAATGATATGCACTTACAAAATATCAAACAGTACATTTCATTTCTTACCTAGCTCTTTAAGCTGATAATAAACATGTTAATTAAGGAATTATTATTTTCCTCAGGCCCACTTTTATTACTTTGCATGAATTTATCTAATTTTTCTAACAGCTACAAGACAGTTATTATTTTCATCTCTATTTTATGTATAAGAAAATTGATGCACACAGAGAAGCGAAGTAGGGATTGGAAGCCAGATGATGTGACTCCAGAGCCCTGCTTCTTAACCGCCATGATACCTTCCAAATCTCAATGTTATACTGCCTTCAGATTACACTTCATCCTCGCTTTTGTCCATTCTTTTTTTGGAATTCCTTAAACTGTTATTTTGACAGTTTCAAGCATGAATAACAATAAACCTCCCAAAATGAAGACGATCCCTATTCCCAAGACCTGCCGATTCTGGTCCTTAGCAGTGTGTAATATGTACACAAGCTGGAGAACTGTTTCAATACAAACTACAAAGAGAGGATTAAGAAAAATGGCCATGAATGAGTGGCAAACACTCACACTAAAAGTGTTTGAACACTCCCTTCAGAATCCAGAGGTAGTAAAAACAAATGTTTAAAATATATTTAGAACCTCTATCCAGAGTTCCATAAAAGATGCCCAAAGGTGATTGAGATTCTTTTTGTGTGTGTGGTTTTTTTTTTTTTTGCATTTGTTGAATGGATGTTGAGTGAAAATACACTCTAGTCAGTGCCCATGATGTGAACAGCTCTCGATATATTCATATGCCTCCAGAATCACATGATCCCCAAACATCCAATCATTCCAAAATCTTTAAAAATAAGGTAGCTATCCCTATTCTAAAATACACTCTTCCAAGTGCTCAGTTAGGGTAAAGGTGACAGAAGAAATACATCTATTCATTTGCTTGTGCCCACAGTTGAAACCAAAGGGAATATTGGCCAACAAAAGTCGGTTGCCATTATTCTAACATATCCTCCTCCCAGAACGCCTGAGCGGCTCAGTCCATTAAACGTTGGACTCTTGATTTCGGCTCAGGTCATGATCTCACATTTCATGTGTTCAAGCCCTGCATCAGGCTCTGTACTGACAGCACAGAGCCTGCTTGGGATTCTCTCTCACCATCTCTCTCTGTCCCCTTCCCCTCAAAAATAAATAAATAAATAAATAAATAAATAAATAAATAAATGTTTTAAAATATCCTCCTCTCACAGGAAGCATGATCTCACATTGCCAAAAATATTTATCCCAAGCTGGGGCAATGTTATACTGAGTCTTTGTTTCAGATTACTAAGTCACCGTATTCAGGTAGGATGCGAGTGCCAGGTCGGGTGTCTCTCAACACACTGTAAGAATGAGGAATGTGGTGGAAAATAGTATACCCTCTTAGAAGAACTGCCCTTGATCTACTCAACCTGTGATAGCTAACTGCACTCACCAACTTTGAAGACATTTCATTGTCTGAACTGTGCCTGTATCCTGAGCTCTACAGTGATATTCAAAATAAAAACACAATTTCCTCTTAACTCTCATCCCATCATAATTTTTTAATTAAAAACAAGTGTTGGCCCTTTCTCTTGTAGTTGCTAACATATCCCACTTGAAAAAGACATGAAAGCAGCAAAACCCAGTATGACGGAGTTTTCCCCAAAAGTTGTGTTTTTAATCAACTCATTTATTTCTTTTCTAAATATTTACTTCTGTTACCTGCAATGTATCTGTCATGCACTGGGTGATAGGAGTGCAGATACAAAGATATGTCTTCTGCCTTGAAGAGGGTTACAATGTCTTCGAGAAGACACATGAAATTAAGTTACAGTGGGATAAGATAGGTACTTTTGCAGTAATATAAATAAATACTGTGTAAAACAACAATAACGATGACAACAACAAAAACCCTTACAAATCACTGGGGTTTAGCTGTTAGCCTTATAGAGGAGGAACTTTGCTTTAATTAGTGAGTAGAAGTTGACCTAAAAATGAGTTCTGCCTTGACCATGAGTACAAACACATGACGTGTCAAACTGGTCTGATTTATCTCTTGACTTCTGCTGCTGTGGTAGAGGGTGACCACGGTGTTGGGAGGGGGTGAAGAAGAAAGAGAATTTTCTCCTGGATCAAAGATAAAACCTGAGGGTGAATGACCATGAGGTTTCATCTCAGAAGTCACATTTCGTTTTACTTTGAAGAGTTTGATAAGTCTCTACCCGTCACCCACTTCAAAGTTGGGACCCATTTGCAAACATTTCAAGCCACCAGAAAGAGTTTGTGCCTTTTAATGGTTACAGACATTGCTTTGATTTAGGCAGTGGTAATTAGGAATGAGAAGTGGTACAGGGGAAGAATTATCGCCAGGAGAGGCATAGAGGCCATATGGATGAAACTTGACAAACCACAGTTGGCAGAGACCGAGAACATTCCATCATTATCTTAGAAGACTTCACGCCCCAACACAGCCTGTCTTGCATAGGCACCTACAGAAACTGAGCCATAGAACTGTAGTAATGAAGAAAGATTCACATGAACACACCAATCAGGACCCCTCATCCCATTGCTTCTAGATGAGTCTGGAAAAAACATGGTGAGGAGGCAATCCCATGTAAAGGGTGCAATTATACCCACATATTACTTACTTTTCACTTTAGGTCCGGGCACAGGGCTCGTGGTACAACATTTAGATGCACGTTTCTTGGCATGTGGGCAGCTCTCCATAAATACTTATGGAGTGAATGAAGTATGGTGTAAATTGTCTATTCCACAAGGTAGTTTTCTTTCGCCCAGAGTAATCCTTTATTGGTTATTATGAACTCCAAGTTAAAATAATCCCTTCAGCTCTTGTTAAGGAAAGGTGCTAGAAGTGGAAGAACCCACCAGACATGGCCGGCTACCGGCGGGCTGTTCCCATTCCGTACACCATGAGGAGAGCTGCTGAAACGGGCATTCTTCAGTGTGAGAGAGCCCCCTGTAGGCTAGCCTCCTTTTTAACCTACAGTTCTTGCCTTTCTATAAATATAGCTTAAACTGACAAAAACCAAAACCAAAAACCAAAAAGAAACCATCTGGCTTGGTAGATTCTCCTGGTGGATGTGAGATTGATAGCTCTTTTGGTGAGAGAAGAGTTTCTGTGGGAAACCAAAAGCTGTTACAAGGGCTTTTAGGGAAAAAGTTGCCTTGTATGCTTCATCTTTATTAATGACTGCTAGAGACATTCCTCAAAGCCCAGGCCATGTTAAAGAACAAAGAAAGGCATTCTCAGCCATTTTACAGGAAAGGGGAGGATTTAAAAGGCTTTTAATGCTTTTTAAAAGCCATCAGAAGATAACTTAAATTTTACAGCACCCATCAAGAAGACCAATAACCGAAAGCTAAAGTAATCCAGATCCCATTGCTACCGGGATTCATACCATTGATGCAGGACTAGAGATAAGATCCTAGTTCTTGATGAATTACAGAATAAAACTTGAATTTAGAACAATTTTATTGCTTCATGTGTTCAATAATGTTCCGTGTATTTGAATATTGGTTAAACGTGTACATGTTATATATTCATTAATTAATTTAAAAAAGCATCCCCCCCCCCCTCACTATTTGAGAGTCAGTATGCTAGATGCTGGGAGTGCAAACAAATACATTGATTGGTCCCTGCCCTCAAGAAGCTTAAAATCTGGCATACTGGAACTTTCTGTTTGTTTTGTCATTTTGCTCTGCCTCACTGACCATCACATTCGCCTGACATGATGGATTCACGGCCATTGTGCAAAAGAAGTGAGGCAGAAGGACATCGGAACAATGAAAAGACGTGAAAAGTTCCCTCTCACTTGTATCAGTAGCAACACCTTCTTGCCATTATTTTTGTTTCCAAAGAGTGTCACTTTTTTAACAAATTAAAAACCTGTTATTAGGATACTTTAGGCCAAAACTCAATTCGAGAAAAAAACCACACCCACATGGTGGTAAAAAACAAACAAAACAAAACAAAACAAAAATTCAAGATTCAAGGCAATGAAATCATAAATAGCTCATTGCCCGACTTAATTGTTCTTTCTCCTCTCAATACTGCCTGTTAACATTTCACAATTGGAATGTTTTCCATCTGCGCCTTTCCCAGAATTGTGTGAATATAGCTGATGAAAACCATTATCACTCTGTCTTTGTCTTTGATCTGCTTTGTGTTGACACACTCACCACCAGAAAAATGTTAGCTCAGTCATCCACGCAATGTTATAGATGCTTTATGTCCCGTGTTCAAAGTTCTCTATCCGTACTTCAAACTGCTCTCCTCATTCCGAGAGAGAACACCTCATACGCATGTGTGGAAGCAAGATCCAGAGGGTCAATAATTGTGAAAGTTGGGCTGGATTTGTTTAAATCTGCTGCATAATGTAAAGATAAAGATTCTTCTGTACTGATACATGAAAGCAATAAAATATATTAATCTATCAAATACTGGTTCATGATGCTCTTCCAGTAAAGTATTTTACCCAGTCTTGTCTCTCTCATGCTTTACATGTTCTTCTCAGAAGGCTGTAATAGTGACCGTGTACTGTTCCAGAGAGCACCATTCACACCACAGATTTATGAGGATGCTGGCCCCAGGGACTGCAGTGTACAAGTGGATTGATTTATAGAGTGGGCTTGGGGTAAACACTTCATGATTGTCATACTCACCTCGGGGGGTCCTCAGGGGTCAAATTAGACCAAACTTAATATGAGAGGAGTAGGATAGTTTCAGACAACAGGATGCGTGTTGTTTTATCGCATGGAAATTGTTTTTTTAAAGTCTACTTATTTTTGAGAGAGAGAGAGAGAGAGAGTACAAGCACACAAGTGGGGGAACAGAAGAGAGAGAAAATCCCAGGCAGGCTCCATGCTGCCTGTTCAGAGCCCTATATGGGGCTTGAACTCACGAACCCTGAGATCAGGACCTGAGCCAAAACCAAGAGTTGGTCGCTTAACAGACTGAGCCACCCAGGGATCCCGTCTGTGTGGAAATTGTGAATTGTGAGGTTAGAGAAGAATGTGAATCATTGGAGTAAATGGCAAATCAAATGCTAAGGTGTAAGGAGAGGGTAAACAGAAGGTGAGTCTAAAATTAGAGTGAGGAAAAGGGTGCTTACTTTGAGTTTGAAATGAGAAAATGGTGCTAATTCATTTGATTGTTCTTATTTATTTATAAGTAGGCTTCATGCCCAGTGCAAAGTCCAATGTGAGGCTTGAACTCATGACCCTGAGATCAAGACCTGAGCCAAGATTAAGAGTCAGAAGCTTAACCAACTGACCCATCCAGGCATCCTCACTTGAGTATTTTTATAGTGATATCATCTACCCTCTTCATAGTTAACATGATCATGAGAAATTTGGACTTAGAAAAAGAAGTTAAGTACTGTTCTGTATTTCTAGGTAAAAAAAAATATTACTATCTAATTTAGAAAAAAGGTAGTTTTTGGGGGCGCCTGGGTGGCTCAGTTGGTTAAGCATTTAACCCTTGATTTTGGCTCAGGTCATGATCTCATGGTTTGTGGTTCATGAGTTTGAACCCCACATCAGGCTCTGTGCTGACAACACGGAGCCTGCTTGGGATTCTCTGTCTCCCTCTCTCTGCCCCTCCTCTGCTCACACTGTCTGTCTCTCTCAAAAATAAATAAACATTCAAAAAATAAAAGAAAAGAAGAAGATAGTTTCTCTACCTCAGTTGATGTCCGGGGAGAAATCTGTGAATGATCTGACACATTTCTTTTTTTTCCCCCCACTTCCGAGGGAGTTTGACAGCCAGGTTGTGAGTGCTTCCTCCTGTATGACATGGGTATAATGCCAGTGTCCCTCCCTGGGCCAGTAGGAGAACCAAATAATGGAGCCGAAAGCAGGAAGCAACATTTCCTCAAAAGCCACATGTCCTCATTTAGTTTCAAAACAGCAACCATAGAAGCCCAGTAGACAAAGATAATGCTGAAAATACGATGTATTTGAAATTCATGGTTTGTCTTTTCTTACATGATTACATTAGGAGACATATGCAGGTGAATGCTGAGTAAATTCATTGTTATTGGGCATTATACTTGTAATGGGCTGAATGTATGTGTCCACAGAATTCATATGGGAACGCCATAACCCCCTGGGTGGCTGTATTTGGAATAAGAAAGCAATCCAGGTTAATCAAGATCTTCCTAAGTGTGGGACCCTGATCCAATAGGGTGTTATGAGACACCAGAGAGCTCACTTTATCTATCCCTTTCCGTGTGCATGCACTCAGGGGAGACTGTGTGAGGGTATCAGAAGGTAGCCATCTGCAAGCCAAGAAGGAAGGTTTCACAGAAACTATCCAGCTGGAACTCGATCTGAGACCTCTACCTTCCAGGACAGAGGGGGGGAAAATCTGTTGTTTATCTGAACTTTTGCTATCCAGCCTATGGTATTTTATGACAGCCTGAGCTGACTTATACAGTGTTTTTTGTTTTTGTTTTTTAAAAAGAATGTTGTAGTTAATCATATTCATAGATGCCCTTTGTTAAAACCTCCCTTTATAAAACAATTCCTTGGGAAATTCTCATATATAGGTACGTATCCTTATTACAAGTGTCGCTCATACATCCCTTTGTGTCTATAGTTCTCAGGGGCAAAATAACCTATGTAAGATACCCAGACTTAAAACCAAGCAGACCACTACTTATCTGGTTCTTTCATTCTCAGCTCATGCTTGTGAGTTTCTCCCTTTAATTACTATATATATATTTTTTTACCGAGATAAAAAAAATGTTCACAGTGGAATGGACAGGTATTTCTAAACCCAAGTGATCCAAATATTTCTGTGTCAATATCTAGTCATGTAAGTAGAACATTCGCCTAGCTCAGTCAGTGGAATATAAGCTATTTCTACGCTCGAATAGATTTGTGGCTGATTAAATTGTAGCGTACGATATCACCGTATCCCTTCTTAGGATATACTCTAATTTCGTATAGCTGTTTTATGATGGCGGCGTGCGAGCAGGCGCATATGTGTGTATGTGTGCGTGTGCGAGGGCACTTTCAGCACGTGCTTCCTATTTCTCCAGGATTCTCCAGGAAAGCATTTTCCAGAGAGCTTTGTATCTAAGCTTCGCATGAACATCTGCAGCTTTGAAGGTGAAAATGATTCCTCGGGGATTGGTGGTAACAGCAACCTGGGGAGAGCAAGGTCAAGAGGATGAAGGCGGACGATATGACCACGTGCCAATTTCCTCCCTTACAAACCTTTTATATCACTTATCAGGGTTTTAATTCCATCCGCTAAGCAAAGCAGGTCCCCAGAGCAGAGGTTATGCCTGTCCTCAGTTGTTATTTCATTACACCGTGCTCTGCAATTTCTTTGGGACTCCTTGGTGATGGGGCAAAGGGTGTTTGAGTTAGACGGTTCATTCTTTTATTTGTTGTTTCAATAGGGAAAAAAACCCAAAAAAACCCAAACACCTATTTTGAAAAGCATTCACCCATTGCTGGATTACGACAGCCCTGTGATACTTAGACCCAAATATTCCCAACCCAGTCACCGGTCCTTTCTACGACACCATTTTGGAATGATTTCAGTTAGAGCATTTAAATAGAATTCTTGGAAGGGAGACCATCTTTCCTTAGCAAAGCTGGAATACTCATTGGCAGGCAGCGGAGATGGGCTGCGTTAATGTCAATTTCTTTACTTTTTACAAATGCCACCTGTGCTACCAGCATTGATTTGAAGGTGATGTAATTTTCTTGCAAATCCATTAGTTTTATAGGTTTTTGGCAAGCCCCACTGCTGTGTTGATTAGATATAGTAACTGTGTCTATTTAAACAGGGTTTTAAATGCCTGGCTCAAGTCTCTGTATTGGCTGGATAACAAGACATACAGTGGATGCTTTAACTTAAGGCTGTGCTAAGCAATGATTTGACGTATAGCTTAGTGTTTAGCCATTTGTGATAATAAGCACTTTAATTGCGGAGTTAATTGCAGGTACCTGCAAGACATATCTTCAAGTGATCTTGACAGATAAGATGCGGACTCTCCACCCTTTTGTGGTGGTTTTATTCTAACAGCGTTTCTCAACGTTCAGTCCTCAGACAAGCAATATCAGCATCATCTGGGAACTTGTGAAACATGCAAATACTTGGCCCCATCCCAGGCCTAGTGAATCAGAAACTCTGGGAGTAGGGCCCAGTTGAACGCTTGAACAAGCACTCCTCATGATTCTTCCCAACGCTAGTGTGAGAACCACTGCTGTAAAAGAATCCTGGACACTCTGGGATCTCACACACTCTGTTTTGGCCCCGAACAATTCAACGTGACTCACTTTTGTAATTACTCCTAATGAACTAACTTCTGTACCCAAAATGGATCATACTGGAAAATCATTTCATGTTAATAAACTACTGTCAGCTCATCTCTTAATTTTTAAATATTTACCTGTACTCTGATAGACGGTGGCTTATTATAAATACATCAGGAGTGAGGTCTGGGGTGAGGGAGAGCAGCTAATCTTTATTTTCCTTATCTCTCCTTGTCTTCTCTTTTTCATTAGCTAAAGAAGTGAACATCGCATGCTCCATTAAACAAGATGCAGTTTTTATTATCTTGTATCTCTTCCTGAACCCTTTCTATAAATGCTACTTGATTACTCTTGCATGTTGAGATAGACATTTAGAATAATCAAAACATCAAGAAAGCGATGCTTGGTTAATCTATGGCAATACAGCTTCCTCGACACAGACAAATGGGTTGAGACAGATGCAGGCCTTCATTCTACCCGATGGGCTGAGATGATGCTTTACAGAAGGAATGAGGTGACAGACTGGATGCTGACAAGTAAACAAACAAAATGGTAGTAAGTCGATTTCCCAGCAAAAGAAAGTTTAAATCCCCTGAGGGAAAAGTAGATGACTGATGATTTAGATATCCAAAATGCACTATAGTTAAACCCTCAGCGTGATTAGTTGTTCATATGCGCATTACTTGAGTCAGCAAATATTAATTGAGAAGCTATCATATGCCCTATTGTTGTCTGCGTTTAGCTGAGTTGGAAATACGCATCCCTTCACCACACAGTTCTGGATTGGTGTGGGCCACAGACAAGAGAGATGTTGCATGGCATCTGGAGGGTGGAAGAGAGACGCAGCCATGTTTTCTCAGGCCCCGTGTCACTTACCCCTTGGCTCTCCTTGTTGGAGGGAACAGCAGCCAGGGCCATAGCACCTCCATATCTTGCTGGATATGCTCCTCCAGTGTCTCGGATTCCTGTTCCACTTGTGGGTTGACCACCATCTTGAGAGCTTCCTACTTCTCCTGCTGGTGCAACTGCCATCAAAGGAAGCTGTCAGAGACCAGTATGAGTTCCAATCCATCCCTGTGGCTTCCAGTTTGCTCTTAGAGTTCTCCACCCATCTGTGGTCACTCCCCACCCCCCTACACATGTATCTTCCTTCAGAATTGCCTGCCCCACCCATAGTGGGCCCTAGGTCCGGACACTGAGGTGACAGCTTCAGACACTCTTGAGCCAGCTCTCATAAACTCATCAAGTCAAATCTCCATAATAAATCCATGGTTAGATATCATCCCGAGAGTTTCTGCTTCTCTGATCAAACTGTGGTACAGGATTTGGCTCTAGATGTGGCCCCAGAAGAGCTGAATCTGAAGCTGTTAGTTCCTCCACATTCGTCCGGAGTTTATTAGAATTGATTCTCCGTTTTGTTTACATTTAAAGGCATCACTGGCTCGCTTTCTGGTAGTAAATGGGCCAAAGCATGCAGTGGTACAGCATTTCATTAAGTTATAGCCTGCAGTCATGGATCTTTGGAAGGCGAGAATTCATTGATCAAGCATGTGGTTCCAAACCCCCAAAACTACCGCTTTCAGGTCACAGAGATTTCCTTCTGGCTCGTATTACAAGGACACGTCTGCAGGGAGCCACAGCTCCATTCCACCTGTATTTTCATTTTGCAGCCCAAGCAGAAGGAGCAGTCCTGTTCTGAAAAGTGACCTTCTCGTGGCAGAAGGGGTGGCCCAGAGTGCTGGTGGAGCTCCTCCTCCTCATGGACTAGACTCCAGCACAGCGCTGGTCCCATGAATTCATCTTCATCAGGCAAACATGCCTCATAGCCAAACCCGAATGCTGTGGCACCAGACTGTATCACCCTCTTACAAAGAATGAGGAATGAATAGTGGCCAGCAGCAATGCATCCTCCCACAGTAACTTTAATATTAGATGACTCCGAACTGAGGTTGGTTATTACGCAGGAGACGTCTGGGAGTTCAAGTGTCAACCTATCTCCAAGCAAGGCAGAAATATAGCATAATGAAAATTATAGTGAGGACAGGAAATAAACAAAAATAGGAGTTCCAGAAGGGGGAAAAAAGCAATTATGGAAAAAAGCATTACAGACACAAATAAAAAAATAAAATGTCCTTGAAATAAAGAGTTCTGATTTTGCACCAGGCCATATGGATGAGAAAAAGACACATCTAGGAACATCCCAGTAAAATTTCTGACTCCAAGAACAGTTGTTGTTGTTGTTGTTGTTGTTGTTGTTGTTTTGGAAAAAGGCAATTATCCAAGCATAATTAATAAAATATCCCCCAAAGGAAAAAAAAAATCAAGCCACCAGCAGACTTTTCATCTCTAATGCTGGAAGATTGGAAGCAACAACAAAAACAAAAAAAACATGAAGTAGCAACATGGAAAGAAGAGAAGAGGAAAAGGTGTTGTCTACAAATCCTGTACCATTTGCTGGGGGAAAATATTTCCTGAAAGTTTTTAAGGACTTTTGAAACAGAAAAAATATCCTGGCTTTGTCCTTTTTGTGGGAATGTAAGTACGGCTTGGTGGGAAAATTTGTAACTATTTTAGTTTCAATAAATTGTATGTTCGTAAGTGTTTGATTATAACAACAGTAACTATTTTGTTGGAAATTTTCAGTAGAATTTCCAAATTAACAAGGGAAGCACGGAAAGTATAGTTACTTGAACAACTGAACAGAACACAAGGAACGAAAGAGGGAAAAAAACAGTGTATAATAAAAGATAAAATATAATAAAATGGAAAGAATAAGATCAAGTTTACGAGTTTTAAAGTAAATAAGAATAGTAATTAAAAAGCCTTGAATCTCAGAAAAAATTCAAGGTAAAATAAAAATATCTAGAGCAAGGAAAAGAATGCTTCAAAAGAATAGCTACATAACATAGCAAATAATACCTAGGTAATATTTCCCTGTTTTCTCAGAGACAAATGAATTGACTTAAATGCCTTTGAGATTAAAGAAAAGAAATAATTAAATATTCATTTTAATGAATTAGAAAATAGAAATGCAAGAGGTAGGAATTAATAGAGAAAAATTTAAGTTGATAAAACAGAAAACAATCAAAACCATTTAAAGTATAGATCATTAAGTCAGTTCTCCTGGGAGAAAAACCACTACAATAGATAAGCTCCTGGAAGTCTGATTAACTAGAAGTGGATGCCCAAAGAGATAAGACTAAATATGAGAAAAGACACAAAACCAAATATGAAAAGGAAAGACAAAGTAAAAAGAGAATGCTACTTGAACATCACTGTTTACCAAAAATGCCATTTACCAGAGAAGAGTCTAGAAAGGTGAGGCATCCATAATGCAAAATGGATCAGAGCAGCTTGAAGCCAAACATTCATGTACACACACACACACACACACACACACACACATGCACACATAGACATACACATACACACCCAACCACCCACATGTGTGCACACACACACGCACACACACACGTGCACACACTCATGAAGGGAAAATAGTTTATCATATCACATATACCATATCGTCACTAAATGAAGTAAATATGATACTGATGTAGGAAAAGGCAAGTAGATTAGTGAAATAGGCAAAGAATGAAGATTTTAGTTTGTAGACCTTTAATACAGAAAAAAAACAATAATTAATTCAATGACAAAAAGATGATTTTTTTAAAAACAACACAGGCACAACTGGCCAACCATCTGGAGGGAAATAAAAATGGAACCCCATCTTACACCATACATAAAAATATACTCCAGATGGACCAAAGCCTAGATTGAAAAACAAATGGACGAAGGAAAAACTAAAAACTTTACAAGAATTTAGAAAAACTATACATACCAAGACATTAGTGGTTGGCTGACCTTCTTGATCATTTCTGGAAGACTGAAAGTTACTACAAATAAATATGGTTTATTTCATATAAACAAAAACCATACGTGGAAAAATACATAATAAGGTCAACAGACAATGATTGGTCTGTAAAAGTATTTCTGATTTGATGGCATGAAAATAATTAATATGTGTAAGTTCCTAAAAATAGAAAAATAGTTCAATAGAAGATGGATAAAAACATAAAGAATCCACAGAAAACTCAAACATGATAGAAAACAAACCCAGTAAAATATTTTCATATTCTCTAGTAGTCTGATAAATGAAAATATACAAGTTAAGGTAACAAAAAAAGTGATTACCATCTGTGCACTAGATTGGCAGAAATTAGAAAGATAAGACCTACGGGTATCAGATTAATGACAAAAGAGCATGCCTACCCAAAGATGGAGGAAATGTGAAGCATGACAGTCTTTTTAGAAAAAAAATTGACAACACATATTCAAATTAAAAGTACAAAATTCCCTTTTAATCCAACAATTTCATTCAAGAGATCAACATAATAGAAATACAGGTACCAGCAGGTAGGAGTCTAAGTGTTGAGTATCTAAGGCGGCATTACTTAGAGTTGGCCCAAACTAGAAATGCTCCAAAAGAGAGGAATGAAACTGTTTAAAGTTAGCTGAAAGCTGAAAGCTTTTTCTCTCAGTTCAGGAACAAAACAGGGATGCCCAATCTTGCCAAAACGCTTGTAGCTTTTCACTCTTGGGTATGGTGTTAGCTGTGGGAGTTGTCACAAATGGCCTTTATTATGTTGAGGTACACTTTGTCTACTCAACATATTATTGGAAATCCTGGCCAGAGCGAGTAGGCAAGAAAAAAAAATTAAAGGCCGTCAAATCGTTAAGGAAGAAGTAAAATTGCATAAGTACTATTTGCAGATGACAAGATATTATATATAGAAAACCCTAAAGACTCTACCAAAAATCTTTTAGAGGTAATAAATGAATTCAGCAAAGTCACAGGGCACAAAATCGATATACAAAAATCAGTTGTGTTTCTATATACTAGTGATGAACTACAGGAGAAATTAAGTAAACAACTCATTTATATTTGCATCCTAAGTAATAAGATATGTAGGAATAAATTTAATCAAGGGTGTGAAAGACCTGTACCCTGAAAACTGTAAGACACTGATGAAAAAAATTTAGGATGATACAAATAGATGGAAAGACGTCTCGTGCTCATAATTGGAAGAATTAATATTATTAACATGTCCCAAATACCACCCAAAGCAATCTGCAGATGCAGGGCAGTCCCTGTCAAAATTCCAATGGCATTTTTACAGAAATCTAAGAAACAATTCCAATATTTGTATGGAACCACAAAAGACTCTGAAGAGCCAAAGCAACAGGAGAAACAAAGAGTTCAAACTGTATCACAAAGCTATTGTAATCATAACAGTATTGTAAAGGCATGAAATGAGCATAAAATATAGATAAACAGAACAGAACAGAATGGAGAACCCAGAATTAAACCCATGCATATGTGGCCAATTAACTTAACAATCTAGGAGCCAAGAACAGACACTGGGGAAACAGCATTCTCTACAAAGCATGGTGTTGGGACACCTGGACAGCTACATGCAAAAGAAACTGGACCACTTTCTTACACCACACACAAAAATAAAATAGTGGATTAAAGACTTGAATGTAAGCCCTGAAAACATGACACTCCTGAAGGAAAGCAGCAGGTAAGCTCCTTAACATCAGTCTTAACAATAATTTTTGGCGGGACTTTGATAGAAAAAGCAAAGCCAACAGAAGTAAAAATAAACAGCAAAGAAAACCAGCAACGAAATTAAAAAGTAATCTGTACAATGGGAGACGCTATTTGCAAACCACATATCTGATTAGGGGCTGATATCTAAAATATATGAGGAACTCACACACCTCATTAGTAAGAAAACAAATGAACAAGTGAACAATAGCTAAAGGACCTGAACAGACATTTTTCAGGGAAAATATCCAAATAGCCAACAGGTGCATGAGAAGATGCTCAATGTCACTCATCATCAGGGAAAGGCAAATAGAAACCACAATTAGATATCACCTCACATCTGTTAGGATGTCTGTTATCAAGAAGACAAGAGAGGGGCATCTGAGTGGCTCAGGCGGTTGAGCATGGGACTCTTGATTTTGGCTCAAGTCAAGATCTCATGGTTCATGGGATTGAACTCAGCATCGGCATCTGTGATGACGGCTCCGATCCTGCTTGGGATTCTCTCTTCCTCTCTCTCTCTCTCTCTGGCCACACCCACCCCTCAAGATAAATAAATAAACATTAAAAACAGAAGACAAGAGGTAACAAATGGTGGTGAGGATGTAGAAAAAAGAAAGCCCTTGTCCATTGTTGATGGGAATGTAAACTGGCAGAGCCACCGTGGAAAACACTGTGGAGTTTCCTCAAGAAATTAAAATCAGAACTACCATACGATCCAGTGATCTCACTTCTGGATCTATATCCATAGGAAACAAACTCATTGTCTTGTGGAGATACCTGGACCCCCCTATTCATTCCAGCATTATTCACAATAGCCAAGGTATGGAAACAACTTACGTGTTAATCAACAGATTAATGGATAAAGAAATGTGATACACATAATGGAATATTATTCGGCCTTAAAAAAGAAGGAAATCCTGTCATTTATGACACATGGATGAACCTGAAAAGCATTATGCTAAATGAAATAAAGAGAGAGACACTATATAGTATCACTAATATATGTGGAATACAAAAAATTAACTCAATGGGGGGGGGATACTTTCATAATGTTTATGCATATCAAACCATTGCATTGTATACTTTTAACATCTTACAATTCTGTTGCTTATACTTCCATAAAGCTGAAAGAATTAAAATTATAAATATCTATAACTGCAAAACAATGAAACTGTGTAACCTCTTACCTCTCCACCTCCTGAGTCTCACAGCATTGTTCATATTGCAAAACTTGGATACTGTTACATTATCATAATATTATGATATAAACTAAATGTTGGTTTCATATGACAATAATATATTATTGATGTGTCCATACAATTAAAAATGAACAAACGAAAGGTAGCCAACAACAACACATAAATAATTCATGGGTTGAAGGCAAAAGTAATGAAAATTATAAAGCATTTATAAGTGAAAATGGAGAAAGGCTTCAATTGTCCTTTCACCTTTCTACCTCTTCATTTTATGAGATATTCATGCAGGAGATATGTATGCATCAAAGTTATAGCATCTTGTAACATTAGCATTCTCTTATAAGCATCATAGCCAGTTAGTTTTCCTTAATTCTATACTGGAAATGAATGATGCTGGACACTGGGTACTTAACCACAGCCTCTCCCTATTCATTGTTTGTTTGTTAAATTGCAACAGCAAGCAGTGTCTTTCCCCCTTTATTTCCACGAGGGCTCATGGTTACCATGTTTCCTGAGTTTTTATATATTTAAAAACATCTCCCTGTTACCTTATATAAAGACATTTTGGTTCTCACATTCTCTCTCCAAGGACTTTGTATGTATCGATTGTTTTATTCCCTTCTATCACTTAATATTCCCCCCAGAGAAGAATGACGTCAAGCTTATTGATTCTCCTTGTTGATACCTTTTTTGTTTTTTAATGTCTAGGTCACCAAGAAAATATTTCTTTGCCTTAAAGTCCAATTACTTTAAGGACATGACTTACTATTAATTGCCTTGTATCAATTTTTCTTAGTACATGGTATATACTTAGCATACATGGTATAAATTCAATTTGCAGATTCAGGTGTTATTTATTTTTGAAAAGTTTACTGCTTCTATTATGGGAGGGAATATAACTCAATTCCATTTTCTCATGTTTTTATTCTGAAAGAAGGATTATGTATGTGCTACATAACTTGTAGTTATCATTTTCCACTTAAAAATTAATTCGCTCACACTGTCTTCTATACTACTGATATTGTTTTCTGTCATGTCTTTTTAATTTCTGCTGCTACCAGTGGCTTTAGCTTGTCTCTTTTTCAGTTGTTCTTTTTTTTTTTTTTTTTTGGTTAGTTTCTGGCAGAATAGTGCTTAAGAAACCCTTTTTTTCTGAAATTTTTAACCAGAAATAGTAATTTATGATATTAATTTTTTGATCTACTAGAATCACATTAATTAGGGCATATAGAAATAAAAGGCCTGATGGGACACTATTACATCATTTAGGGGAGAGATGATTGGTACTTAGAATATATATACCAGCTGTAAACGATTGTACCATTAGGATCCCATTGAAATTCTCCACTCATGACATTTTTGCTTAAGATTATATATAACTCATCATGGAGGAAATCAATCAATGGCAAAATTCAGCAATAAATACTCCTAATCCAGTGCATGGAACCAGCTCTACATAGAACAGTGTCTTTTTTAAAAATATGTATTCTTTTCCATTTCTATTAGTTAGCCCTACAATAGTCTTTTCATCTTAATAACGTCTAGAGAATACAATGCCAAGACCTTGATTTTTTTTTTTAGTTTTGAAAAGAAAAGGACTTCAATATCCAGTAATAAGGTCTCAGTAGGAACCTTCTACTGAAAATAGCCTGGAACACTGGAAAAACATAGGAAGCATCACCTTAAAAGTGTTAAGGAGATCGCAAGTGATCAAGAAATACTCCAGTGAGGGAATGCATGGATGTGGGTCCCCAAAGAGGTTAGCAGAACATTGAAACTGGTTTTATCCAAGAGAATTAGAGAAGCCAGGTGATCCTGGCCATCTGTTTTCAAGGCCTCCAGACTTGGAGTACATGAGGAAAAGCCCATTGTCTGTAATAGGATCTTCTTTCTGCAAGGAAAAATTGGCTACCTTAACCCTGATGCTGACTTTGAAATTGAGATAACCCCCTGAGACTTTGAACTCATAAATTAGCAAGCTCTCATTCAGATCTGCAGGCCGAGTTCATATCTCTGTGGTCTGAAAACCGTAAATTAATTATTACACTTTAAAGTAATCCTGTATTTGTATTTATCCAGAGGCCCAGAAGAAACAAGCACAAAACCTGTCTGGAAAGCTTTACTGTCTGCCAGACTGCAAATAAATCATACAAGTATAATTCTATGTGAAAGAAACACAATGAACAATGATAATAAATTCAGAAGGAAAGAAGGCACCATAAGGGAGGACCAGCAGAATAACAGACCGCAGACGTAGATCTTCCAATGCTTCACTTACTAAGATTATCAAACAAAAATATTATATAACCATGTATTTAAAAACATAAAATTGGAATATTTTGAGGAGAATAAAAATCTACAAAGAACAGATAGGCAGATCTGAAGCAGAATCAAATAGCACCTCCAGAGATGAAAAGTGAAACGAGAGAAATTTTTAAACAGGTAAATGTAGTGGTTGATAAGATACGGCTGAAAGAAGAATCAGTAGTCTGAAAGATTATGTGGGGGAATTGTCTCAAGTATAACAGATAAAGAAATTGACAGACTGATAGAGGTTTCTGGAAGGAGAGAAGACAGAAAATGGGGAGCAATGTTCATTGATAGAGATAATGACTGAGAACGGTTTTGAATAGATGAATCCAGTAGATTTTAACCAAAATATACAGGTGCAGGAATGCCAGTGTGCAGAGTGCAGTATATAATAGTGAAATCCAGACCTGTTCACATCAGAATGGCACTGCCATGCACCACAGACAAGGTGGCTACAGTGAGAAGTCATTCTGATCACAGCTGCTACCACAGCCGTCATAGTTAATGGGGGCAACAGTAGGCTCCAACAGATTTCCAGAACTTTCTATGTATCAACAGCAGCAGCAGCAAACATAGCTGTTGCTCAGATGGTAGCAGAGGAGGAAACTCCTACCACAGCTACTAGGAGCAGCTGAAGGTTACTGGAGGGCCCCAGCGGGTTTGGTAGCACTGGATATAAAAATAGGCATGGCTTCTGGTTAGTGACGGGAATAGCAGTTCACAGTTCAGCAGCATCTTCACTCGGTGCCAGAAAGAGCAGCCAGGGGCAAAAATAGCTTCTTCACGTAGTGCCTGGGTGGCTCAGTCGGTTGAGTGTCCAACTTCGGCTCAGGTCATGATCTCGCAGTTCATGGGTTCGAGCCCTGCGTAGGGCTCTGTGCTGACAGCTCAGAGTCTAGAGCCTGCCTCAGATTCTGTGTCTCCCTCTCTCTCTGCCCCTCCCCCACTCACTCTCTGTCTCTCTCTCTGTCTCTCTGTCTCTGTCTCTCTCTCTCGAATAAATAAAACAAATAAAAGAAAAACATTTAAAAATAGCTTCTTCAGCTATGGCAACATTTTCTTCTCTGTTGATCCTCCAATTCTTGCAATGCCGTTGCAACAAGTTTCTATGTTAAATAAACCTTAATGTGAAATGTTTAGAGTCGTTTCTGTTTTCTTGGACTGGACAATGGCTGATAAAATAATTAACAGGCTTAATCTAATGCATGCAACAGGTGAAGAATACATTTTTCTTTTCAAGCACACAAGGGACATTTTATCCTTTACATTTTGTCTACTAAGGTAGGAGACTGGGTCTTATTTAAATCTTGTATTTTAATAGGAATTCAGTCTCTTTAGGTTTAGGATGTGGTCTCAACCTACTTTTTCAGGCTGTAGTTTTGATGGCAGTTTAATTTTCAGAGCCTTTGTGGCATTATTTTGTTCTGTTTCATTTATCTGGTGCTCCTTGGACTCCCGCTTCAGTTCTCTGTTGATATTACCTCAGGGGGACAAAGCAGTTACCCAGCCAGGCCACTGAGCATCTCTTGATCGGGGAGAAGTGTGGTGAGACCCTCTCCCAACTCCAGATGCCAAGTGTCTCTGGATAAAGAGGACCATCTCAGTCTTTGGGGACAAAAGCTGTCCAGGATCAGGCCACTTGGCTTGACTACATCCCTCTTGTCTGCTCTGCTGACCAGTACTGCTCTCCGGGTGAAGAGTTTTGCTTCTTGACTTCTTAGACCAAACTGCTTTCATAGCTGGCTTCCTCTTGCCGGATCTGCTGTCCCCACCTGGGTACCTTTTGATGGGATAGGTAAGTCTCATGCCAAGCAGGAATGCCAGTGCCCCTCCTCCCTGCTAATTGTCAGTGGGCTCTCAACCAATCCCTCTTAGTGGTGTCGTCTGGCTTTTTAATAGGGCCAGAAGGATGCCTGGTCAATCCAGAAGGAGACTAAACCTACCTAACCTACTTTCTTTGGCTGAGTCAGGGGTGGGAAGTGTTGGATCTGGGTGACCTTCTGTTGGTTGGTGTTCTAAACCAACTCGGTTCAGTTGACCCATGCCATTTCCAGGTTTTATAGTGACATTGAGTAAAGACAAGCGAAAAGACAAGGAGGTCTTGTGATCATGCCCTACTGGAAGTAGCCTTAGTATCTTTTAAAGTGTATACATAGGGGGCTCCTGGGTGCTCAGTGGGTTAAGCATCTGAATCAGCTAAGGTGATGATCTCATGTTTCTTGAGTTTGAGACCCTCATGGGGCTCTATGCTGTCAGCATGGAACCTGCTTTGGATCCTCTGCCCTCCTCCCCCACCTCTCTCTCTCAAAATATAAAAAAAATAAACATAAAAAATAAAGTGTACAATATGATTTATATGTTGTGTTATTTAGATATTTTTTAAATAATTTAGAATTTTATTTTATTTATTTTTAGTGTTTATTTATTTTGAGAGAGAGACAGACAGACAGAGCAAGAGCGGGGGGGGCAGAGAGAGAGGGAGACACAGAATCCGACGCAGGCTCCAGGCTCTTAGCTGTCAGCACACAGCCCAACACAGAGCTCAAACTCCCAAACTGTAAGGTCATGACTTGAGCCAAAGTCAGACACTCAACTGACTGAGCCACCCAGGTGCCAGGTGCCCCAAGAATTTAGAATTTTAAATGTAAGATGCTTACTAGGCTTAATATTTTTTATCTGTATTGTGCCCCCTTAAAACCTACTCTTGGATCACTGCCTTTAGGAAATGCAAAAAAGAGTTTGCATATGAATAAAAGGATTTTTCTAACTGTATATTTAAAAAAAATTACTGTTTATTTATTTTTGAGAGAGACAGACACAGAATGTGAGCGGGTTAGGGGCAGAGAGAGAGGGAGACACAGAATCCAAAGCAGGCTCCAGGCTCCGAGGTGTCAGCACAGAGCCCGACACGGGACTCAAACCCACAAACTGTGAGATCATGACCTGAGCCCAAGTCAGAAGCTCAACCGTCTGAGCCACCCAGGCGCCCCATCTAACTGTATATTTTTAACTGTAAAAATTAGAGTCGACAAGCAGTGATCATTCACCATATAAATCATTACTTCTTCTACACTTTATATGTAGTATATTTTATTTATTCTAATGGATTTATTGTATTCTGAATCTTATCATCTGTTTGGAAATTTAGGTTGATGCTTGTTTGAGTACCATACAGCCAATTGTAATATAATATTATTGCTTCTTTTGCCCGAGCCCTTAATACACATTTGTTATTTTAAATATACTGTTTAAGTGTCTCATCCTAACAGGCCTACAATCAAAGTATCCACATCTCCATTTCATAAGTGAGAAAACTGGAGGTAATTTTCTATACACTCCCCAGGACTTTCCTATGAGCACATAGCTGTAAAAAGTGGCAAGACTGGGGCGGGGTGCCTGGGTGGCTCAGTCAGTTGGGCTTCTGACTCTCCATTTCTGCTCAGGTCATGATCTCACAGTTTGTGGGATGGAGCCCGCATGGGGCTGATCACGGACAGTGGGGAGCCGGCTTGGGGTTGTCTCTCTCCCCCTCTTTCCCCCCCTACTCATTCTCATGTGTGCTCTCTTTCTCAAAATAAATGAATAAATAAATAAGCACTTTTTTTAAATCATTTTTTAAAAAGTGGCAAGATTGGGAAATGAGCTCCAGTCTCCTTCCAAGTATGTTTTCTATGCGTTGTACTACTGCATTTGTAAAAAATGACAGTATTAAATTAATGATGCAAAGAAAGAAAACAAGTTAATGTGCTTACCTAATTTCTTTCTCTCATTCTATTTTTCATAAATTCAAAACTAGAACTTCTATGTTTGTAGTAGAGAGTAAAAAATATTGAAACGGGAAAATCCTGCAGGAACAAGAATCCAAGAAACCTTTCTCTCTTTTTTCCTGGTTTATTTTATTTTTAAAATTCTATTGCAATCAAAAACACATAGTCAAAATTGAAAATAGATATTTTGTTGAGGAAGGTGAGTATCCCACAAAATTTAAAGAACGTTTTGCCGCCTAATCTTGCTATGTTCCAGTAGACATTAGGAATGAGCTTCCCTAGTTTAGAATGGGTACTATTACTTTGGGCTTGTTATACACATTGTCAGGATAATAAGATTCATTCCATTCCTATAAACATTCATGAGAGTAACGGTTTTGTCAGTGTATTCATAGAACTTACTTGTAGCTTTAATCTGGAATGTTTTCTCCAAGTATAAACTCTTTTTAAGCACTTTATGAAAAGCAATTTCATTCTGACATGGGACATTGACGGCAACCTACTTTATATATCCTTTCAAGGTCTAGATGTTGTACCTGTGTAAAAAGAGTTCCCATTCTGCCATCTCATAAGCAAATTTCCATTCAATGTCTGAACTTTGGCTTATTAAAGAGAGTTTGCACACGTTTACCGGAACATACGACTATCTAAATAAAACTGGAAGCATATTTCACTTGGAAAACAAAAGTTAAAAACCAACCAACATTCTTCAGCTTTTGTTATCTATAAATGTCATCATTTCAGACAAAGAAAGAACTCTTTGCAAAAATATTTTCATGAAAAATATACTTGATATATATTTTTTCAAATTCTTTCTTTAAAAATTGGAAGTAACTGCTTTCCAACTTAACATACTCAAATAAATAAAGCCTTCACCAGATATTTTGTATCTTCTTAGGTTGATGATATCCAGCCAAATCTTAGGTAGCACTCACCTTTCTTCTGGAAATGCTGGCATAACAATGCTTTTCTATTAATGTTTTCTAAACCATTTTTGAGGTTTAGGAATTTTTGTTTCTTCTTCCTTTTTAACTTAGCATTAAACTGTTAATGCTCTGGAGCCAATAATGCCTTTGCATTCCTGACCCTTTGGCTATTTCTTGTCCTAAGATTTGCTGCAGTAAAAACTTGGCCATTAGATTAATTTGCAAAAGTATTTCCTGCTTTAGTGTAAATTAAGATAACTCAAGGAGAGGATTCAATCGTTTACTGAATTCTGAATTGTGATCTGAAGTCAAATATTATCATTGAAAACCAAGAAACTGGCTTCTCTCTTGAGGATGGCACCCACTTCTTTCCTGAAGGGTGTCTGTCTGTCTATCTATCTATCTATCTATCTATCATCTATCTATAAATATATGTATATCTATCTATATTTATATAGATCTGTGTCTATATAAATATAGACATTTACATATCATATATAAATATGTATATATAGATATATAAATAAATATAGATATTTAGATATTTTATATAGATATTTATATATAGATATATAGGTATTTATTTATATATAGATATAGATATAGAGAAAAATATGGATATATATAGATATAGTTATAGATAGATAAATAGATATAGATAGATATATACCCCTTTATGAAAACTGTAGAGGGTGCTATCCTCAGGAGATAAGCCAGTTTCTTGGTTATCAATGATAATTTTTGACTTCAGATGACAGCTCAGAATTCAGACAGAATTAAACATTGTATCTTCTCCTTGAGTTATATATATATATATACACACACACACATATATATAAATATATATATAAAATAACATATATAACATATATAAAAACATATATATATAAAATAACGTATAATAATATATAATACATTGTAAGTAATGTCTATGATATATATTTATCTATATAAATATAAATAGATACAGTGATATATATATGTGTACCAATTTTTATATAGGTAAAAAACAATTGATTCCCAACTCCTCTTATGTATGCTAAATTAGAAATTCCCAACACAATCGCTGAACTCATAAGTAGTCTGGTTTTTGTTGAAAGAATAGGTTTTTGGGTAACCCTTTGCTATCCCCAAATAGCACATAAAAGGGTTGGTGCTGATAAAGGGAGTAACTTTATGAAATCAATGAAATATAGACATTTTGTGACATACCATTCATAGACAGGGAAATCCTGTTGTTTCACAAAACTAATTACATATTTTCCCCTTACATATTATAATCAAAGATGTAATTCTTTATTGCCATAAATAGCATTCCCACATGTTGCTCGACATGAATATCAAATTTTTTTCTGATTCTTTTGAAAACCAGCTGGTTTGGGTGGATATTTTTACTTTATAGGGAATTTAACATTCTCGGAGGATACATTTTGACCTCAAGAGACATCAAGTTGACGTCTAATATGTGCCGAGTCATGGCTCTCAGAGCCTCCCCAATCACATCCATCACAAGCAAACACAATAACCAACCAGAGTTCAAACTGATAAAAATAAACCCAACTCTATTCCTATTCTCTACTGCATATGCTTATTCTCCTGCTCTAATAACTAACAAACCTCAAAACAGTATATCCATCTGGTATTCCACATAAATACAACATTGACTGTATTTTATTTTAATCACAAATGACGCCTCCCTCCAACTTTAAAAATTATTTTTGATAGGCATTTGTTTCAGAAGCGAAAACAACATTAAGTCATTTCTAGGCTAAAAATTGAACATTTTTGGTGATAATTATGGATCAATCATGATGAATATAGAACAACATGGACAAATCAAGTATTTGTTTCCCCCCAAATGACATGAATATACATCTCTACTCCCCCGCCATGAGCTTTATTCTCAATTGTTATATTTATTATCATTAAAAAAGATGCACAGTAAAGGTGCCCTATAGAATACTATAAATTTAATGTACTAGGCACAGTCTAACAATCGTCTGCAAGGTTTATCTCATTAAACAAATACTGCTGACATATTTATGTATGTTCTAATTAAAAGTCATTATTCATTATTTAAAAATGTCTCCGGCATGCATTTCAGAAGGCTGGTTTTATTTTAACTCAAAGACATATTTTCTACATTATTTTCCATTTAATTAAATGGATGTTGCTCTCATTCCGTCTCCAGTTCAGTGATATTTTAACTACTGAAGATTTAAGTAAAATTGTTCAGTTATTGGGTTGAAAGTATTATGTTGATGAGGCTGGTAGGGCATTTTCATAGTTTAAGTACCCAGCGCTTAATTTTCAGTAAAGTCGAGGAACTCCACAGAGACACGTGAAAGCAGGGATTGTTCTTATTATTTCCATAGGGCTTAAGTCAATGCCTTGCACGTAGTTAGCACTTTATAAACGATTGTTGGACTGATGAGTGATGATGATAGCCATCAAGAATATCAAGCCTTTCCTATCCTTTGATACACATCCTGCTTCCTGTTAAATTGCCAGAAATGGTGTGGGTTTTTTTTTCTTCCTCTGCTTGAAAACGTTGCCATGCTCACCCAGATGGTTGCATTCATGCACGTAAATCCATAACCTACTGGTTCCTTAAATCCATTTTTAATTACCAGTTGTGAATGTTTAATTTTCAACAAGGCCTTCGCGAAACTCAAAACACGCCTCTCTTATCGCTGAGAAACTCCAATGGCGGTTAAGACTGCCGCATCCATCACGTTGGAAATTAGTGCCTTCAACGAGAGGTGTTATTTAAATAAACAAAATCATCCTATCTTGCAGTATTGAAGAGTGTCGGCTACAGAATCGATGAGAGTTTATTTTCATAAATGTTCTTCTCATGTGCTTCCCATGAAATGCTGGGGTTCACACGGGAAGACCGGAGAACCGTGTCCCCGCGGTTGGGCTGCACTATCTTTGCTTCAAGGATTGTCCAACCAAGTCACTGCATTGGTTCTAAAGATTGAAAAGGGCGGGTTGTAGTGTGCTGTTTTGCCTCTCAGTCCTTGGTGTCTCCAACACCCACGATAGCGAAATCTCCATGATGGGGTGGATGGCACGGGCTGGATTATTTGTATTAGGAGGAATCTGCTGGTGACCTCACAGGTGGCCAAAGCATGGTCAGCAAACAGTGGGTTGATTCTTAAAATATTTTAGCATAGTAACCATGACGTCAACATGAGAATAACCCAAGCTGGGGCACCTGGGTGGCTCAGTCGGTTAAGCATCTCACTCTTGGTTTCGGCTTAGGTCAGGATCTCACGGTTTGTGAGTCCGAGCCCCACATTGGGCTCCATGCTGACAGTGTGGGGCCACTTCGGATTCTCTCTCTCCCTCTCTCTCTCTCCCCCTCCCCTGCTCACTCTCTCTGTCTCTCTTCTTCATAAATAAATAAACTTAAAAAAATTTATGTCACCTTTATGTCCATACTGTACTGCACAAATACATGTCATTCCAGCGGAAACCAGGAATTCCAGATTGAATGGAAGTAAACTTTTTAAAATGTTATGATTATCACAACCTTTATCCCCTTCCACTGCATCAGATCCTTAAAAACTATTAAGGGGAGATACTTTCAGCTCATTCGTGGTGTATTACTATGAGGTCAGGAGACGTCTGATTTTAATGATTACGGGATTTCTGTTGAAATAAATTTCATTGCACAAGTTAGGCTTCTATCTTCAAAGAATATAGGAGAAAAAGGGCCTCAATACTATACTGCAAGGTCACAGCGAGTGTTCCATGAAAATTATTATTTTTGCTTTACTTGACAGAATTGAATTTTTCCACACTAGCCTTTGTTTTTTTAATTTTTTTTTTAATGTTTATGTGTTTCTGAGAGAGAGAGAGAGAGCATGAGCATGAGCAGGGGAGGGACAGAGAGAGAAGGAGACACAGAACTCGAAGCAGGCTGACAGCACAGAGCCCAATGCGCGGCCCGAACTCATGAACTGTGAGGTCACGACCTGAGTCAGAGTCAGACACTCGACCGACTAAGCCACCACCCAGTTGCCCCTTCACACGAGTGTTTTTTGAAGTATAAATTACATACGATAAAATTCACCCTTTTTTTTAATGGATATAATATTTATTTATTTATTATATATTTTCTTATTTTTATTTTTTCAATTTACATCCAAGTTAGTTAGCAACTAGTGCAATAATGATATCAGGAGTAGATTCCTTAGAGCCCCTTCCCCATTTAGCCCATCCCCCCTCCCACCACCCCTCCAGTAACCTTCTGTTTTCCATATTTAAGAGTCTCTTATGTTTTGTCTCCCTCCCTGTTATTATTTTTGTTTCCCTTCCCTTATGTTCATCTGTTTTGTCTCTTAAAGCCCTCATATGAATGAAGTCATGTGATTTTTGTCTTTCTGTGACTAATTTCACTTAGCATAATACCCTCCAGTTCCATCCACGTAGCTGCAAATGGCAAGATTTCATTCTTTTTGATTGCCGAGTAATACTCCATTGTGTATATATATATATATATATACACCATCTTCTTTATCCGTTTATCCATCGGTGGACATTTGGGCTCTTTCTATACTTTGGCTATTGTTGCTAGTGCTGCTATGACCATGGGGGTGCATGTGTCCCTTCAAAACAGCACACCTGTATCCCATGGATAAACAGCTAGTAGTGCAATTGCTGGGTCGTAGGGTCGTTCTATAAAATTCACCCTTTTTAAGGTGTTCATGGCTGTGAATTTTGACAAACACACACAGGCATGTCACCGCCATCATAATAAATGCAGATTGTCCCCATCGTATCAGAACCACCCATCTGGCATCTTTGCCACCTCTCCACCTCCAAGACTTTAGCAGCCAGGGGTCTACTTTCTGTCCCTCTAGTTTGGCTGTCCCCAGAATAATAAACACACAGATTTATAAAGTCTCCACTTTGGGGGGTCTGGTTTCTTTCACAAAGCCTAATGCGTCTGAAATCCATCCATCTTGTTGCTGCACGAAACGTTTGCTTTCTCGCTGAGTGCTATCCCACTGCTTGACTGCAACATTATTTGTTGATCTATTCCACGGTTGATGGACATCTGAGTTCTTTCCAGTTTTCGATGGTTGTAGGTAAAATTGCTATGAACACACAAAAACAGGTTTTTGTAAGGATATATACTTTTTCATTTCTTTTGGGTAAATGGGATTTCTGGGTTATATAGTAAGCTCATGGTAACCTGGTAAAAAATTACCAGACTGTTTTTAAACCTGGTTTTTGCCATTTTTCATCACCGCAGAAATTGACGAAGTTACTGGTGCCCCATATTGTTAGCAACACATGATATTGTTGGGTTTGTTTTTACCATTCTTATAGGCTGATAGCTCATTAAAGTTTTAATTTGGATTAGTTAGTAACTAAGGAAGTTTAGCATATTTAGACATGTTTATTTGCATCCACATAGCATCCCCGATGAAGTGTGCGTCCAAGTATTTTGTCCATTTAAAGATATCTTTTTATTTATTGAAATATCAGCTCCTAATTATTAAGAGTTCTTTATATGTTCTGGAAACCAGTTAGTTACCACATATGTATTTCTAAATATTTTCTACCAGTTTTTGGTTTCTTTTCATTCTTTATAGTTTTTTTTTTTTCCCAAGGAGCAGAAGCTTTTAAAAAGCTAAAGTCAACTTTGCTAAAGTCAACTTTAGCAAACTCTTCTTTCAGGATTCATGAGTGTTACCTGCTAAGAGACCTTTAACCATTGCCTAACCCAAGATCTCAAAGAGCTAGAATAAGTTAATATTTAATGCCTTTAAGTGGGTTTGTAAGGCTTTGTGACCATGTATGGACAGCAGGCATGGAAAAGGTGGCCTCCCAAAGCTGGCCCATGACACCTGTTACACCCAGAGAGACCCTGGCAGAAACAACCAACCCACAGAGTCTGACTGCCTAGGGGTAAACAGATGAGTAGACACTGTCCAAAAAGACAGAGCAAGTTCAAATGCGACTCAAGTAAAGGCCAACAATAAGGAGTCATAAGACAGGGGGATCTGGATGGAGTGAGGGGCTGTAAAGATCAAGGTCAATGCACTGGAATGCCATGATTCAGAAAATCTGCCCCCCGGTGTCAGAAATATGGCTAACGTGATGATCGTCTCATTCATAACCTGATATTCATTTCAGAGAGAAGATGAGGAAACACAGATTCCTGGCTCTCTCCAGGAAAACCTAACTCCAGGAGTACTGAGGTGGACCATGAAAGCCTGTGATTTGTTCTTGATTACAGGATCACACAGGTCTTAAAGCACTATTTTTCAAAGTGTGATTCCAGGACCATCTGGATCAGAACCACCTGGGAGGTCATTTAATATGCAGATTCCTGGGCTCCGCCTCAGGCTTGTTGAATCCTAACTGTTGGAGGATGGTGAGTAAGACGCTGGAATTTATATAAGCTTTCCAGGGGACTGCTAAATACTCCACTGACTTAAGGTAGAACAATCATTAACCACCAAAGGACTGGGATAGAGGGGGGATAGGGAAAGAGACAGCTGTGTGGTTTTTACTCCATTCCTGCCTGTGGACAGACCATTGCAGGGGCTGGAGCTGTGTCTGAGTTTAGAAACAGAATCAATCAGTAATGTGTCTGCAGAGGCAGCAAACGGAGAGAACTCCTACTTTGAACTAATATATCAATTGGCAATATATTACATACTACAGAGCATAACATATTACATAGATATAGATTTACACACAGAGAAGATTCAGTAATTACAGAAACCGAATAAATATACTAATCAGAGCAATATTTTAAATGGAAAATTGGGGGGTCTGTGTTGAATAAAACACTTTCTCTCATCACTTGACGTGGTAGCTTTGGGGCGCCTGGGTGGCTTAGCCGGTTAAGCGGCTGATTCTTGATTTCCGCTCAGATCATGATCTCACGGTTTGTGGGATCGCGCCCCACACTCGGCTCTGTTCTGACAGCGCAGAGCCTGCTTGGGATTTCTCTCTCCCTCTTCTCTGTCCTTCCCCTGCTCACACACAAGGTCTCTGTCTCGAGATAAATAAAGAAACATTTAAAAAAAAATGAAGTGTCAGCATCACCTCCAATGATCTCTTGAAAGTTTATGAAGCATTTAAATTACATTTAATATATAATTGCAATAACATGAAAATAATAAAGGTACCCCAGTAACAGAAACCTGACAAACTCTTTCATATAGATGGTCACGTGCATTCATTCTTAATCAGAACTCCAAAAGGCTGTGGTTTTCATTTCTCTCTCTTACTTGGGTGTGATACAGTGCTTATTATCACGTCTGTTTCCAATTTCCTGCTTTTACACATTTAACATGCACCTCTATAATGCAAGGGAAGATCTAGTCTATGAATACAAATAAAAATCTGAATAGAAATATACTTGGTAAAATAACCCAGCAAGTGATCTTAAGTCTGAGACACAAAGTCTCACCTGAAAATATCAATTACTGGCCATTATTGTTTCAATAGAAAACTAAAAAAGAACCACAGGCAATTCTTTTTAGGGCACAGAGCCCTGAGTGCAGGAAGGCTCTGACTTCTGAGCGGGTTATATCTATTTCACAAGTGAAAAGGAGACCTTTGCCCTCGTGGGCTGTTCTGTCTCTCGGTTCTACTCCAGTAACTCACCAAAAATGAGAAACAGACGTTGGGTCTGTTACAGCATTATTTACAAAGAATAAATCATGTTCCTGCCTGCAAGCGAATTTGGTTTGGTTTCTGTCGCAGGCATAAATTAACAAGGTGTCAAATGAACATCGTGACCCCATTTTAATGTCAAGCAAAGCGCACCAAATTCATAACGGAGAGCACGGCCTCGCGCTGCAGCGCAGCGAAACTCGACGTGGAGAATTTCCCCAGCTCAGCTGGTTCTGGGGCACGGCGAATCTGGATTCCGACCGTCATCGGCTGAGGACATCTCCACACTCTGTGACTCACGTCTGGATGTCACGGTGGTCACAGGCTGCTGATTCCGTGTCCCTCCTCTTCCCCAGCCGCAGCATGGACAATGCGTCGTAAAGAAAGCGCCCTTTCAGCCAGCCGTGGGTTTGCTCCGCACAGCACGACCCTGATTTGGAAAGAGCTCGGCTCTGCACCTCCCCTGGGTACGCAGAACAGCAGAATGGAAGAGTGAAAACTGCCAAAATGCTAATCACGGGGAAAAAAAAAGAAAAAAAGAAAAAAATAACAAGATCCAGATGGGACAAAATGGACATATTTCATTTATCCTGGGAAACTCTACAGTATATCATTTGTGATGCATAATACACCCAGCCTTGGCCCTTTATAAACAAACACTACGGAGACATATGCCACAAGATTATAAACAGAGTCGGCCGTAAATTTGATGGGGCCGCACACTCAGCGTTGCCTACACGGCTGCGGCTTATTCAGCGGGTTCTGGGGGCCGCAGTCTGTCCCTCTGGCTGCTCACCAGCTGTAATCTCCGCTCACCCAACGGGGCAGAATCCCGGTGGATCAATTCACCCTAATGAAACTCAGAGGCTTTTCACACCAAAAAAAAAAAACCCAAAAAACAAAAAAAAAACCCTAAGGATCACTTTGATGCGGCCCACGCTGACGCTGGGGAGTCAAGTTCATGGGGCAGGCTTTCTAAAGAGCTAGCTAGGAAAGCTGCTCTCAATCTTCAGGGGGAAGAAACAGGCTGTTTCGAAAGGCAAAGATGCTTAGGGGTCTGCAGCCGCTTCTCAACGTCAGCCCCGCTGGACTGAGTCCAGAGATTTGGGCGAGGGCTTCACATCCACATTTAGTAAGTTCTTCGGGCTCCAGGAAACGCATGGGGATGAGCACCGACTGGATAAATTGTTAGGTACGTGCATTTACGAGCATCACAAATATTTCCGAGGCTCGCTCTTTCAGCTCCGCTCAGGAAAGAAATTGTCCTCCCCCGAGCAGGGATTGTGTGCTGGAATATGATCAGCCACTTAGGTGGGAACACCCCAGCGACGGCTTGCAAACCATCGTATTCGTTCAAAACACACTAGGCACAAAAAGGGACTTACAGCAAGCAACGTCTTTCACTGTCGGTGCCTCACGTCACCTGTGCACCCCTGACCTGTGGCTTCCGTGCGGGTGAATTGTGCTCTGAGCGGTTCAAGAAGCAGAGCGGTGAGAGCTTAAGGAAGCCCGACTCAGGGACCGTTAGCTAGACATCTGCCTTCATGCAAGTTGCCTCAGTGCTGCCTTCCGGATCATCCATTCGGACCCTCAAGCTCTATGTGGTGTTGTCTGCAAGTTGCAGCATAAAGTGAGGAAATGAGAGGAATTTAGAAACCCACAGGGTTGGCTCCCCGAGTCCGCGGCCCTTGGTGGCCAAGAACACAGAGGGCAGGGAGGGGGTCTGGTGGAGGCTTGTTAGTCTTATCTGCTCCTCTGCGAGGAAAGTCCAAATAAATGGATGAGATGGAACCAAGGAAATGCCTAGATTTTTACATAATTTTTGTTTTAGTCATGGTTTTGCCTCTTTAAGAAAGTTTTAGTCAAAAACGGTTCTTTCTTAGGCCATGTGCCTGGCGTGTAATTTGCCGTGGACCGACAGAAGACGTTGCTTATTTAATTGTCTTCTGTCCCATCCACCATTGGGTCTTCAAGTCTAATATACTTTCCAGAGTAGTGATTATGGAAACGCAGGACCCTATGGGTGCCTTGTCTACATCCATAATACAGAACTGTCTGAAGCCTAGGAAATAGAACATAAATCTCACACTGCACCATGATATGCCCCGTCGACTTTTCTTCGGCTGAAACCTTTTTTTTTTTTTGAAAGTGTTGTCTAACTTCTTACCATGGCACATCGTAGGAAAATCTAGATCTTAATAAATCTTCATACCCTTGTCCAAATCTGCAGTGGACTGAATGTTTGTGGCCTCCCCTCCCCAAATTCATATGTTGAAATCTTAATCCCAATGTGATGCTATTCAGAAGTAGGACATTTGAGAAGTGATTTTGTCAGGAGTATGGAACATTCAAAAAAAGGATTAGTTGGGATGTCTGGGTGGCTCAGTTGGTTAAGTGTCCCACTCTTGGTTTCAGCTCAGGTCTTGATCTCACAGTTTCATGAATTTCAGCTCCCTGTCAGGTTCTGTGCTCACAGCGTGGAGCCTGCTTGGGATTCTCTCTCTCTCTCTCTCTCTCTCTGCCTCTCCCTCACTTGTGCTATCTTGGTCTCTTTCAAAATAAATGAATAAACTTAAGGAAAAAAAAAAAAAGATTAGTTCCCTTCAAAGAAAGTCCTGAGAGCCCATGAGCTCGCTTTCCACATGTGAAGACACCAGGAGAAGATGGCGTCCATGCCTCAGAAGAATCTCACCAGAATCTAAGCATGCTGTCCTCCTGGTGTTGGACTTCCAGTGCCCAGAACCATGAGAAATACGTTTTGATGTGTATAAGTCACCCAGTCTCTGAAACTTTGTTATGGCAACCCAAGTTGCCTAAGACAAGACAAAAGTTTGTAAAGGAACCATGAGTTGTTGACATAATTCTCTAACTAACATCTTTCGATCAAACTCCCCAAAGGTATAATAAATAATGCCTTTTAGTTTTTCCAATATCACCCTAATTGAGACCTTGGGCCTCTTTCCTCTTGACTGTGAAAAGCAAATGTGGTCAAATTGGTTTTCCTACCTCAATTTCCTCTCCATAGCATCTCTCTAGGAAATTTCATGGTGCCATGCTTGGGGGTGGGGAGCATCTGATTCTTGGTCATTGTTATTGCAGGCTGACATCTGTCGAGTCACATTTCATTTTACCTGCTCTCTGGACCTCAACCCATGCAGGGTGCTGTAGGGTTGTCCCATGCTCCTGCCCACAGGATACCCCCTGTTCCAGATCTCCACCACCTGCTACTATCCACCTAGGAGGCACTGGAAATATTTAGCTGCTTTTATTTACTGGACTGGAATGTGGGAAACTCTGCGAACATTCTGGGGCCACGAAAGACCCTGTAACATTCACTGATCTTCTAGGGTTCACAGGAAGTTATTCCCATAATATGCAGAACTTGCCAGTTTCCCAGAATGTCCTCTGTAGCTTAGAGATACACTTCTTTTGTTCTCTTAGTTATCCAGACCAATCCAAGAATTCCAATATTCCCCCCCAGCCCAAATGAGGTCTTAAGGACAAAATGAAAAGGTGCATAGACCTCACAAATTTTTCTCTATGTCTTTCTTTTTTCCTCCTGCTTGTTCGTCTTTTCTCCCCATGTGATAAATTTCACCTAGACTCTGGGGGTTAAAACTAATGCTCTGGTTTTGTATTCTTGTTCTCTTTCCAATTTGCTTTCTGCCTATGTCTTGTCTTTTTATCTGAAAGTCAAAAGCCAGGATTTTTATTCGTCATTAGTTGTAGTCTTCAGGTGACGCCTCTCCTATGGCAAGGAAGGCTGGCAGAATGCCTTATTCTAGTTTGGTTGGGATTTGGGTAGGGGTGAGGGTCAGGGAGAACAAAAGGTACAGAAATAGTGGGAAAGTCATGTTGGCTAGTAAAATAACAATAGATTCTTACCAAAATTACTTGTGATCTTATCTAAGCATATTTTTAGGTTTAATCACAGCAGAGTGCAAAGGATGGGAGAGTTGGCGGGATGGGGTCAGTGAGTGAGTAAACCAAATTAATGAATTTGATTTTAAAAATGTGCTTTGAATTTAGGCTTTCGTTCAGTTTCCATAAACCAATTATATTTAATTTCACAACGGCATAGACTGCACGGAGCACTGAACAGACTAGATAATAAGTACAAGAAAAAATGCAGATCTTTTTTGTTTTGAAATTTAGAGGTTTGAAAGTATACAAATAACACTTGATGACCAGTTGTGACTCTTAATCCTGAACACTTGTCTTGGATTGTGGTGTCCTAATTCATTTTGGTACCAGGCATAACCATTTCTCTTTCTTTTCTTTAGAAACAGCCCTCCTCTTTGTTCAACATTTTTTTTTGAGTTGATAGTTAGGGTCATTAATTGCCTTTTACCCTGGCTGTTATTTAAATCTAAGCCCCGTAGGCCATGGAGCATAGAGCTCCATTTCCTCCATGATGAAGCTGTCGGGCATGAGCACACAGGTTGGTGACATGTTCCGTATTACAGAGCGCACAATGCCTGATGTGGGAGGGAAAACAGAAGTTGAGATCCGGGGCTGAGTTTACCCAAAGCTCAGAGGGTAAGAAATGGACGCAATTATATCAAGAAACTGAGTCTCCATTCCATCATGTTTTTTAGCACATTAAAACTGGAAAGGGGAATTTTAAGACTTTCTATGCAATTTCGAGTTTTGCTCCTTTAACCTTTAGATAGCTAACATCTGGCAGTTTATTGATATGTGCTGATTAAAATGGAGGAAGAAAGAAAGAAAGAAAGAAAGAAAGAAAGAATAAATAAATAAATAAATACTATGTCATGCGTGGGGGTAGGTTGGAGAGGAAAAGGAAATTAAGATGCGCTGAGTATTAACTCTATGGAAGATGTTTACATTCTTCCTGTCTGTAAATAGTTTTTGACTTCAAAATGGGCCACACACTTTATTTTTGGTATTTCGTATAATGTGGTATGCAGAAATATAGTTCCTGCCTTCACTGAATTTATAATCTCATGGTAGAAAGCTCAACCAAATCATTTTACAAATAAAAATATAAAATTATGATTGTGCGAAGTGTAATAAAGAGGAATTCTCCAGCTACATGCTCTGTAACAGTCTCTTCCAGGAGTGGGAATGGTTGAGAGAGATACCAAAATCTAGAGGTAAACGCCATCTCGGTCTAAATACTGGCATGCCACTGATGGTTCATCATCATCATCATCATCATCTAATTTGTTTTACTTTCAACAGCCACACTAGCTTTAAAATGTGAAAATAGTTAAGTGTTGGTAAATAGTTGATTCTCCAAGCTTCTTAGTGTCCACCCTCCATGACTATTCTACTCACTCCTCAGGAATATCTTGGATCATCCCAACCCAGAGCATAACCCAGTCCAACAACCAATGGGTTGACACTTAACAGATTAGTGTCCCTTGGATGCTTCTATAGTCACTGGCATGCGTTTTGATTGATTGATTCCCATGTTTTGCATGTTAGCTATTTTTTTTTAAGTTTATTTATTTATTCTTGAGAGAGAGAGAGTCCCAAGTAGGTTCTGCGCTGCCAGCATAGAGCCCAACATGGAGCTCAAACCCAAGAACTGTGAGATCATGACCTGAGCCAAAACCAACAGTTGGATGCTTAACCCACTGAGCCACCCAGGCACCCCACTTGTTAAATATTTTTACATATACAAAAGTTTAAGACAAATTTTTCTGAAAGGCCATTGAAGCTTCTAAGCAAAAACCCAACGCTTCTAAGCAGAGAAGCTATAATTGGGAGTTAACGTGGGAAAATCGGTGTGGTAGGAAGAATACATAGCAAGAAGAGATACACACAGGCCTTGTCATGTGAAGGATTATACTGCCTGTGTAGAATACAGAGACCAGTGTGGCTAAAGCACAGGAGGAATATGAAAAGGGTGAAATATGGCTTGAGAGCAAAGAAGAGTTAGGTAACTGAAAACCTTAGAGGTCATGCGAAACTTTTGTACCTTAAAAAAATGAAATGGCAAAAATGCTGGTTAGTTTTATGTGTCAACTTTACTGGGTTGCAAGGTGCTCAGGTATCTGGTCAAAAATTTTTCTGGGTATGCCTGTAAGGGATTTTTTGGATGATATTAACATTTGATGTGGTAAGCTGAGAAGAAATGAAATTGCCCTCCCCTACATGGGCAGGTCTCCTCCAATCAGTTGAAGACCAAAATAAAACAAAAGGTTGACGTTCCCCAGAGTAAGAGGAAACTCTTCCCGCCCAGCTGCTTTGAGCTAGGGCATTACTTTTTTCCTCCTGACTTCAGACTTTAATTGAAAAATTGGCTCTTCTGGGGTCTTGAGCCTGCTGGCTTTTGGACCTGAACTCCCATCATCAGGTTTTCTGGATCCCAAACCTTTGGACTCAAACTAGAACTCACACTGTCAGCTCTACTGGGTCTCTGGCTTACTGATTGCAGATCTTGGACTCTTCAGCATCCATAATTGCATGGGCCAATTCTTATAATACATTCATATATATCTCCATATCTTATTGGTTCTGTTTCTCTGGAGAACCCAGACTATTACAAGTGAAAGAATCTAATTCAGTTTTGAGAAACAGCTCTAGCTAAGGGAGAAAATACTTTAGAGGGGATAAACGTGAAGACAAAAACACTATGAGGAAGCTAACGAGATAAGAATAAAGACAACTTGACCTACAGAAGCAATTCTCAGCAGGCTCCAGGCTCTCAGCTGTCAGCAGAGGGTCTGACACACAGAGGGTTGAACCCACAAACCGTGAGATCATGGCTCGTGGGAGTGCCATACCTTTTCAAGACAACTTCAGAAAGTAACGAAAACGTCTTTATTCTGTTTTGTTTTATTTTTTCAAGGCAATGGCTATTACTGGAACTTACTGGTGGGTGGGGTCCCAATCTCCTAGGCATATCTTACAATGGGCAGGATATTTACACTTGGAGGGACAATTGTCTCTGTCTTACAAAACTTGGGAATGACCCATTTAAAAGCAGAAACTTTCATATACATGAAAAATCTGTCTTCATGTACATGAAAAATGGATGTCTAGAATCTATGCTTTACATATAAACACACAGTCTATTTACATGATTTACTTTTCCAAGCATGCACGTACTAAATGGAGAAAAGATTGCATTTCAATTTTGTTGGGAAAGTTACTGAGTTTTGGCCATTTTAGAAAATCATGTCATTGAAGGTAGCGCTGTTCTCGACGTTTGAGTCCAATACAGTGGATCTGTCATCAGCCTGTTTTCAGGCTTTCAAGTCCAGACGGATTCTTTATGGGGGGCGCACATATCTGAAGACATTGTTAGATCTTCTGGTCTAGCTATGCCTGATATTTGCATATTGGGAGACATATTATTTGAATATAATTTTCTTCTATTTGCACTTCATATTATAGTTCAAATGGTTTTGTTTTGTGTTGAAACTTTAGGGGTCAGTGTGGTTTTATATTAGGCATGAATTTATTTCGGTATAGTGAGGGAGGTATTATAAAATATTTTCTATCAGTCGGAGGCATTGATCTGAGACAGCTGAGAAGCACTGGCCTTGGATTTATGTTTCTACCAGTGGGTATGGAAAAAATATGAATAGAGTCCAAACAAATTTAAGTGGTAAAATTAACAAGAAATGATGAGCGATTGACCGTGAGGGTGAGATAAATGGGAAGTGAAGAAAGAGTCCAAGATGACTCACAGAGTATGGCTTGCATCGAGGAATGGATGGAGGGGCCATTTACTGTGTTGAGAGACCCTGGAAGATGACCCAGCTTGGAAAGATCGACATGAATTAAGTTTCAGTGCAATAGGGGAGACAGGACTAAGTGTGAGAGAAAAAAAATCTAGGCTAGCAAAGTAAATTCAAAAGTCATCACAGATGGCCAAAGTAAAGCCATGAAACTAAAGACGAGATTTCATTTCATTATATTTGAGCCTTGGAGAATTCCAACATTAATGACATTTAACATTAAATTCATACCACAATGTGTTAGAGAGGCATTACTTACCATTCCCATTTTATGACGGAGAAAATTGGTACTAACAGAGATCACTCGAACTAAAAGCAGCAAGGGTGGAGGTAGCAGATTTGGGGATTGTGGACTGAAAAACGAAGTCTGAATCCATTTTCCTTGCCTTTTGAGGGTATCAGTGAATAAATAAAATCTCTGAGGGAATTCACTTTGGTGGGGGGAGCATATATCATAAAATATAAAAATTCTATTATAGTTGGGAGGCAATTCTCCGTGGGTCTCTTCTGTTTCTGCACTTCTTGCTAGAGAGGCTTTGACTGCCCCTTTTCTGGTCATTATTAACAAGAAGATCTATGCTGTGAACAGCCTTGGAAGACAGAGCTACTATCTCACTCTGAAACAAAGAGTAGGCACATTTATTGCACGCTGTAAAAGAATTTGAATCCTCTAAGTTTAGGGTTCATTGCATGTAACACTATACAGTGGGTGTGTAAGCGTCCATCTGGGCCCACTTACATTGCCTCCATGGGGCTTGAAGCAAGGGTAACTAGTGAAAATATGCCAACTTTCATGTGTCTCACTGTGTTATAAAGTAAAATCCTTTCTCTCTGACCCAGCCTGGTGATTTTTGCCAGAATTCATGATATGGCAGTCGGCTGACTTGTTAGCTTTCAAGTAGAGTAAGAGCTTGAAACGTCTTAATCACAGATATTCCTCAGCTTACAGTGGGGTTACATCCTGACAGACCCAGCATTAAATTGAAAATTATTAAGTCGAAAACTTATTTAATACACCCAACCTACCCAACGTCATCGCTCAGTCTAGCCTACCTTCAACGTGCTAAAGAACATTCACATTAGCCTACAGTTGGGCAGAATCATCTAACACAAAGCCTGTTTGACAGTGAAGTGTTGAAAATGTAATGTATTGAATACTGTACTGGAGGTGAAAGACAGAAAGGTTGTGCAGGTACAGAATGGCTGTAGGTGGATTGTTTGTTCATCCTACTGATCGTGTGGCTGACTCCGGGCTGTAGCCACCACACTCCCCTGCATCACAGGGGAGATGGTACCACACAAGCTAGTCTGGGAAAAGATCCAAATTCAAAATCTGAAGAACAGTTTCTACTGAACGTGCATCGCTTTTGTCCACTACCAAGTGGAAAAATTGCAAGTTGAACCATCGTAACTCGAGAACCGTTGGTATATAGTGGACCGAATACTTACGTAGTATGCTGGAAAAAGAGAAGGCTGCTGGAAGAAAAGAAGAAAGAGAACAGTGTAAGGGGAATAGGTGGGGTTAAGGGTTCTTCTTTTATTTTATTTTATTTTATTTTATTTTTTTAGTAATCTGTACAACAACATGGGGCTCGAACTTTCGGTCCCGAGATCAGGCATCACATGCTCTTCCGACTGAGCCAGCCAGGGTTCTCTTTTCAAATAGCATGGTTAGTATCTCGCATTAAGAGGTGAGCAAGGACTTGGAATAGTTGTTATGCGAATACAGGAGAAAAGAATATCTCACACTGAGAACAAAAAATCAATGCGAGTTCTCTAAGGCCAGAGTAGAGTCCATAAGGGAGGTCTGAGAAATAGCAGGATCCACCTCAAAAAGGAGTTTGAGGATTTTACTTCTGATTCTGAGTGAGATGGGAAGGAACCATCAAGCAGCCGAGGAAGAGGGTCTAAGTGCTACGTTAAAAGAATCATATTCGCTGCTCTGCCAAGATTACCCTACAAGGAAGCAATGATAGGAGTCGAGAGCCAGCTTAGGAGACATCTATACTTTATTGGCCAAGGACTTTGTTTCATTGTTCACCTCCACATTTAGATCGGAGTAAGACAATCTTGTTGTTGTTGTTTTAAAGTATTATAGGAATACTTTCTCCCTACTGCTTGAGTACATTTAAAATCCCCTCTCCATAAATTATGCAGAATTCAATAACACTGGTCTCCAGGAACAATGACCATTTTTCTGAATCCATATATTTTGCCATGATATTCGGGACAACGATAAGACCACAAGTGACATGGACCAACAGCTTTGATGAGGGTGATGATGGAGATGATGGATGCTGAAAAAAATAAATAGACAGCATTTACCAACCAAGTCAGTGTTAACCATACCAGGTATCATGCCTTTATTAAAATACTAATGACTTTGGGATGCTAATAGACAACATTAACTCGGCAGGTGCAGTAGATGATTCCGAACGGGGGAATCACTTTAATACAATCTACTCTTTCATTTTTGCCTATTTAGACACAATTTGATTGGAATTTCACTTGTGCACGTTGGCACCTGCGACATTATCTTCTCTAAATGCCACAAAATAGATTTTCCACGCTGCTCCAACCAGGAAACTTCATTATAATGTCTCCGAGGAGCCTGAGAAGGGAAGATTTTTGTCGCAGAATCAGCACTCGAACAACCTCTACATCAGTGGTTCACGGACTAATGTGAACCAGAAATTCGCTGTAGTCTTACAGCAGATTCAGATAGAAAGGTAATTGTCATCACATCGGCACATGTTCTAAGTACAGCTCTGACTGTACCACAGAGACAGAGCAGGTGGGCCCCCCTCCTCCCCCCCTCCCAACCACACAAAACATAACTGGGAGCAAAATGCAAATGACCAGTGAGTGAGTCGGAGGATGGAATTTGGAAGGAACAGGCAATTTCCAGTTTGCTTAGGGTAAGCAAAACCTCCAACAGTCAACCTGCTGACTCAATGGATTGACAAATTCAAACATTTTCAGGTGAGGGAGAAGGAAAAATTTGCAAATGAACTGACAATGGATTTAACTGGGTTTAGCCTGAGGTAGTTTAAAATTTTGAACGGCACTTGCCTCGGAAACGGGGGCCGCCTTGACACAAACACTGGCTTTGGATCAGCTTTTCTGTTACTTACAGACCTCTGGGTTCACCGCCTCTCCAAATTACTGTTGATTATTTCAGCATTTTCTAATTGGGTCACAAAAATAGGCGTGCTTCCTCTGAGAAAGCATTGCAGGTACATAGCAGGCTCACGCAAATCAAATATTCTGTGTTCTGTCTTCTGTTATTAAAAATACTGAAATGTGCCATACTCATGACACAATGAAAATATCCAAACTGCAGGGAGAGGCGTATTCAAATATATAGATAGATAGATAGATAGATCTTAGAACATCTTTGCACACTGAAGGTATATATTTCACGCAGAAATATATGTGTTCAAATATTAATAAAACTACCTGGATTTTTTACGTCATGTCTCAGAGGCTGTTTTGAGGTATATTACTAGCCGTAAACTATCCATGGAACACTTCACTATAGTACTATATCACAGTCACAGGCAAACATTCTACCTAAGTGATTTGATAAAGGGGTGATTCTATTACAGCTTTGTCTTGATTCAGCTTGTGCCCGTCACCAGAAGAACATGACTGTGCATTCCACTCTGAGGCCAGGATATCACCTGCTGGGGCTACAAACCAGGGCTATAAGCCATGGAACTGTTAAAAAGTAGTCCCCAATACAAAATCTCATGCAAATCCCCCCTTTGAGACACATGTTCCTTTCTACAGTGAAAACAGAGTTACATCTTTTAACTTCAAGCAGAGAAAGCAGGTTTTGGTCAACCAAGAACAGGATGCTTTGGGCTTGAGCGGTGCCTGGGAGGGATGACACACGGGACAGATTCACAGAGATGAGCTCTGTGGGGGGGAGGAGAGGACATCAGAGACCTTCCTCCAGCGGGAAAGCCCTTGTTTTCTCTCTGTCACTTACAAAGCGGATAGGAGAGAGTAGAAGTGGTTTGGGATAAGAAGAAAGCCATTGCTTCTGCTGTAGCAGGCGTTGATAGGATGTCAAAGGAGTTCATGTCTAAGGGTCTTATTTTCTCAGAGAATTGGGCGGCAAAGCGCTTTGCTGACGGTGAAGCAGGCAGGGGAAAGTCATAGGGTTAAGAAAAGAATTGAGGGCTTAGCAGTGCCAAAGTGGAGAACGAAATGGTAGCCGTAAGAGGGAACACAGGAAGATTGCAGGACAGAATACACACTCCAGGTGAGGCTTTGTGTTTCGCAGATGAATTAGAAGCACAATTGCAAGAGAAAAGAGCTCCAGAAATATTTTGAGCACAATGTCTATCTTTGAAAAGTGTGTGGTCCTTTAAGGTACCTAACCGTCTTGGAGGTGGTGGTGGGGGGTCCTTATTTATATGCATGAGCGTTGATACTTTTAATTAAACACACCTATGTTGTGACATCTCTCATAAACACACACTCTGATGGTTACATGAATTTACACACGTAGTAAAATGCTACAGAGCAATAGAACTATCGCATACCAACATCGAATTCCTGGTTTCAATATTGTACTATAATTTACTCTAGGATGTAACCTTTGCATATAATTGGGTAAAGGGTACAGGTGCTACCGTTGCTACTTTTTGCGAACGCATAATTATTACAAACTAAAAGGAATAAAAAGAAAACAAAACCCAAAAGCACTCCTCTTTGGAGAGTTGAGCATACTTTTCGGTGTATTCTTTGAGTGGATATGAGCCACGAGGTAAAACTGCACTTACCATCAATTTCCAAGCTTTCTGTCAGCCATTGTACAAACAAATAATGCAACGATACTGAATATGGTAACCCCAAGTTACATGTTAGAAACATGGCACTAGGCTTTTTGTAGACGTCCGTACATACTTGTTCCAAAGGGAAGGGCATCGCCCCACTTTTATGAAGAGAGGTTTAACTTTATTCATCACAAATCATGTAACAAGGGCCTGCAACCACATTTAATTGATTAAAAAGGAGTTGAGAATGTTATTTCAAGTACACAGGGTACAAAAGAACATATAAATTGTTGCCTGAATACCAAGAACAACTATCGATTACTAACTACAATTTGTGTTTTCGAACATGAGAAAAGCCCAGCGGGGTATAATTGAACCACAAAGAAATCTCAAGCCATCTTGCTACAGTGAAGTCCCTCCAACTCTGAACAAACCAAATGAAGAGAACCAAGGAAAAAATGTCACCAGGATTTCATCTTGGTATCAGCAGCTGTACACAGATAAGCCTAGAAGTACACTACTAATGAGAAACTATATATGAATATTTAAAAATTCAAATCTCCCAGGGGGTGCCTGGGTGGTTCAGTACATTAAGCATCTGACTTTGGCTCAGGTCGTGATCTCACGGTTCATGAGTTCGAGCCCCACGTCGGGCTCTGTGCCTACAGCTCAGAGCCTAGAGCCTGTTTTGGAGTCTGTGTCTCCCTCTGTCTCTGCCCCACTCACGCGCTGTCTCCCTTCCAATAATAAAAACATTAAAATTTTTTTTTAAATATAAAATAAAATTCAAATCTCCTAGAGGATGATGGAAAAGATTTTCTTTATGTTGGGCATTTAACCAAACTTGACATTCTATTTGTATACCTTATATGCATTTTAGACCAATGTTTTCAAAGAGCTAAAGTATTCTTCAGTACATAAATGGCTGCTTAAGTTGCCTCAAAGAGCCTACGGTTGGTTGGAGGGGATGTTTTAATCATCTAAAAATATAATTGTTTTTAATTCATTTTCCTAATTATTTTTAAAGCCTTTCAAAATGGAAAGTCATGATTATTTGATGTCTCAAGTCCTTTCTCACCCCATAAGTTGGATGCGCAGTCCCTGAGTCAGACACTTAGTGCCTCCAGATGTGCTGAACTGGCAACGTTGTCGGCTGTCATTTTATTCTCGGTTTCCTGACTTCGAGAGAGAGAGGAAGACACCAGAAGCAACAGCTGGAATGTCAACAGTTGTGATTGCTGATAAATTACTAAACAGTGTGTGTTATTTCTATGAAGTGGCAGGAAAACTGGAAGGGTTTCAAAATATGATTTAAAAGAAACCCAAAAAACAAGAAAGGACCACCCTTAGCTTGAGCATGGGATATAACAGTAGAACAGTTGTATGGTTTTAAATACTGTCTATCCACTAACGATCACACACTGGCTGTAACCTCTGCTGTGAGCTTCAGGGTCATAAATTCAGTGCCCACTCAGCATCCCCACTCAGATTTCTTGCTCAAACACATCCCGTGTCGAAAGCAGATCTGATATTGTTGCAACATTTGCTCTCACGGTGCTTCTCCCTGTCTTCGTTGATGGTGAATCAGTAGGGGAAAACCCTGAGTCGGTCTTGGATCTCATCTTCCTCTCACAGCATCCAGTTCCAGAAGGCTACTGGCTGTACCTTCAGATGTATCCAAGGTCCTACCATTTCTTCACTGACTCCACCTTCATCCCAGCCGCCATTTTTTTTTTCTCACAGGGGTAACTTTAACAGACTCTTGCTGCCTGCCCCACTCTCTACTCTCCTATAGTTTCTTCTCGGGGGCTCAGCTGGATCAATTACTTCATTCCTTCTCAAAACTTATAAAGGTTAATGCTTTCACTATGAACCACACCATCCTGTAAAGTATGACCCCTCCATCACCTCAGCTTCCTCCACGAAGCTCCCTTTTACTCCAGCCATGCCAGATTCTGCCCAGACATTTTTTGGATCTCAGGTCTTTGCAATGGCTGCTCCTCTTTCCTGAAGTGTTTGTCCCATTTAATCTGCATAAAAACTTCCTCAGATACATCAAGTTCTTCCATGGATTATGTTCCGAGGAAGTTTTTCCAGACCATTCTAAAACAGCCAAAAAACATCACATATTGATAAGGAAATAGAGCAGTTTGAGATAGTTATGAAGTGATCCAAATGCATGGAAACAGTTTGGCAGCTTCTTATAAAGTTACACATACACGAACCATATTTCCCAGGGATTCCACTTCTAGTTATTTATTCAAGATAAATGAAAAGCACAGAGGTGGGGGGAGGGTGCAGAGTAGCACAGTAGGAAGCTCTGGTTCCCTGGACCCAAACATACCAATTCATCAATAATCCATGGCAAATTCTGTTTGTGAGAAGTCAGAAACTAATTAAAGTTCCTCTGCACCCTGAAAAAATGAATAATCGAACTCAATGATGCCAGTAGGGAGAGTTGACATACTTCCTCATCAGAATCCCTGTCCCCATACGAATAGGAAGAGATCCCTTAGCTATCAGGGGAGAGACAGGGTTAGCTTGTGAGTGCCATGCCTCCTCCTTTCCAAAAGGATTCCCAGAGGACTGGCTTCTGTCACACTAGCCTTGGACCTCTGACAGATCCAGCACAGTCTAGCCACCCAGAGGAGACTGGAGACAGTGGTTTGGGCTAGTAGATGCCATTGCTCTTTCTCTGTGCTCAGCCTAGAGCGAGCAGATTGAAAATCCCAGTTCTCAGCTTCTCCTTGGGGAGGGGAAGTATTGATCCAAATGTCCAGTGCCTTAACTTCCCCAAAGGTGCCTAAAGAAATAGCATCTATCTAACCAGTCTGGGGGCACCTGGCTGGCTTAGCTGGTGGAACATGCAACTCTTGATCTCGGGGTCACGATTTCAAGCCCCACGTTGGGTGTAGAGATTACTTTAAAAAACAAAAACAAAAACAAAAAGAAAAACACTTGCCTAACCACTGTCTATCTAGCGAGTCTGGAGTTCTGATGGGTTTGGTATAGTCTAGCCGGTTTACGGAGAATGGAGTCAATGGTTTTGACCAATAGGCACCGTTGGTCTCTCCCCTGATCAGCACAGAGTGAATGGATGAAAACATTACAGCTCTCAGTTTCCTCCTGGGGAGGAAAAGATTTGGTCCATACATCTACCACCACCCCCCGTCTTTTCCGGGGCTGCCTTACAAACTAACACCTGTCTTTCCAGTCTTAAAGCTCTGGCAGATCTTATAGAGTCCAGCTGCCTGAGGAAGAATGGAAACAACAGCTCAGGATGGTGGATGCCGTAGCTAACCCCTGGCTCAGCACAGATACCACAGCTGCCTGCTTATCCCTGGGAGGGGGAAGATTTGGTAAGGTCCAGAATACCTGGCTAGGCTAATAGGTGAGGGTCTTCTGTATGAGAACAGTCTGTGAAGACTAGGAGAAGTTTCTACATTGTCTAATGCACAGACAATGGGCTTACATCATTTATCTGAAAGAAAATAAAAATAACTCCTACACAGACGCTCATCGAGATTAAGAGAACAATGTAGGAACAAAATGCACTTTCAACAAAGAGATAGAAAATGTTTTAAAAGTACCAAAGAGAGAACATGTAGCTGAAGAACACGATAAATGAACTGGAAAGCTTACCAGAGGGGCTGGACAGGAGACTAGATCGATCAACCAGAAGAAAGGATCAGCAAATTCAAAGACAGGTCATTAGAAATAAAACAGTCAGAGAAACAAAAAGGAAAAAGAATGATACAAAGTGAAGAAAGCTTGAGGAAACGATCAAGTGGAAGAATATACTTTATATAGGAGTCCCAGAAAGATAAGATAAAGGGAAAGGACCAAAAAGCTTATTTAAAGAAATAATGGATGAAAACGTCCAAAGTTGGGGAAAGACATAGACATCCATATCCACAAAGCCCAACATAACTCAGATAAGAGGAATCTAAAGAAATCCACACTGAGGCACATTCTAGTCAAATTGTCAAAAGTCAAAGGCAAACAGAGAATCTTGAAAGCAGCAAGAGGAAAGCAACTTTTCCAGCCACAAGGTAACCCTGGTAAGAGTATCAGTGGATTTCTTAGCAGAAACCTTGTAGGCTAGAAGGGAGTAGAACTGAAAGGAGAAATTGACAGCAATAAAAAAATGGTAGGATGCTTAAATATCTTGCTTTCAATACTGAACAGTCAATTAATAAGGAACAGGACTTGAATAACACTATGGACCAAAGGGACCTAATCGACATATACCTCATTCCACCCAACAGCAACAAAATATGCTTTCTGCTCAATCACACACAAGCATTTCTCCAGTCTAGATCACGTTAGGTCACAAAATAAGCCGTAACCAATCTGAGAAGATTAAGATTATACCAAGTGTCTTTTCTGACCAAAGTGGAATAAAACTAGAAATCAACAGCAGAAAGAAAACTAAACATACATACATCTATACATTAAAAAGTAATAAACATGTGGACATTAAACAACAGATTATTGACCAACCATTGGGCCAAAGAAGGAATCAAAAAGAAAATTAGAAAATTACCCACGACAAATGGAAATGAAAACATAGCATAAAACTATGGGATGCAATAAAACAGTACTAAGATGGAAGTTTGTAGTGATAAACACCTCCGTTAAAAAAGAAGAAATATCTCAAATAATAAGTTAGTCTTATACTTCAAGGAACTAAAAGAGGAGAGCAAACTAAGCCCAAGTTTAGCAGAAAGAAAGAAATGTCATAGATTAGAGCATAAATAAATGAAGTGGAAATAAAAAAAGAATAGGGAAAAAATCAACGAAACTAACAGGTTTTTTTTTTGCAAAGATAAACAAAAGTGACCAACGCTTAGCTAGATTAAGATAAAGAAAAAGAGATGATTTAAGTAAATTGGAAATATGAGAGGAAACATTACAACCAGTATCACCAAAATAAAAAGGACAAGAAGAGACTATTAAGAATAATTAAATGCAATAAACTGGATAACCAGGAAGGAATGGACAGATTTCTACCAATATACAATCTCCCAAGAGTAAATCATGCAGAAATAGAAAGTCCAAACAGACCGATAACCAGTAACGATACTGGTTATCCTTGCTGTATAGCAATCAGAAACCTATTCTTTCCCCACTGCTTATTAAGTTAGACCATAGACATATGGAAAGAATTCCACATACATGGATTGGAAGGATTAATAGTGCTAAAATGTCCATATTATCCAAAATGATCTACAGAGTATGCAGTGTCTATCAGAATCCCAATGATATTTTTAAAAGAAATTGAAAAAAAATTTATATGAAAATACAAAAACAAAACAAAACAAAAACAAAAACAAAAACTCTGTATAAGGGCACCTGGGTGGTTCAGTCAGTTAATAAGCATCCAACTTTGGGTCAGGTCATGATCTCTCCATCTGGGAGTTTGAGCCTTGCATCAGGCTCTGTGCTGACAGCTCAGAGCCTGGAGCATGCTTTAGATTCTGTGTCTCCCTCTCTCTCTGTCCCTCCCCCACTCACACTCTGTCTCTGTGTCTCTCAAAAATAAATAAATGTTAAAAAAAAAAAAAGCTGAATCATCAAACAAAATATCTTTTTTTTTTGAAATTTATTGTCAAATTGGTTTCCATACAACACCCAGTGCTCATCCCAAAAGGTACCCTCCTCAATACCCATCACCCACCCTCCCCTCCCTCCCACCCCCCATCAACCTTCAGCAAAGTATCTTTAAAAAACAAATGAACAAACAAACCAAAAACCTCTGCACAGCCAAATCAATCTTGAGAAAGCCTCACACTTCGTGATATCAAAATATGTTACAAAGCCAAAGTAATCAAAACAGTCTGTTTTTGGCCAAACAGATCTTAGTGAAGACAGTTGAATAAACTCTAGAGATCAGTAGTACAACATTGTAGCTTTACTCAACAATAATGCTTTACATGTGTAAGAAAATTTTGAGAGGGTAAGCGCTCTTACCACAATAAAAAATAAAGATAAATGAAAGTACATTAATTATAAGAGCCAAAAGCTAGAAATAACCCAAATGCCCATCGTTGGAGGAATGCATGAAAAAAAAAAAAAAAAAGAAAACACAAGTTGTATTCATATAACAGAATACTATCCAGCATTACAAAAAAATGAACTGATAACAAACACAATAGCCTGGATGAATCTGAGAAACATTTTGTTGAGCCAAAAAAACCATATGTAAAATGTACATACATGTATGAGTTTATTTACATGATGTTCTAGAAAGCTCAAAAGTATTCTAATGTAGGTAAAAGCAGAGAAGCAGTATCTATGAGCAGGACTGGGGGCAGGGGGTGGTATTACCTGCAAAATTTTAAGGGTGAAGGAATATTCCATATCTCGATTGTAGTTACAATTACAAAGATGTATATATTTGTCATAACTTGGTGAATTATATGGGTTAGTTTCATTGTATGTAAATTAAGCTCCAGTAAAGTTGACTTAAAAGTGGGAACAAAATAAACTCAATTTATTTACTATATATCAAGAAACGAAGAACCCCCAAGAGTCAATAATACATATACTACATTCTCTGAACTCATGCCATGAGTAAAGAAATCAATACTGAAAAGACAGTTTATATAAATCCAATGAAATTCAGAAAAAAGATATATATTTATTTTCTTTTTTTTTTTCAACGTTTATTTATTTTTTGGGACAGAGAGAGACAGAGCATGAACGGGGGAGGGGCAGAGAGAGAGGGAGACACAGAATCGGAAACAGGCTCCAGGCTCCGAGCCATCAGCCCAGAGCCCGACGCGGGGCTCGAACTCACGGACCGCGAGATCGTGACCTGGTTGAAGTCGGACGCTTAACCGACTGCGCCACCCAGGCGCCCCATATATTTATTTTCTATTATTACTTTAATATTTATATACTACTTTATAAATATTTATTTAATATATATTATATAATAAACTGAGAGCTAAGGCAGTGAACATTACGGAGGTTATAAAGTATTTAGTACTGTAACACAATGAATATATTACACATTTAAAAATGTGTGGATTGCCACTAAGGAGGTACTTAAGATAACTTTGTTTCTATACATGTATTCATTATGTAACAAAAATGGCTAAAATAAGTTTGCTAATTTCACAACTGACAATCCTATATACCTAAAAATTAAAGGAAATAAAAGGAAGAAAATAATAAACTTAAAAACAGAATATAATAAACAAAACTAGACGACCAAAAAATTCAAAGTTGGGTCTTTGAAATGCAAATATAATAGACACATCTCCTAAATACTGACTGGGAAAAGAAGGTACAATATATTGCATTAGGATAGATACAGTAAGAACTAAACCAAAATGTAATGTACATTTCATGATATTATTCAATCGATTGTTAAACTTCATGGACTAGGCAATTAAAAAAACCAATCACCAAAAATCTATGGGAAACACATATTAGTGAACACTATTAAAAGGGAAAGGATCAGAAGCCAAAAATTTTCCATTCCTTCAAAAGAAACAATTTTACAAAATGATCAAGGATCAAATAATTCCTATTTTAAGAAAATTGCCAAACTGGAAAATGATGGTAGAAATTTAAATAATTGTGTATCCTCATCAAAACGAGATGCAAAAGTAATCAATACAAATGTTGACAAACCGAGTCTCTTAGCTTATGAAACCTGTGGAGTTTTCTTCAAGGATGCAAAAGTAATTGAACAAGAAAATAATGATCAATAGTATAACCCAAGTTAACAGATTTTAAAAAGGAAAAATAGGGGTCCCTGGGTGGCTAAATCGCTTTAGCGTCTGACTTCAGCTCAAACCATGATCTCACGGTTCATGGGGTTCCAGACCCGTGTTGGGCTCTCTGTTGTCAGCACAGAGACCACTTTGGATCCTCTGTCTCCTTCTCTCTCTCTGCCCCTCCCCGTTCATGTGTGTGTGTGCTTGTACATGCGTTTTCTCTTTTTCAAAAATAATTAAACGTTAAAGTAAATGAATTAATACATAAATGGGAAAATATTGGGTCCCCTCAATAATCATAGATAATAGTCAATGGTTAATAATTCCTAGCAAAAAAAATTCTTAGCAAAGAAAAAATAAAATAGATTGTTGATAAGCTGATAAAAGGAAGCTTCCAAAACTTATAAAAAGTATCCAATTTGATACTGACATGTTACACACATTCCCACATGGCTCCAAATACAATGAGGATGCTTAGTGCTTCTATTAACACTCAACATTACACTGGTGGTCTTGGTGTGTAGAATGAGAGAGGAAAGAGAAGGGGCATCCACATCTATTACTGAAAAATCCAAAAGTCACTGTTTGCAAAATTCCACAGATTTCCAGTGAACCTATAGTGAAACATAATTTAAAAATACTATTCAAATAATAAAAATAATAACAGCAACAAAAATAGCCACGACTACATATACATACAGTACACCTGTGAAAAACAGTCGGGAGGAAACTCGGAATTCATGATAGCCGCTGCTCCCATGTAGAGAGGAAAGGAGAGAAAGAAATGGGACCGTGCGAAGAACTTATCAATTCTCTGATTATCTGGTTATCAATTCTTCTGGTTATCAATTCCTCTGATATTTGAGATTACATAATCGGTCTGGGAAGAAAAGATGATAATGGGAGTACCCTGAAAATGCTGATGGATAGGTATTTCTTAGAGCATCTTCAATACTTTTCTGTATTTTATCCACTTCTCGCAATAATTTATTATTAAATTAATATTAGTTAATTAATTCAGAGCCTAACGGCTTCCATCAACCCTCCCGATGTGGCTTAGAGGAAAAGAAACAGGCATGCATCACTGCCATCAGCAGGATGCTTTGGAAATGCATAATGAGGGCATCCTGAACCGGTGACCGGTCTGGGGAGAGCACGTGATCCTCCATGGGGGTGGGGGGCAGGGAGCCAGCTTGAGGAGGCCACGGACACCAATCTGACTCCTTTGCTAAGGCTCCGTCTTGCCGAATGCTGTGAACACTGGTCCGGTCCGGAGCCCGGGATGGCTTTGCCTTCAGCTGCCCGACAATGGTCTAAACACTTGGTTCTGTCGTAGCCTAACCAAGAGTCGCAGTGACTCTCACAGAGAGATTCAGTTAGCTTAGCAAAGGATCAATTCGCTGAGCCCCTTGTACATGGAGTAACGTGCCCACAAAACAGCGCTTTGTGGTCCAGCAGCTGCCTCATCCTCAATTCACAGCTCTGCTAATCGTGTGCTCTGATCGCCGTTGGACGAGTTTCAGAGCCATTGGAAGAAAACGTTGCCTACACGTTGAGAATTGAAGGGGCCGCAGATGAGAATGGGAAACGCATCTCTGAATCTGTGTTAGGATCTTTTACTGCTCTTGTGATTACGCTATGATACAGCCACATTGTCCCGCATGTAACCCCAGACCACCGGGGCTTGTCTTTCCCTTTCTCGTGCATTCTTCCTGTCTGCACGTCGAAGATCCCAAGCTAAATCAAAACACAATGGCAACTTTTGGCCCCTCAAAGAAATCTTACGCTTGCCCTTAACGAGGGCAGAGTTGCGGTCCCTCAAGCGACTCGTCCTGTTTCTTGACTTCAGCTTCCTTCTCTTCTGGTGAGAAGTTAGGAAGAAATAAGGCAAAACAATTCAGAGTGGTTCTAGTGTCTACTTCTGGGAGGGTGCACAGGCTGGAAGGTTGACGAGACAAAACACGAGACTGCCTGATGTTTCAGATATCAGGAAATGTGTTTTCCAGAGCAGCTGACACTTCCTCACCCCGGGCTGAATCTTGATTAGTCTAAGCAAATCCCAATAATTTCTTTCCCTGATTGTCACTAATTTATTTAGGAAAACGGATGCCATGCCAGAATTGCATGGGGGCTTCTGGGAAACCTGTTCTTGATCTGAAAAAGAGGCACAAGTCAAGGACAAATTCTCCTCCCTTTCTCCAGCTTTTTGCTCTTGAGTGGTGGCTGGAGCTGTCCCCGCTGAGTTGTGAATAGGACAAATCAAGGCCAGCTGAGCAGGAAGGGTGAAAGAACTTCGGTCCCTATAGATGTGACACAGCAATGGGGCCAACCAGTCCTGAACCCACCTCCCCTCTGCAGCTCTGCTTCTGAGAAACAGCACCAGTAGGTTTTCTGTTGGTATGATTTTTAGATCTTTGGACTTAATTGTTTTTCCGTGTTTGGTAAAGCAGTCTGGCTAATCTGACCCATGACTGATACTGCGATTCTGCAGATATACACGGGATTTAGAGGCCAACTGCCTGAGTTTGAATCCTGCCTATGTGTTTCTAACTTGGAGAACTTGAGTCAGTGACTTAACTCCATTCATTCATTTATTCAGTCACTAAGTCAGGCTGCAGACATTTATTGGCTGGGTATTCTGCCCTCGATTCCACAGTCCTTGAGGGTGAGGGAATTGCATATAAAGCACTACAAAAACCAGCCTGCTTAGGTTGCTCTGAACTCTAGTTGACTTAGAGGGAGAAAGAGACACAGAGAGTGTTACTCACCTTCTTGTCTAAGATCCCAGACTTCTGGTCTCTCCCAAGTAGCGATGCTGGATGTGATACCATGTGGATCCGTAACTAGGTGTTTCATTTCTCAAGAGCGTCTCTTCGCATTCAGTGGGAGAAGTGAAACCCAGTAACATCCAGAACATCTTCTAAACATACAGGATCAAGCTAAGCTTTTTGTATGGAAGGAATTTTTTTTTCCCCCAAGTAGTGTGTTGGAGCCTCGTAGAGATAAGAGATCCATCTGCACTTCAAACAGGCAGATTTTTTTCCTTTCTTTTTATTTTTTCCCAGGCAAAACAGCGTGTCACGCCCCATTCAATAACGTCATCAGTTATCTGCAGCAAAATCCCCTTGAAATACTCTACAGATTGTCTCATAAATTGGAGAGAGCTAGACTTTATGGGATCCACAGCATTTCTTTCATTTGATATTATTATGTGGTCATTATTAAAAATAATGGGGATTCATCACCAGGACAAGTAAGAGTGGGAGATGTGCAGTTAGCTTTCTCAGATTCCTTCTGTGTTTTTGTCTTGCCTCCTACGGTGTCTAAAAGAATGCAAAACATTCCAGTTGTGTTGCTTTTCCTCCTCAGGCTTATGTCTTTATCTCTCATAAAGTCTCACTCTGTCTCAATGACTGATTTGAACATGTTCTCCTTTACTAATGTAAATATTTCTACTACTTACCTTTTTTTTTTTTTAATTTTTTTAATGTTGGGGCGCCTGGGTGGCGCAGTCGGTTAAGCGTCCGACTTCAGCCAGGTCACGATCTCGCGGTCCGGGAGTTCGAGCCCCGCGTCAGGCTCTGGGCTGATGGCTCAGAGCCTGGAGCCAGTTTCCGATTCTGTGTCTCCCTCTCTCTCTGCCCCTCCCCCGTTCATGTTCTGCCTCTCTCTGTCCCAAAAATAAATAAACGTTGAAAAAAAAATTTTTTTTAAATTTTTTTAATGTTTCTTTTTTTTTGAGAGAGAGAGAGCAGAGGAGGGACAGACAGAGAGAGAAAGACACAGAATCTGAAGAGGCTCCAGGCTCTGAGCTGACAGCACAGAGCCCGACGTGGGGCTCTAACTCACAAGTCATGTGATCATGACCTGAGCTGAAGCCAGACGCTTCACCAACTGAGCCACCCAGGCGCCCCACCTTTTATTTTTTTCATGTTTATTTATTTTGAGACAGAGAAAAAGACAGAAAGAGAAAGAGAGAGAGCAGGGGCGGAGCAGAGGGAGAGGGAGAAAGAGAGTAAAATCCCAAGCAGTCTCTGTCTCATCAGAGACAGAGCTCGACAGAGGTACTTGAACCTGGGAACCATGAGATCGTGACCTGAGCTGAGATCAATAGTCATATGCTTAACCAACTGAGCCACCCAGGTACCCCTCTACTATTTAGTTTTTAAGCCTACCCTCTCCTCTTGTGTGTAGCATTCTCAATAACAGGGTCGATGGTGATAAAAATTGTAACAAATCTACAAGTTTATCATGCCAGTTTAAAGGAGAAGCACATGTATGGGTGTTTTATTAACTGTCAATTATTATTTAGCTGCAAACTGTAACTATCAATACCTAAATTTAACTATTGATAAATCCTTAAAAAATAAGGTATTCATATCTAAAGCCTTCAAATTTTGATAGAAAAAGGCAAGTTTTGAAGTTTATTTTATTTTATAAAACTTTTAGTCCTCTATGTTAAATCAAAATATACACAGGGATAAACATTTTTTTAAAATTTCTCAGATTTTAAAAATATATCTTGGCAGAGTGATAAACATTTTCAGTTGTTGTTAAGATCATGCAATGTAAAATACTGTATTCAATCCACTCAGGTATTCAAAAGAGGATGAAAATAGGGACTCAAATGCTTGTTTGCCAGTGTTTATAGCAGCATTATTCACAATAAGCGAAAGGTGCAAATAACCCAAATGTCCATCGACAGAAGAATGGATTTAAAAAATGTGGTATATAGATACAAAGGAATAATTCTCAGCCATGCAAAGGAATTAAGGTCTGATACGTGCCATAACACGGATGAACCCTGAAAGCATTATGCTAAGTAAAATAACTAAACATACAAGAACAAATAATCATGGTTCCACTTATATATGTGGATATAATGTATATAAAGGCAAATTGATAAAGACGGAAAGTAGAGGTTACCGGGGGCAGGGATTGAGGGTAAGAGTGATTGGAGAATTATTGCTTAATTGGCAAAGAATTTCTGTCGGGATGGTAAAAAAAAAAAAAAAAAAATCAGGAACTAGAATATAATGATTTTGTACAACATTGTGAACGTAATGAATACCACTGAATTGTACGCCTAAAAATGGTTAAAATAGCACATTTTATGTTATCCTTATATTTAACTACAAAAGCAAAATAATAAAAAAAAAATTGTACATTTGAGTAAATGTTTCTATTGGAAACCACCTTGTTGTATTTAAGATTTTACTCTTAAGAGCTTACAAAGTGATCTTTGTTAGTCCGGTGAGAAATGTACTTGAATTGCACAGTTCATTTGAAAGCGAGACACAAAACATTCTGACCCATATGTGTCCAATCATCTTCTTACATCCTCTGCTTTGGTTAAAACCTGAGAGGACCTCATGTCTCCTGAGGCAGGTTGGGAGACTTTACAGTGATGAGCTTCAATTCTTATTTTAATTTGCCTGCTTCTCAGCTTCCCCCCCCCCCCCCTTAAAAACTAGAGTTTAGCTCCTCAACAAAAGGGTTTTTTTTGTTGTTGTTGTTGTTTATGAATTTATTCTACCCATGCATTCTAAGGATGAGATAAACAGGATTGCAGAAAGGACAAATGGCCCACAGTATAGGACATGAGGTTTCCTCAGCCCTACACAGACTAAGTAATTTCAATAAAAAGTTCTGATACTAACACGTAAGTCATTTCTAATGCCTTAGTGAGACTTTACTTATTATTCCCCTTTTCTCATTCACATGGGTAACTATCACCTGGTCTTTTTCTCTGAGTTTTTCTGCAATGGAGCTGCACAGTCAGGTACTGTTTCTCCTCATCTGCAAATATTAGCCTAATACTTCCCCGTGGTTGGTTGCCCCCGGTCTCCATCTAATAACAAATCTCTACACCGCCCTCACCTCCCACTTAAAAGTCAAGTTAGCTTTGCCAAAATGCCAACCATAATCACCATGATTATATGAAGAGAAGCACATGGATTTGCAAGTTGGATCTGGGGGAGCAGATGGTGGGATGTCCGCAATGAGAGGGATCCATTTGGGGCCCTGGGACATTTTGACCCCTGGGACGGCAGGGCAGCAATCACAGAGCCTCGGCGTGAACCACTGTAACCACTAACAGTGTCTCTACTCCTGGGGTGAGGAAGGACAGTGGTTTGTAAGATCACTCGGATCAGCTCTGAGATTGCCAGTACAAGGTCAATCCCTGAGGCTAATAAGAACGCGCATGCCCCAGAAACCACGAAAGCTTTCCCGAAGAAAGCCTTCGAATCATGGAAAAATCACTTCACTGGTAGAGAATGACACTTTCTGTACCACCATGTGACCTCAGCAAGTGACATCACCACTGTTCTATGGATAACTTCCAGAAAATAGGAGTTTACTTGACTTCATTCTTGGGTATTCTTGCAACGTGGTGTGGACAGAGAACACTTGATATGGTACTTGAGTCTAAGAATACTTCTCTGGACTAGAATGTATTTATTTATTTATTTTTGTTATTTAGAAAGCAAAGGCACCAAGAAGTGGGCTGTGCACTGAGAATGCCAAAAATAATAAGACAGTTGCCCCATCGTTAGGGACAAGTGAGGAACCATACTTCTTCCAAACAGCGATAACCTATAACTATATGGTGTGTTGAGAAACATGACAGGGTGAGCTGGCCATAAGGTAACTTAGTCTAATTAATCCCTTATGGTAGTTTAGAGAGAGAAGTAAGAAAGAGAGTTTTGGAGGAGTAAGAGGTAAGGTTTAGACTGATAAATACAAGAAGATCTTGAATTAATCATAGCAGACAAAAGTTGGGTTGGGAGGGGGGTCTTGGGAGAGAGTCAAGGGCAGACAAAATATCACTGTTTTGGGGCACCTGGGTGGCTCAGTGGGTTAAGCGGCCGACTTTGACTCAGGTCATGATCTCACAGTCCGTGAGTTCGAGCCCCGCATCAGGCTCTGTGCTGACAGCTCAGAGCCTGGAGCCTGTTTCAGATTCTGTGTCTCCCTCACTCTGACCCTTCCTGTTCATGCTCTGTCTCTCCCTGTCTCAAAAATAAATAAAACGTTAAAAAAATTTTAAAAAATCACTGTTTTATTTTTGTGGAGTTGATCCAAATACAGTATACTGTAAGGATATAATTGAGGGTTTTACAAAGTCATTTTATTTTCCACAGTATTTAAGGGTTAAATATAAGTATATAAGGGTTAAAGGGTCAATAAGTAAAAAGCCTCTAAAGAGAATTCCATTTTGCATAGAGAAAATTCCTGGTCTGTGCTAATTTCTAGTGATAGTCCCATTGCAAAAGAAATTGTTCATTCCCTAAACTGGAGTGTGTGTGTGTGTGTGTGTGTGTGAGAGAGAGAGAGAGAGAGAGACAGAGACAGAGACAGAGACATGATATGACCGAGGAGAAGGAAGAGTGTATAATGTTGGCAGGCCATAGAAAGCATCATTTTTCACCTCATAGCAGTGAGTAAAATGACATTCCTTACCACTTATTTGGGCTGATTTTAGACAGGAGGGAATGGAGAATGATCCCTGACATCATGGGACTTATAGACTAGGTGAGAATATGAAATATAAATGAGTAATTACAAATTTCAATGAGGGACGCAAAACCTTATATAGAGATAGATAGATAGATAATAGATACATGGATGGACGGATAGATAGATAGATAGATAGATAATGCATAGATAGATAAATAGATAGTAATACATAGATAGATAGATAGATAGATAGATAGATGATAGATGAATGGATAGATAGAAAGATAGATAATAAATGGATGGATGGATAGATGGATGAATGGATAGATAATACATAGGCCAGTAGATAGACAGATAGATAATACATAGATAGATAGATAGAGAGAGAGAGTAATACATAGATAGATGATAGATAGATAGATAGATAGATAGATATCATACATAGGTAGGTAGGTAGATGGTGGATGAATGGATGGATGGATAGATAGATAATGCATAGATAGGTAAATAGATAGATGATGGATGGATAGATAAATAGATAACAGATGGATGGATGGATAGATGGATGGATAGATAATATGTAGATAGATAGATAATACATAGGTAGATATCATAGGTAGGTCAGTAGGTAGATGATGGATGGATGGATGAATGGGTGGATGGATGGATTGACAGATAATGCATAGATAGGTAGATAGATAGATATGATTTCTTATAGGAACATGAATTTACCTGCTTGGGAGAGAGTCTCTGTAAGGCGTATGCAGGAGCTTGAGGCCTGTAGGGCAAGCAGCTGAGGGGGGAAATGGATTTAAAGTGCGCGAAAGAAAGAACAAGCTGGAAGCATGACCCAGGGCCCATGACGTTGGACTGAAAGCCATGCCAGCTCTGCTGCCGCTGCCGCTGGTGGTGTGGGCGTCCTGCAGAGCCCAAGGATCTTCATCATGCACCTGACCCGGTGGCCGGAGCAGCCGGCAGAGCGAAGAGGAAGCTGGATCCGTCACGGAACAGGCCGCTGCCTCACAGACGGGAGGCGAGCTTGCAGTTAGCAACAGTGCACGTGACCTACCAAACAGCCGCCACATCACGCGTGGAATCCCAGTCCCCCCGAAGGACCCCTTTTGCACCTCACACTCTTTGCAAACATATAGGAAAGGGAGTTCTGAGAAACACAGCTCAGCAGAGTTCAACCGAAAATGCATTACACCACCACGCAAAAGTAGTAGTGGGCTCGTGATCAGGGCAGGCAAGAGAAGATGGTCGATGGGAGAGAACCCAAGAGGCTTCCGGGTGCTGGTCATGTTCCATTTTTTAAACTCTGGATGCTGGTGACATAGAATTTGTGAATTTGGTGAGCACAGAGTGGTGCACTTATGATGTGTGTTTTCCCCGTGTAGGTTATACTTCAATAAAAAGTAAACAGAAGAGGGGCACCTGGGTGGCTCAGTCAGTTAAGCGCCCAACTTCAGCTCAGGTCAGGTCATGATCTCACGGTTCAGGAGTTCGAGCCCCACATTGGGCTCTGTGCTGACAGCTCAGAGCCTGGAGCCTGCTTCCAATTCTGTGCCTGCCTCTCTCTCTTCCCCTCCCCAGCTCGTGCTCTGTTTCTCTATGTCTCTCAAAACTAAATAAATGTTAAAAAAAAAAAAAACTAAACAAAAGACAATAAAAAAATCCCAAATCGCATGGTGATCATTATAAATGGGTAAGTACAGGGGTGCCTGGGTGGCTCGGTCGGTTAAGCGTCCGACTTTGGCTAGGTCATGATCTCACAATCTGTGAGTTCGAGCCCCGCATCAGGGTCTGTGCTGACAGCTGGGGGCCTGGAGCCTGCTTTGGTTTCTGTGTCTCTGTCTCTCTCTTCCCCTCCCCCACTCATGCTCTGTCTCTTTCTCTCTCTCTCTCTCTCTGTCAAAAATAAATAAACATTACAAAAATGACTGAAATTAAAAAAATAAATGGGTAAGTACAGATACAATGAGGGCTAATAAACAAATGGAGCTAACCTATCGAGGGGCTCAGGAAAAGATCCTCTGCATAGTTAACTTTAAGAGAAGACCAAGGCTGAAGAAACAGTTCTTCTGATGAAGTTGGACAGAGCTTATTCAGATGGGTGCATCTGGAGCACAATGACTTGAGGAGGGCAAGGGGAGGGAGGGAGAAAGGAAACCTGAAGAAAATGCAGAGGTGGAATAATGGTGTCTTAGTCTGCTCAGGCTGCCATAGCAAAATGCCACGGCTGAGTGGCTTGAACAACAGACATTCATTTTCTCAGTTCTGGAGGCTGAAAGTCCAAGAGCAGGGTGCCAGGGTGGTTGGGCTCTGGTGAGAGCCTTCTTCCAGCTTGCAGGTGGCTCACATGGTCTTTCCAGTTCTTCCTGGATTATGACCTCACCTTTATGATCTCACTTAACCTTCATCTGTTGTTAATGGCTCTATCTCCAAACACAGCCACACTGGGAGTAGGGCTCCCACATATGATTCTGGGGGCAGACAATTTAGTCCCTAGCAAAGGGAGAGCTCTATGAGCCAGGAAAACTCTTTACTCTGTCTTTTACCCAAGAAGAGTGTGTATAAGATTTTTATGTGGGCGAATCATCTCTTTTGAGGTTTTGTGAGATCCCTCTGTAGACTAGACGGGGTGACAGGAATAAAGGCAAAGAAAATCCATTAGAAGGAAGTTTCCGTATTTCAGCAGGGAGGGAGGGGATGGTTGCTGAGGTCAGAGAATCAGGTGTGCTGTAGAGTGGATACAATGGTACAGATATGCTTGTGTATGAATTCAGATTCTATTGCTTTCCAGCTGATGCTTTGGGCCAGTGGCTTGCCTAGTGAAGATACCAGTTTTCCCACCCGTATGGCCAATAGACACATGAAAAGATGCTCAACATCACTCTTCATCAGGGAAATGCATATCAAAACTACAATGAGATACCACTTCACACCTGTCCGAATGGCTAAAGTCAACAACACAAGAAACAGCGGGTGTTGGTGAGGATGTGGAGAAAGGGGACCTCCTCTTGCACTGTTGGTGGCAATGTGGTGCAGCCATTGTGGAAAATAGTAGGGAGGTTCCTCAAAAGGTTAAAATAGAACTATCCTACGATTCAACAATCACGCTACTGGGTATTTACCCAAAGAATACAAAACAGACACACACACACACACTAATTCAAAGGGTTCCGTGTACCCCTATATTTATCACAGCCTTATTACAATAGCCAAATTATGGAAGCAGTCCAAGAGTCCATCCATAGATGAATGGATAAAGAGGATGAATGGATAAAAAAGAATGAAATCTTGCCATTTGCAACAGCATGGATGGAGCTAGAGAGTATAATGTTAAAGCAAAATAAGTCAGGGAAAGACATTGGCATATGATTTCATTCATGTGTGGAATTTAACAAACAAATGAACAAAGGGAAAAAAGAGAGACAGAAACAAACCAAGAAATAAACTTTTAACTATGGAGAACAAGCTGATGGTTACTGGAAGGTCGGTGGAGACACAGGGGATGGGGATTAAGAAGGGTACTTGTCACGATCTGCACTGAGTGTTGTATGGAAGGTGTTGAATCACCATACAGTCAAACCTTGGTTTGTGAGCATAATTCGTTCCAGCAACATGCTTGTAATCGAAAACACTTGTATATCAGAGTGAATTTCAAGAACCATTGGCTCCGTTGTGATCATGGGACGTTCGGCATCACGGATGACTAGTATGGCAAGACATCGCTCATTTATCAAATTAAAATTTATTGGAAATGTTTGCTCGTCTTGCGGAACACTGGAGGAACACTTTACAATCCAAGGTTTTACTGTATCGTACATGTGAAACTAATATTACACTGTATGTGAACCATAAATTAAAATTTAAAAACTTAATAAAAAAATTTCCCCACCTGTAAACTTAAGATCATAACAGAATGGACTTCATGTCACAGGTTGGGCTCCTTGGGCAGCGGAAGCTGTAAAGTAACTGTGTGCAGGAAGTGTCTTGGAGAGTGTAATTTGCAGGATTGGGCAGGGGACAAGTTTTAGTGTGACAATATCACACAAAGACCTCAGGCCCCCCAATTTTTTTTTAATGTTTATTTATTTTTGAGAGACTGAGAGTACGTGAGCAGGTAGGAGCAGAGAGAGAGGGAGACACAGAATCCGAAGCAGGCTCCAGGCTCTGAGCCCTCAGCACAGAGACTGAGGCGAGGTTCAAACCCATGAATCTCGAGATCATGACCTGAGCCGAAGTCTGTCCGGTGCTTACCCCACTGAGCCACCCAGGCGCCCCCCCCTTCAGCCAATTTTAATGGAAGCATGGAGCACGATGGTCCCCCCACCAGGGTCCTTTCAAATTGGAGAGACAGGGTTTGCATTTGAACTTGTGCACCCACCAAACATTGGGAAGGACTGTGGCATGGGGTAAGGCCCATCAACCAAAGGCGATTCTTAACAGGGGTCTCGGCTGAGAAGTGTACCAAGCCCACCAAGAGCTGAAGGAGTGAGTCCTTCAACCAGGGGGGTGGGGGGGGGTGCGGTGTAATGCAGCTCTACGCAGCTTCCCTGCAGGGATTCCATGAGAACTACTGGGGCGAGGGCGGAGTGCTGCTTGCCAGAGTGCCGTGGGTATCACATTAGCTACACGTGTTAAAAACGAGGATCATTCCTATAGAGTAAATCAAAGAGGCGTCCAGGGCATACTAACAAGGAGCAGAGTAGTATACATTATGTGATATACTTACTCCTGTTGGGGAAGAAAAAGGAAGAGCGAACTTGGTACTATTTGCAAAAAAGAAACTAAAGAATAGTAAAATGAACGAATGAAATTAATGATTTATGGAGAATGTGTATGTTGGGAGAGGGATACAAGGCGTAGTTTCTCACTCACAAGCAGTTATATTTGGACAGACACGTACAATGTGGGAAAGGTTCACGAGTGGAAGCGAAACTCCTATATTTTCTATATGGTTTTGAGATTTGTAAAACGAAAATAAAGAAACGATTTTTTTAATTGGTCAAAATTCTAAAACTGCCCCAACTAAATACAAAATAAGACATATAGTAACATAAATACATAGAAAAAAATTCATATCGAATGCCATTACAATTAATCCATTTCATCTAAACTAGAAACAAAAGCATTAGAATAAAGAACAACGTTGGCTATACACACTTAGGAGGCTGATGTTTAGGAAAAAATAGAACAAAATTAAATTTAAAAAAGCCAGTAAGTAGTTTTTGTTAAAAGTGGTTTCGATTAAAAAGTAGTCTTGCTAATTTTATTTGTTGCTATTTTGAAACTAGTCCTTTTTCATTGAGGGACCATATAATTAATAAGTTATGTTAATGATGTTAAGAGTCAAAAATAGACAAATTAAGTGAATTACTAAGACATTAAAATTGAATTGAAAATACCAACATAAACCAATGGGATTTGAATATATACATCCTTTTTCCAGTAAAAGAGCCTAGAAGTAACATTGTCCTAGTATAACTGAGGGCCCTTAGAGACCAATTTTTTTTCTCATACCATTTCTTGCCTGCAACATTGGGCTTTTTTGGGAAATGGGTGATTCCAGTTCTAGGGCAAATATATACAAGATAAACCTAGAAAACAAGACATATATATATATATATATATATATATATATATATATTTTTTTTTTTTTTTTAAATGGGACCGTTTTGCAAAATGGCCCAATTGTCTACACGAAAGTCATAAGGCATCTACAAGAAATTACTAGGAATAATAAGTAAATTTAACAAGATCAAAGAATACAAGATGAAAATACAAAAGCATTTCTATTTTTTTAAATAATGTCAAGGAACAATTGGGAATTGGAATAAAAACGATACCTAAGAATATTAAAATGTGTGGGATAGATTTAACAATATACATATTCAATTATATTTTTATATACTAGTGCTAAACAATTGGGAAATGAAATTTTCAAACTTCTCTTTACAATAGTGTCAAAAAATAGGAATAAATAACATCAGGTATACTACTTCTCTAAAAAAATGCAAAGACGGTTCTAAGTTAAAGGAGACATAAATGAATGTATATGCATGTTAAGAAATAAGTTACCCACAAATTGATTGATAGATTCAATGCAATCAAAATCATAATCTCAGCAAACATTTTTGTTGAAACTGACAAAGAGTTTCTCAAATTTATATGGAAATCCAAGAGCTCAGAAGAACCTAAAGCAATCTTGGAAATGGAAAATAAAATTGAAAACTTAAACTACTGACTTCCAGACTTACTACAAAGCTACCATAATCAAGACACAGCGATATTGGCATAAACATATACAAACAGAGGAATGGAACAGAATATAGAGTCTAGAAGCAGGTGAACAGTACGAATGCAAATTGATTTTGACAAAGGCGCCAGAGCAATTTAATGGGGAAAGGGAAATTTCTTTAACAAATGGTGCTCTAACACCTGGATAAATACATGAAAACAATTGGATGCGTCAATATAAAAAGAAGAGTCTCAATCCTTACCTCAAATCATATACAAAAAGTAATTTAGGAGATATCATTGTCCTAAATGTGCAAGTTAAAACCACTAGCTTTTAGAAGAAAGTAAAAGATTATCTTCACAGTCTGGGTATAGGCAAAGACGTAATATCTTTATCTCTATATATGTATATGCTATGTATATATGTATATGCAACGTGTATATGTGGGCATATATACAGATATTCTTCATCTAATCTATAGATACCAAGCTTACGAGTCAGGCACCATCCAAGTGAACAGAGGTGAAATAGATTGACATGGAGACAGTAATTGAGAGTTTCAAGACTGGCTGAGATACATTCTGGTAAGAGAAGACAGCCAAAGCACATAGACAAAGCAATATGAACATTAAAGTATCTGGTAGAGAAAAAACACTGATGAAGTCAGTCACCTGAGAAGACACACCAAGGAAGCCACAAGCTGATAGTCCCCTAAAAGATGGAAAGGTCCAGCAATACATGGACTGAAAACATCAACATAAACATGCCTGAATGGTTTACATCAAGATCATTGGCGATGTTATTGACAGCATTTCTGGTGAAGTCACAGGGCAGAAGACAGCCTGGTACATCACATCTCCATGACCCCTTTCTGTCTTCCAACATAACATACTGCAATTAAACTTATAGGAAATTTTTTGATATAAGGGGATAAAATCATCTTAGGGAGCTCCCCACTAGATCACTTATGGGAGAAAATTGCAAGGGAATCTCTATGAAATAGATATTGTATTCGATAATACTACTGATTACACAATCAGAAAAAAATAAATAAGACTGGGAAACATAAAACATTATATTCAAGGATGAGTCACAACAGTTGGAGACAGTTGCTCCCTTGTCGGGAAGACTTTGGTGATGCGTATGCAATACCACAACACTAACAGGTTGATGTTGCCAAGATGAAGGTAACAGAAACAGAAACTAATAGATAAATACGCTCTAATTTATGTGTTCCGGGTAAACGGGGGCACGTCATGTAATAGTAAACACTAAAAAAATATTAAGAACAATCCTAATAACTAATAAGCTTAAAGCACATTTCTATTAGGAATTACTGAATATTTAGGTAGTTTGAAAGGGAAATTAGGTTTGTATTTGCCATATACCTTCAAGGTTTACCGTCTTTGAAATACCGTGCACTGTAGTTGACAAATGGGGAAAGACTCATGGAATAACAAAAATAGTGACAGCTGAGTGAAAAATGCCAATCTGGAGGTTAGAAATCTTTCTACCAGGCATCAGTGAATGTTCCAAGTGTCGATATATTTTTTCTGAGGGCTGCTAGGAAAATTTGGCAATAGAGAATAGTCAGTATGTAAACAGCACACTCTAAGAGGGACGTGGCTTTCCTGGCCATAACCCACCACACACACACACAAAAACAACAACAACAACAACAAAATCTCTGTGAATCATAGAAGGATCTGTGGCAGAGTCAGATGAAAGTAGAATCCATCAGGTTGGATATTTAGGTCTATCTTTATATGGCAATCTATTTGTTGGAGAACCCAAGGGCGTGACAACAGAGGGAAAATAAATGAGCTATTACAGTGGGGAAAAAAAACTCCCTTCATTCTGTCATTTGTAATATGAGAGCTAAACTTGAGTTCAGGGCATATATGTCTGCAGTAAGATTTCATTTTATCATTTAATGAACCCACACGGAAATTGTTTAATACAAGAACTCATAGGATAGTTCATGCAAATGGAGGAAGCAATCAATTCAAAAGAGCTGTTAGCCTAATGTCTTCCAGTAACTATAATAAACTGAAATGCAAAACAGACACCTACAGAAGCTCTCAGTCTGCTTCAAATCACTGAGGCACAGAGACATGATCCTGGTGAAGGGGAACCAGCGTTACCATATATAGTTTTTCAAGTTGATGGGAGATCATCTTGATGTGAAACTCATTTGATAGGTTTCCCTTCTGCCCAGAAAACTAACAAACACAAACAGATACTAAAAGACCTATTTTAAGCCAAGAGATAACTTTGGGTTGTTTCAAAAGGATCCATGTGAAGGGTGACTGGATGGCTCAGTTGGTTAAGCATCTGACTCTTGATCTCAGCTCAGGTCACGATCTCATGGTTCATGGGGTCAAGCCCTGCACCAGGCTCCGCACTGACAGCACAGAGCCTACTTGGGATTCTCTCTCTCCCTTCTCTCTGTGCCCCACCCCCACTTGTGCTCTCTCTCTCTCAAAATAAATAAATAACAGATCCATGTGATGTAGTCCTAATGTGTCCAGTGAGTTTCGGATTGCATTCATATCTTAAGCTTTCCTTTTGCAAAGATTATTGGTTTCTATTGGTAAAGTTCTTTGAAGGCCTTGGATTAAATGCTGACTGAAGTTCAATGTTTGATTATTTATCTTTTCATCTGGCATCATGGTTTCTAAAATGTAACTCTACAGATTGTGCACCATATGTTTTCAGTATAGGACTATTTTCCAGAAGTATTTGTTTCTTATATTCAATAATGGAATTACTTGTTTGCTAGATACTGTGTAAGTTTGCTATGCAATTATAATGGATTTTGAGAGCTGAAATTTTCTCTTTTGGAAAGAATAGTTTCATAAATGGAGAAGGAGAATTCATAAATTTAACCCCCTAGGACTGGGATCCATGCCTGCTGGTATAAAAATGACATAAGATGAACAGCAGATTGATACATTGGGTTAACCGTGGCATTCGATCAAAACGGGTCGTTTGACTGCAAAGGACCAACATGAAGGAATTTTCTTGGATTATGGAGCTATTCACTTACATGTTTGTGGGGATGATTACACCAGTCCATAGGGGACTTCATCATCATAGAACCATATGCACAAAACACTATCCACAGCTGTCTATCTAAAATAGAGGTATATAAGTGGATGTGTGGGTGTATACATTTTTAAACTCACTGAACATTTAAAATAGGTGAATATAAACCATACCTCAATAAAGTTGATTGGAGATATGATTTTGTCATTTGCTACGAAGCTACAACCTAAATATTTGGTCATATTCAAGCCTACAAAGCTACAACCTAAATATTTGGTCATGTTTCTGTCATAAAGAGGAAAAATAATATTTTTATACAACACACAGAATAAAATAGCTTCGAACAACATCAAATATACAATCTCCTGTTTCACAGCATATTAGTAACTTTGCATAAGGCAACCAAAATAATTAACTTGGGTTTAACTTTCTAATCAAATTGAATATACTAATTACTGTGGGATTTTTTCCAGACTAAATTCTTCAACTTAGTCCCTAGACTTCTTTTTTCCCCTCATATTTCAGATCTTAGAATTATTGTTGGAAAGCAATCTCTTATTCAACTTGAGAACAAGAGTTCTATTTACATTAACAGTTTATAATTCTATTTATATTACGTATACCTAGAAAGAAATCAAGCGATGAAGCTATTTGTATTATGAATATATTACCACCTGCTAGCAAAGGATATTTATTTGTGTTATTGCTTACATTGTCTTTTGATGACTTAATTTTCATCCACCACCTTTCTCTTTCAGAACTACTACAAATCATCGTTTGTATGGGACATGAGAAGGTCACTTGGCAACACGAACATTTTATATCATCGAAGTTCTTTCTGTCATTGGATCACACTGTTTGGCACCTTTCAACTTTGCATTAAAGCATTTCCATATTGAAGCACGAAAACCTCAAATTTTCAAATGGGAAAATAAATTAATAAAAAATAAAAAGGAGTAATTTCAGAAACTAACACTTTCAACAGTATGCAAAAGAAAAAAGTAGGCTCAAAAATAATTCAAATGAACACTGGTGCAGACACAAGATGATTGTTGGGCAAGAAGAAATGTCCATCAGAGGACAATTCGTCAGGAGAACCAATCAAGTGGGTCAAGGGTACATTTTTGGAAAAATTTTATCTGTATAAATTTCTAGTCAGAGAATTATCAATTGGCATGCACATCTTTAGGGTCGTGCATGTTTCTGGACTGTGACAGCTATGACCATTACATTCTTGCACGTCTTCAATAGCCATGATTTCACTGTTGTATATTTTTTGCTTGAGAGACCTCAACATGGCATTTCACTTAGTTTTTATTTTTGTGATTGTTAGTGAAGCTGGAAACTTTTTTTTCATGTGTTTGTTGGCTCTTTTGTTTCTTCATCAGTAAAATTAAACAATATTTCTTTTTTTTTTCCAACGTTTATTTATTTTTGGGACAGAGAGAGACAGAGCATGAACGGGTGAGAGGCAGAGAGAGAGGGAGACACAGAATCGGAAACGGGCTCCAGGCTCTGAGCCATCAGCCCAGAGCTCGACGCGGGGCTCGAACTCACAGACCGCGAGATCGTGACCTGGCTGAAGTCGGACGCTTAACCGACTGCGCCACCCAGGCGCCCCTAACAATATTTCTTGAGAACCTACTGTGATGAATGAAACATCAACATTTCTGTCTTTGTGAAACATATATACCAATAAATGCTTAATCTAATTCTTTGATGATTTTCTACCAGTACATTTATTATTAATATATTAATATTTAAAGTGTATCACTTGATTGAGTGTATTTTAAATCTTTATTAAATCTATGCAGTTTTTAACCTAATGATCTTTTCCCAGAATCATTTCCAAAGCAGATATTGATGCATAGAAAGATGTTTCTTACTCATATTTATCTTATGATTTATTTTTTTAATGTTTATTTATCTTTGAGAGAGAGACAGAGACAGAGACAGAGACAGAGTGCAAGTAGAGGAGGGGCAGGGAGAGAAGGAGAGGGAGACACAGAATCTGAAGCAGGCCCCAGGCTCTGAGCTATCAGCACAGAGCCCAAGGTGGAGTTTGAACTCACAAACTTCAAGATCATGACCTGAGCCGAAGTGAGACCCTAACCGACTGAGCCACCCAGGCGCTGCATCTAATGATTTATTTTTAATCAATTATTTTTAATTATTTTTAGTTAATGTTGCCAAAGGAAACATACGGGTATATGTTATGACACTGATTTATCATTTTAATCCCCTCTGATATTGAATTAATCGTCAGCCTTTTCATTGACTAATTCTCCCTTTGCCTATTGACTTAAAATGACTATTCTATTAAATATTTATTTTCTTTTATTTTTTTAATAAAATAATTTATTTATTTAATTTGAGGGTGGGGGAGGGACAGAGAGAGGAGAGAGAGAATCCCAAGCAGACTCCGCTCTGAGTGCAGAGCCCGTCTGAGGGCTCAAACCCACCAACCATGAGATCATGACCTGAGCCGAAACCAAGAGTAGCATGCTTAACTGACTGAGTCACTCAAGGGCCCCAATATTTCTTTATTTTATTTTTTTAACTGTTTATTTATTTATTTTTGGGAGAGAGACTGAGAGAGGGAGGGCACGAGTTCAAGCAGGAGAGAGGCAGAGAGAAAGAGGGAGACACAGAATCTGAAGCAGAATTGGAATCTGTGCTGACAACTCAGAGCCCGACATGGGGCTCCAACTCACGAACTGTGAGATCGTGACCTGAGCTGAAGTAGGACACTTAACCGTCTGAGCCACGCAGGCACCCTTTCTTTATTAAAAAAAAAAAAAAAAGAATTAATGTTTGTTTATTTTTGAGAGAGAGAGAGTGAGTGGGAGAGGGCAGAAAGAAGGAGGGAGACACAAAATCTGAAGCAGGCTCCAGGTTCCAGGCTGTCAGCACGGAGCCTGACACTGGGCTTGAACTCACGAATGGTGAGATCAGATTGTGAGCCTAAGTCGAATGCTTAATCGACTGAGCCACCCAGGCGCCCCCTTTTTTCCTGCTCCTGACTGAGTTTTTACTCAACAGAATGTGTTCCTTCAGGGTTTAAAAACATTAAGATTGCATTTTACTGTGAATTCTGACTGAGACAGAGCTGGACCTATTCCCATGCCGAGCTCCAGCCCAGTCAGTTATTTTCTCAAGGATCTTTATAAATAGGCTATTGAATAAACTGGTCTTATTGGAATAATTATCTTTCATCACACTCAAGCTCCTGTTTGCGGAATCTAGGGACGAAGTTAGAACAACAAGGGCAAATTCAAATGGGATCCAGAATCAGCCTTCAGTTTACCCCAGAGTCATAACCCTAACCTATGACCAAAAACCTAGGCTTTCTGCTAAGGCAAGCAGAGAGCAGGGAGGGGGGCACTCCCACAATCACCTAACAAATGCAATTACTCAGCAGTCAAACTGAAAACAGGGGAAAATTTACTTCATGTGTAGTTTTTGTTTGTGTGTGTGTTTCTGTTTTTGTTTTTCATAAAATCGTAGTTGGAGGGAACATTTCATATTCTCAGGCCATATGGTCCCCAGGAGATAATCCTTCCAGGTGGCCCTCTTGCTATGCGTCTCTTCTGCTTAATGACATGGAATTGTTCAGTGAGCAAAATACATCAAGTCATAGATTTTTAAAATAAATATATATCATTTGAGCCCCAGCTATTCCACTGGGGTCAATAATTTTCTGGTGGTGGCTTCTGTACTGTGTGAAATGTCTCTACTGTTGAATTATAAGATCTTCCTAGTTGGTCCCCTTGATGACATATGCCATGTCTAATGACTGCTCCATGACTCTCCAATGCTGAGCTGATTCAACATCCCTTCAATTGCTACAATGTCAACACCATATCTACCACTGCACCAGATGGCAATCATCACCTGGCCCCGACTTGCAAATCTCAATAACTCCCAGCTTGATTGCTCCCAGCCACCTCATTTTGAATATCTTATAATCGTATAGCATCCTCCCTAGAATGGCTGAGAAAATCCCAAGAGAAGAGAAATATCTGATCCTAGCCTAGGAAGAATGACCTAACTCCAAACTATTTGTGTGCTGACTCTAGACAGTTTCTTAAATATGGACCTTGTGGCCCCCTTCAAATTATTCGACTAAGAAAGATGTAAATTTAATCTAATACGAATATATTTTATCATTTTTTCTAAATCATTCTTAGAAATGAGTGTTCAAAGTTATGTGTCTTACTTTGAGCAACAATGAGAGTGAGACGTCTTTATTCCTGAGTTGATTTGATTTTTTAATCACCAAGCTTCATAAGATTATTATGTTTTGGAAGAGGGGAAGTTATTACAAAAGAACAGCAATGTTTCTCTGTATTACTTGACAATGTTTTGGTGTTATTTGAAAACTCATAGTAAATTAGAACTTCTGAGTTGGGATTGAAATGTATAAGATTGTTAGAATAATTATCAAAAACCCAGAATGAGTAATTTAATAAAGAAAACAATCTATTGGGATGTACTATGCCATATTCCAGAAAGCAGTTCTAGCTTGGTAACTGCATACCAATAGCAAGGACCATAGCTAGTGCCGTGGGGGATGGGGCAGGAGCACAAAGGGAGAGGGAGAGAGAATCCTAAGCTAACTCCATGCTCAGCACCAAGCATGGTTTATGCTCGAGCTCATAAACCATGAGATCACGACCTGAGCCAAAAGCAGGAGTCAGATGCTTAACCCACTGAGCTTCTCAGGCACAGCCCCCTCAAGAGCCCCCCCCACGCCCCCCACCCAAACCATCTTCTTATTAAAGGAACCAGACAGAGGTCCTTGGAGAAATGGCTGATTCCAGAAATGCAGCATAAAAAATAGTAATATAGTGTCAGAAAGTAAGGATACACTCAAAGCCAAACCAAACCAAACGTAAAAACAACTCAATAAATCGAATATTATTTATTCAGGCTATCTAAAAACCTATCTTATTACCTTGATGAGAGTATGTCAAAGGAATATAGGGGCCAACTGAGAAAGCTCCCAGTGGCCAAGTTGATACTGATACAAATAGGTGATGGCCACTCATACAAATACTGATACAAACAAATGATAAATATCAAGTCAGTATGCTGATTGGATACAGTATCTGATACAAATAAGTGATTGAATAGGTAAATAAATGGGGAAAGAATAAATAAATTTCCACTCCTGAAGAAATCTAAATAATTTATGTAAATCCTCTATCTTCGGGAAGGTGGAACATAGTTCCCCACTCCTTGTAGGCCGCAGGTGCTGACTGCCTTCCAGAAGGTTCCATATGAATAGCAGGAGAAAACAAGTGATTTTAAACGATAGGAACCTGACAAACACTTTTATTATTCACATTTCCGTCATTTTAATGTAATGTCCTATTTCGGTACCAAGATCCCATCCTGGATACCGCATTACCTTTATTTATCTTGTCTCCTTCAACTTCCTCTTTCTTTGGCTGTGACAATTTCTCAGAGTCTTTCTGTTTCTTTTTTTGGTGACCTTGAGTGGTTTGAAGAGTGCTGGTCATGTATTTTTAGAATGCCCCTCCATTGGAATGTGTGTGATGTTTTCCTCATGATTAGACCGGTGTGGGTTCTTGAGAGGGAGACCACAGATGAAAAGTGCCATTTTCATCACACCGTACCAAAAGCACATATTTTCAACAGGGCTTATCACTGTTGGTGTTGACCTTGACCAGCCCGTGTAGGTAGTATTTGTCAGGTTTCTCCCCTGAAACCACTCTTTCCTTTTCATACTTTTCTCTCTGGGACAGTCCCCATGTAAGGAAATTGATTGTCAGATACACAGGAATTCTCTGTAGTATCTTCATGACTTTCTGTAAATCTAAAACTGTCCTAAAATTTAAACTTTACTTTAAAAAAACCAATCAGCTCCACTACTGTGATACTCACCGTATAGTGTGGAACCTGAGTTTGATAGAATAGCTTCAGTAGATGAAATATTATTCGATCTATCTAAAAACCTAAAACCTTGCTACCGCTGAGCAAATCAATACAAATCTTTGATCACATGGAGTTGTGCCTCGTTCTTACATTTAGCCCCAGGAAAATAAATCCTAAGCATGGGAATGGCAAATAAAGATTTTCACTTAAGACAAATGTTAATAGTTGCCTGAAGATTAGAATAAAATTGGCATTTTTTATTTTATGCAGGGCAGTGGTCCCTATGCAGAGCACTAATGTTTGTACCCAACCCAGCTAAACTACTTAGCATGATTCTTATTTTAGATTCATTGCGTGTAAAGGGGTTCAATTGATGGAGATACGCCCGTGTTCAACAGTTTTGCCCAATAGCACTGCTAAGCTCCTTCTTCCTTTGAATGTATCAAGTTAACTAGCTTTAACCTCAGCACATACAGAAAATTCTAGCTTCTGAAACGTGTTTAAAATGCAATGAATGTTTGCTCTTTCATCTAGAATTTATACATTTTAAAAAGCATATGCAAAATGTGTCTCTCTCCTTGCAACTTTGCCTGAGTAAAGCCATCTCGCATGGAGTTCTTTTCCAGTAAAATTTTCAAATCATGAAGGTTAGCCTGTCTTTTCCTTTCTGGATGATCAGATATCTTGAATTGTCATCTTGCATGTTAATAATTATGTTTCCAAGGACATGAAAGAGTAAATATTACAAAAACACCACTGATGTAGCAGATCATGTATTCAGAAAGCACCGGTGGACAAAGAAAAAAATATCTTCAGAATAAGAATCAGAAGACGCGCACAAGTTTCATTTGTATTAGCAAATTTTAGGATTTCTAATCCCTGATTCCACTGATAATATATCCAGCAGTATTACCTTACTGTCTGATAGTTTGTTCTATTATATAGTTTGCTTTCTGACAATCCTTTGTAACACCTTCAAGATTAAACTAAGGCGTGTTCGTGCCAAAACAGAACGTTAAAAAAAATTGTTACCAGAATTCATGCAATGCATACTGGAAAACAGTGTGATGTTTCAAGCTTTGAGGTGTCATATATGATATTCGATGTCCTGACATTCTTTAATGTGCCACTCAAAATGCATATTTCTTAACTACACAATAGCGTTCTGATCTGTTAGACTCTGAACTGCTAGAATACAGGAGAAGTAGGTATAAAGATAAATGATGTTTTTCTTCTTTTTTGTGATATGATGGAGGAGAAATATAAATAATTCTTTTAATTTCCATTGTTTTCTTAATTCTTAAGCACTGTTTCTCATTGTCTACCCTGTGTCTCCAGTTTATAAGAAAACCTAGTTATTCACTGTGTCATGTCTTATATATTCAGTTCATTTTTTTTCCATTTAAGGAGAAGAGTATGGAAAACTCTTCCCCCAAAGAGTATGTGTTAAAAATTCTCTCCGTAAGAGCTTCAATGTAGAAAAAGGTCCTGTAGCTGGATGTAAAATGTGCAACTTTGTTTTCATTCCCATTCACGATTGATAAGCAGATCAATGCTTTTTTTTTTTTCTTGGACTGCAACTAGAATATGTTATGAACCCAAAGCCAATTTTTCTCTTCCAGTTTATAAATTGAGTATAGCATACCATCGTGACAACCTACAGACATGTATTATCCATTTTTATGAAAAATATAATGCTTAGGGGAGCGAGATTTATATATTTTCTGTGACTTTTCTTAACAAGCATCTGAGATGTTGACCTTTTTCAATTAAAACCTCACACTGAAAAACAAAATTGTAGTCAAACCTACGAAAAACAAACACCTTCAAAAAAAACACTAAACCTTCAAAGCACAACAAACTTACCGAAATAAATTCAAGCCTATAAACAAACGCAACTCGTTTATTAAACTCAAAATTAAATGAAGAAACACTAAAATATTTGAGCTGGCATACCCAGTGATCTCTTACTGCTCTAAGCTTCAGTGCAAAAGACAAGGAGATATTGAAATGTCAGTAAAAATTCCATTTTGCAGTACTCCTGCTAAACAAGAAAAGGCATTTGTCTTTGGCATCGAATTATTTAAGAGGCAAGAGCAAAGGTAGAAAAAATAATTGACTCTATAAAAAAACATGTAATTCAATTGACCACACTGGCTACAGGGAGAAAGGTCTAGCAGCAGCTGTGGAGTTTCCTAGAGGAAGCTTTTCCAGTTAGACTCAAGACAGCTCTCATTCACCCAATAAAGTATGACTGAAGAGCATTACCTCATGCAGGAAAGTTCTCATTGGCTGGTCAAACAGAAGAAAAAAGACAAATCCTGGCAAATTTAATCTCATTGACGTTTACATATATTTTAGTTGTGATGGTTCCAGCCACATTGTTGAGAAAGTCTTGGCTCTCTGCTCTGGACAATGTCAATTACTTCCCTGGATTCCCTTGTTTGATTTAGTCCCAGGAGCAAGGCAGCTCCTGCTATGAATTTTCTCCTGGTCAGTGTGAAGAAGAGGAGAGTAATGGATTTCATTGGGTTATTATATCCGTAGAAATGACTAAACCTGTTTTAAATAATATGCAACATGATGTATAACTACCTGTACTGAAATATACAGTTGGTCCCTTAACATTTATTTATTTTTGACACAGAGAGAGATGGAGCATGAATGGAGGAGGGTCAGAAAGAGAGGGAGACACAGAATCAGAAACAGGCTCCAGGCTCTGAGCCATCACCACAGAGCCCGACGCGGGGCTTGAACTCACGGACTGCGAGATCATGATCTGAGCTGAGGTCGGACGCTTAACCCACTGAGCCACGCAGGCACTCCCACTGTTGGTCATTTAAAAGTTCTACAGCACTGCTACAGCATAATCATATATATTATTATATATACTCATACATATATATATATACACACACACATATACATATATATGTATATATAATTGTGTTCCTAGAAAATACTGTTCTGAGTTTTTTTTCATTCAAGTGCTTATCTTCTTTCTATGAAAATATTCTTTTATTTCTTATTTGCTCTTTCCCAGAATTTCCAGTCTAAAGCCATCAATCATTTATGCTAAGAAAATTAAGCTGAATTAATCTCCAAATCCTCATAATTTTCCAAAAACTAAGACATTTCCTGAGTGTCTAGATACCTGGTTCTTTTACATTCAGAATAGACCATCCTTCTTAAAAAATTAAATGTGCCAACAACGATTTCATTCTTTATTAAACACACAAATTTGAACCAGAACCTCTGCTGGCTATTTTAGGGTGTCGTGTTCACTACATACAAGTGGAATTTTTGAGCACAATTATATTTTCGCTGGAGACAGATGCCAAGGTCAGTGGTCCTCCAGATCATAAACTCTGCAGTGATGGGCACCTCCCAAAGGCCAGATCTACAGAATCGTTCAGTGTTCAAGAAAGAAGATCAGGAAGGTCAACTTGGGGCATATGACCATTATATCATCAACCTTCAGAGCTGTCCCAAAGAGAAGACAGTGACTGACTCTTCACCAAGCTCATAACGAGAGACATTCCTGGTTATGTTACTTTTAACACCAAAAGTCCAACTGCAAAGCCAAACTGAGTTTGAATCAATATACTCATTTACACGTAGTTCTACACAAATGCAAGATCTCACATGAGAAATGTGAAAGGAATGAAAACATCACTGCTTTTGTCCAAGGTACTACTTGAAGTCATCTAAAAACTAACAACGGTCACTGCCAATAGGTCTGGAGTTTCTGGTTCATATTACCCTCAATTTATGAGTAAGAAGGTGAAATGGAGCATTAGAAGACTCTTTTAAAGTTGTAAAGTCCAAAATAGTTTTCTGATTTACCAGGGACAATGTATCTGTCTTGAAAAATACAAATGTATTCCTTCTTTGACTCAGCAAAATATATTGAGTTTCTACTCAGCGCTTCTCTGTATGTTGTATGTAAGTGCTGTTGTTGTTGTATGTAGTAGGATACAGTGTGAGTATGACAAACAAGGCACCTGCTCTTAAGGAAGATATGAGGAAAGACAGCAATAAACAAGTAATAATAATTCAAACAAATAATAACTGCCATCTATGAAGAAAATGGAAAAGGAAATTGTACAAGGAAGTGACTAGAAGATTGTCACTTTTTTTTTAATTTATTTTTAACATTTATTTATTTTTGAGACAGAGAGAGACAGAGCATGAACGGGGGAGGGTCAGAGAGAGGGAGACACGGAATCTGAAACAGGCTCCAGGCTCTGAGCTGTCAGCACAGAGCCCGGCGCGGGGCTCGAACTCACGGACCGCGAGATCATGACCTGAGCTGAAGTCGGCCGCTTAACCGACTGAGCCACCCAGGCGCCCCGAAGATGGTCACTTTCAACTGAGTAGGAAGGGAAGGCCCTCTGAACTTTGATTATATGTTAATTATGATCACAAACCACAGGAAGATTTTAAACAGGTAGACATAGTATCACTTGATTTTTTTTCCCTAAAGAGCATATTTATTGCCTTGAGGAGAACAGATTGTAGGTTCAGGGCCGGGCAAATGTGGCAAAGCCAAGGCAACAGACCAAGACAGGTAGCAGTAAAAGCAGCAGGAGTTGGGATGTACCTTGAAGGCAGGGTCAAGAGGATTTATTGATACATTGGCTAGCATGCATGTTGAGGGAAAAAACAAGATCAGGAATTGTTTCTAGAGTTAGCAATCGTTTGCAAGTCAGTGGGTGATAGTCCCACTTACTGAGGTAGGGGAGACTTGAGAAGAATATTTGATTCAAGGGAAACTTAAACATTCAAGTAGTAATTTTGAAATGGCAACTTATATGAACTAGAACTCTTTGGAGAGGTTAAGGTGAGATACACCTTTTTGGGAGTCATCAGTATGAAGATATTTAAAATCATAGATTGTTTAGGTAGAACGTGTAGCTAGAAAGAAATGTACAGCACAGAACTCAGTGCTGGAGACTCTAGCGCTAAGAACTCAGACAGAAATGGAGGAGCAAGCCAGAGAGAATGGTTAGAAGCTGCCATTGAAATTGGAGAAGTCATGGAAGTCGTGGAAGTGCTATTTACCTGTTTATATATTTATAATAAATATAAATGCAATAAAATTAATAAATCATGTAATAAATCAATTTAACACTTCATGGATAAAACAACATCTTATCATTATGTCTCATGGTCTGGGGGGTTGACCTGAAGTCATCCTGAAGTCGTCAATTAAATTCAAATTTAAGGTCAAAATGTGTTTGTTTTTAATGTTTATTTACTTTCGACAGAGAGAGAGAGTGCAAGCAGGGCAGAGACAGAAAGAGAAGGGGGCAGAGGATTTGAGGCAGGTTCTGAAATGTCAGCAGCAAGCCCGACGTGGGACCCAAACTCATGAACAAGCAGATCATGACCTGAGCCAAAGTCAACACTCCACTGAGCCATCCAGGTGCCCCTAAGGTCAAATTTTTAACTAATGTGATCTATTTTAAACTAATGTTATGCATTGACTTATTGTCATGTTTTTATTCTAAGTGAATTCTGAAGTTTGGGATTTAGTCTTACTCCAAACTGACTCTGGATTCTGTTTCCTCATTTGTAAGAAGTTGTTGCTAAAATTACTTTTATCTCTACACTTCTATCATGTTTCTCGCCAATCTCCTCTTCTCTTCAGCCAGTTCTGTCATTATGACTAAGGTTTCCCATTTCCAAATTTGAACTCAATTCAGGTATAGCAATGTTAAAATAGTTCTGAGATCCATAAATATTGACTATAATTGAAGTGTGACCTGCAAAAAATAGTGTGGTAGTCCAACATTTATTTTTGCTGCCTAAACTTCCATTTCAGTGCTTTCTTTTGTGAAGAAAAAGTCCTTCTTTTCTTCCCTTTTAGGCAATTGTAACTTGCTATCACCTCCCTATTCTTCCCATAACAATTGAACTCCGAAAAGGTCAGCAATTATTAAAACTAATATCTATCTTTCATAGACCTATTATCTTCTATTATCTATCGATCTATCTTTCATGTATTTATTTATTCTCTGCCTTAATCCCAAAGAATTAAACTGAAAAAATAAAGCAAGTCAATGTAAATCAATGATTGCATGTCCAAGGGCTATATATTTTTTATTTTAACCCTAATATCTAACTGAAATAAATACCTATTATTCATGTATATCAGCTATCAGTTGATAAAATACGAATGTGTTGAGTGATTTGGGGAAGGACAGAAATTTCTAGAATTACTCAGACTCTATCTTTTCAACTTAAACAGAAAAACAGTCCTGTTATCTTTTTTGTACTCCTCATTTTGTCTCACATGAATTATGTCTATGCAGTATCCCCTTAATGTAAATCTTCTCTCTGTGTGTGTGTGTGTGTGTGTGTGTGTGTGTGGTTCTTTTCTTTCTATATAAATCTGTGCAAGCTGCAGATTTAAGTTCAATCCCTGCTCTATAGGAGGTAAGAAGAGATAACGAATTACGGTTTCCAACAAAGAAGATTATTCAGAGCGTCTTTGGAAGAGGCAGAGAGAGGGGCAGTAGGCTAGTCTTTTATTAAACACATCAGATCTAGGACTTCCTGAAAAATCCTTTCCCTTATCTCTGTAAATTTATGGGGGAAATACCTAAAATCTGGGAAGTCTGAAAACTGTATTGTTTTCAGAATAAGGAACAGATCACAGAAATTCATGAATAAAACCCCTCTTTCTGCCACAGAAATATCACATGGTTTATTTGCTCAAAAGCACATAACGAGGGGTTGTGTGAGGAATTAGGGTAAAATGCAAGGCAGAGGGAAAAGTGTGCCAAGCAGATAGTTGCCAATGACCTAAAACAGATGCCAAGTTAATCTGGGGGCCAATTTGTCAAACATTCTCTTTGAACTGCAAATTTCCAACCCAGGGAAATTTCAGCTTGAAATATCACGCTGTCTCTGGGAAAGATCCCTCATATAATCAAGGTTATAATTATAGTGGAGGTGATGAAACTTGTTCTGTAATCCATACTTTAGTTGATGCTGTCTGTTTCATTCATCTGACTTTTTATCCCTCTCTTCCCCCCATTCTCTTTCCAAATTTTCTATAAATTTCTTGGACAAGCCATTTATGTCATGTTGCCCAGGCTACTGTATAAAAGAACATCCGTGCCAAGAACCAAAGAAAATTTGTTATCAGGGGACCGGCGGCCTGCAAATCACTGTGACTGGTAGAAACATTCTTGCTGTTGTTAACAAATTGTGTCAAAAGCACGTACAATAAAATTCAAATATGCTAATGCTACAAATCCAATTTGACATCCCAGGGCAGATTTATGCCTGGACCTCGGAACCAGCACTGGAGTAGATAGAGCTATTTATCTATTATTTTAGTCATTCATTGATCTAAGATATTTTATTAGAAAGCTACCTTGTAGGATAAGAATGGAAAAATGGGGGTGGGGAGAAGCTTAAATTAAGATGAAACTGTCAGGTATTCCTAAGACACTATCTCTAGCTGAAAATGTGCTCAGGGTAGTTAACAATTGCGATGTTCCTATGGCAGAGTTTGATAAACAATTTTGGATTAATCAAAAGACCGACTCCCTACACAGACACTCTGTTCTGTACAATCAATCCCACTTTAAAATAAGAAACAGAATGCTGATCTTTCAAATCTGGGATAATTCCTCCTAATTCTGCAAGCCAGGATTGTACATGGATGGTTCTGTTTGTCCTAAATGTGGTCTACACTAGATAAGGACAGAATTGTGGATTTTGCAGCCAAATGATACTATATATGTAGAAAGTAATTCATCAATAACATAAAGAATATAAAATTATTGCTGGAAGCAAATGGGAAGATGGGGTAGAAAGGAAATGAATATTTATTAAGAACTTAGAGCATGCAGGACATTTCCTATGTGAAATGCCTACCTCAGATTTTCATGTAATCACTCATTCGTATCTCAGACCCTGTTCTAAGTACTTGTGACACAATAGTGAGATAAATGGTTTTTTAAAAAAAAAAAAAACTGATGAAGTTCATATTTGATAGGGAAAGACAGACATTGTAATAAATATAATAAATAACTAATCTTAATACTCTGAGAAGACAAATAGTGTAATAGGAAAAGAGGCAAGAACTATGAGGACTCAAGATAGAGGGAGTACAGGGTGAAATAAGGTGTCCAAGTACGTAGCAGCAAGAAGGCAGCGTCTGAGCAAAGGTACGGAAGGATGAAGGACTAATCACATGGACGTTGAGGGGAAGATTATTCCAGAAGGGACAGAGAGCGAAGGTTCTTAGGAGGGACTGCACCCAGGATATTGAGACAGGGGTGCACGCACACGAGGGTAGACAGTCAGTGGGTGAGAGGACAGGTCAGAGGGAAACTGGGGCCATGTCCCATGAGACTTTGTCCACCACGAAGAATGTTCAGAGTTATTCTGAAGAGAATCAGGAAACTTAGAGTTTTCAGTAGAGGAGTCATGACTGAATGTTTAAAGGTTTCCCCTAAAAAACAGACGGCAGAGGGATTAAGATGCAAAGAACATCACTCAGGGGCTTTTGAGAACATTTAGGTGAGAGCTTATGGGGACTCCAACGAGGATCTTAGTGGCAGAGATGGTATGAGGTGGGTGAAATCTGGTTCTACTTTGAAGATAGAGGCGGCAGGCTTTCGTGACGGAATGTGTGTGGGCTGGGAGACTAAGGGAGGAGTCAAGAACGATTCCGAAGTTTAGTCCTGAGCAATTGGAGGGATTTTTGTTTTTCCTCATGATTTACTGACGTGGGAACAAGTTTGACAAAAACACTGAGGGTTTAATTCTTGAGTGTGTTAATATTTGAGATCATAAGGACACAGTCAAGCAAGTGGTTGGATACACAAGCTTAAAATGCAGGAGTGAGGTCTGGGCTGAAGTTATAAATATCAATCAATCAATCTATCAATCAGATAATGGTAATAATAATAAATAAAATGGTACCATGAACTGGGATGAAGTAGCCAAGGAGGCAGTATAGATATGAAGGATGTGGTTGAAGCCTTGAATCATTCTGAAGACAAGGGATGAAGGAAAGGAGCAGGACTCAGAGACAGAAAAGGAACCCCTATGATAAGAGGAAATGCTCATCACCCAGAACCACAAAGAAAGTGTTTCAAGAAAAAGCATGTGGTGAACTATGTGAAAAGCTGCTGATAGTTTAATAAGATTAGAATTGAGATTTGCACGTTGGATTATGCAAAAGTAGAGGTCACTGGTGACCTTCCAAAAGAAATTTTTTTAGAGGAGAGAGGGGGAAATCTTTAGGGTAGGTTTAAGAAAGAATGAGAGGAGAGGATTGGTGATACCAAATAATGACACCAACTTCGAAGATCATTTTTACAAAATGGTTGGAAATGAGAGCTACTGAGGAGAATAAGTAGGGTCAAAGGATGTATAAAAAGATTTTTTTTAACATTTATTTATTTTTGAGAGAGAGAGCATGAGCAGGGGAAGGGAAGAGAGAGAGGGAGACACAGAATCTGAAGCAGGCTCCAGGCTCTGAGCTGCCAGCATAGAGCCCGATGCGGGGCTAGAATCCATGAACCGTGAGATCGTGACCTGGGCTGAAATCGGATGCTCAACCCACTGAGCCACCCAGGTGACCCAAAAGATTTTTTTAACATAGGAGAAATAACAATGTTTGCTATGCCCACGAGAAGAACCCAATACAGAAGAAACAGACGGTGGGGTAAAGGGACCAGCTGATCTGTGTCCTGGAATGGGCAAGCAGGAGGGGACACGGCCAACATGGGAGAGTCAGACTTTCTGAAGAAGCACACGGAGCTTACCCAAGTTACCTGGAGCGAACACACCTTTTATGGGTGAAGATGCCCACGCGCAGGTGTTGAAAGTCTCTTCTGACCCCCTTAGTTCATTAGTGAAGAAGGAAGCAAACTCAGCAGCTGAGAATGAGGAAGACGGAAGAGGTTTCAGAAGGAGGAGAAAGCATTAAATAGTCTCCTAGGAGGGTCCAGGAGTCAACAAACTTGCGAGATAAGGAATGGCCACCAGGAGCAGTCCCTCCCTCCTGAGATCACTGGCCACGAATTACAAGTGCAACCTGCCAGTGAGGTTTGTCCCAGGCCAAGTCCAGACACAGAACGAACAAAATGCACAGAGTATTGTGCTCCTTATTTTTCTAATATTTAAGGTGGCCTTTTTCCAGAGGCCATACTCATTCATTAAAGCAAAGAGCAGAAGGCACTTTTGTTTCTGTTCAATTTCAATTGTTCTGTCCCTTCCAAACGCGTAGCAATCCCTGCACGTGGTGGAGTCCATATGGGATAAAGTGCCTCTCAGATTGCCTTTCTCCCTGCATCTTTTCTTCATGTGGCTGGGTGTATGGGCTGGGGTCTCTTTTATCTCACCGCAGTAGAGAAAGCGTGTGCCTCCTCCTTCCTGTGCTGTCCTTATGGTTTCCTGGTGGCTGCATGTCCCGAAGGCATGTGTAGGCAGGAATGGCCATGGGAGAGCAGTCTATACTTACCTGCTTTATGCAATTGGGTGTTGTGCTGGAGGTGAGGGCCTCTCTTTCTCCTCATTCTCCTAGGCTGTCCCACACCTACCTGGAGTGAGGTCACACATTCACAGCACTGTGGTAGGTGTGGGGGGTTCGTTAGCCTTCCTGAGCCACTGAAGTGTTCCTCTTTGTATGGGCGTGGAATTGGGGACACGCAGGCCACCCACAGAATCACGTGGCAGTGAGAGGGGCTTTTGCAGCAGAAGCTGGCAGGCGCTGGTCAATGCTGGATGAAGAACTAAGTGGAGGATCTGTGGCACAGCCAGCGGGAGCCTCTGTGAGGCTGGCTCGGCTCTCAGAGCCCTGCTAGCATCTGGCCAAGCAGAGTGAGAGCTGGCTACTGGAATCTTTACTTGCAAATGCCAACATTCGCCTGCTCGTTGCAAGGAGAATCTGTGGGTAACGAATACATTTCTGAAGAAGGGATACAAGAAAGGGGGGCCATGAAGCGCACACGTGTGCAGAAGCGACTCATGACATTCATAATCCCAACCTACATATGACTAGCACTTAACTCTTTGGGGGGATCTTCTCATGGCTCACATCCTCCCCAGCCTTCCCCTGCCCTCTTACTAACGACACTGGAAAAGCGTAGCACCACATGCTCGGAGGTTTTGTTCTCAGGTAAATGTAAGGAGAGCCCGTTGAACATTGATGAAGTAGATGAACAAGTGAATGAATGCCGCAGGGAATATGTAATGGAGAGTGGGCGGCATTTTGAACTAGACTCACAAGGACGGCAGAGGACGATAGAATACATCCGTAGCAGCAGCACGGCCACCGGAACTAGACAGTATAAGGCATGTTTGAGCAATATCGGGTAGTCTGCCGCTTGCATAATTCAATGGAAAGACCAGAGGACTTGCACACATACTTTGGTAAAACTCCTGTTTCTTTCATTTATTCTCTGGGTGAACTTGCAAGAGCTATTTAACTTCTTTGCTCCTCAGTGTCCTAGGTCAGACAATGGAAATCATTCTACATTATCTCTCAAGATTGTTGCGAGGACTAAATGAGGCAACTCAGACATGTCACCCAGTTGCTTAGCATGTCTTCATAAATGCTACATGAGAAATAGTAACGGGAATGAAATTTGACACAAAGTTCAGGATGAAATAAGGACAGGACTTCAACGTCATGATAAATATCCAGACGGGGTGTTATGCTACGGATGATGGTGACATGAAGAAAGGTTGTGAACCAAGGATGTTACCACTGATCTCAGCCAAAGAACACCAAGAAGATGGCTTTGGCTGGTTGCTCTTTTCAGTACATAACTGGGGCGTGTTTTGGTAAGAGGATGTTAGGATTTATAGGATTTGGGTTTTGGTCATTTTGGGGAGGATGTTGGGCTTTTCTCTGGATTAGATGTTGCCAGGAAGTAGGAGTAAAATTGGGTATGGTGATGAGTAAAATCCAGAAAGAGAGAAGATTCAAGGGTAACGATGTTGTAGGTAAAGATGCAGTCACACATATTAGCCAGCATATGGGCTTCTGGGTCATTTTTGTGGTTCGGACAACATTATTGTTTTTCTCTGTGTTCAGATAAGATTGCAAAGTCATCTTGATTTTTGTCTTGATCTACCAGGGCCCAGAGCAGCCTTATCTGCTATCGATGTTCTAAGAAGTTGTGTGTGTTCACCAGGAGAACACCCAGGTCTAACTGTCATTGCCAGAGGAACTTCCAGCCATACCAAGACCTGTCATATAGACGAGGCCAGCTCCCAGATGTCTGGGCTGCTCCTTCCATACCAAGAGTGAGGACAAAGATGTGTGCTTTGGGAAATACACATAAAATTGATTGCAGGGTAGAAACCAAACTGGAGGCCCTTATACCAGATGAATGAAAATGAGAAATTGAATTAGAGAATGCACGGATGGATTACTGAACACCCTAGGAACTGGATTACTTGACCATTAGAAATAGTTTAAATGGAGTCCTAGTGTATACGCTTGGTTGGACAGGCCTTCTACATTCTCTTTAATGCTTAGGATTCATAATTCTGTGCTTTCTTTATCACGCCCCATCAAAGAAGGGTTTTCTATTGTAATGGTGGTTTTAACTACCTGGAGTCATTCCAAATGTCAATTTAGAATGATGCTTCTCAAGGCTCTTTCTCCAGAACCCCAGGGTTTTGCAAAACTTTCTGAGATGTCATCTCAGGCTAGCAAGGGGAGAAGCAATTAGTGGGGTTCCTCCCGCCCGATACCAGCCAGGAACAATCCCCTTTGATTTCTATCATATATCAGGGTTTTTTTGTAAGACTATTAGAAAAAAAAAGTGCACTGCTTCCTGACATTTCATTGCATAAGTTATCTGAAAATCTCCATTCTGGGCGGAGCTGACTGTAGGGAGGTCTGGCTGTTACTTTCCAGCAGGCTGTTTCAAATGTAAATGTTTGTCCTGACTCCCTCTTTGCCTATGGTTATAGGGAGACCTTGCTGAAAACTGAACAGTTATTCAATCTGGGCCTTCATGGCCACAATCACTTTGATAGCTTTTTACCTCATTATGCTCCCAGGAAGCTCGATTATTAAGCAAAATGGTTTAAATGAAGAAATGATTACAACACGGGAAATGGCTTTTCAGGAGTATTGGCTTTATAAATTCATTGTTCTTCCAGCTTGATACTAATATTTTATCTATTAAAGGATATATCAAGGCAGGCAGACTTCTGGAGCTGTTTAAAAATGGAACTATTATGCTGCTTTTCATGTTTTCACATTATCGCACTTAAAATCCATTTAATAAATTTTGTGCCAAAGAAGGCAGTCGCTCTACTGCTGATCCAAAGTGTCAATTCTGCACAATTTGATTGCACATTCTAGGCCATTCCCCAGCATAGTCTTACATGTACATTATAAATATTATGTTGCTTTGGGTTATTTACTCCTGGTGTTTATCCCTGAGTTTCTACATTATTGTAAAGTAACTACAGAACGTCTTAACTGAACCATAATCTCCTTTTGTCTAAAATCAGATAATATGGCTTTACTTGGAAATACATTCTGACCAATATCCATAGAGTAACTCTGGTGACGTTTCTGGCAACATATTGTATTTTTAAAGAGCACTTGGGTCTCTGTATTGAATTCTCTCAAGGAACGGCATCATCTCTAGAATAAAAATTGGATGCGTTAATGATACATATGAAGCTATCTCTGATCTGGACCCAGGAAGTGCTTGCTAAGAAAAGCCTCAAGTCCCTGACACTGTTGATTGCCATCTGAAAGCTGAGCTCAGCATCAGGTCACCAGTCCTCCTCTCCTGGTATTAACATAGTGAGCTAACCCGGCCTCCCTTGACATTATGCTTCATTAAATCTTTCTTTCCAAATGCTTTCCCTCTAAAACCCTTATTTCCTCATAAATAAGTACCACTGCATTATTAATCTATTGCAAAGGTGCATTCGTATCTTGTAGCTTTGACTGACATGCGACTGTGAAAAGCAATTTCTCCCTTGAGTAGAGGCAGATGCTTCCTTTACCCCCATACACACCTGGTCACAGAGGTTGGTTCAATGTCCACCTGGACCCCAGGACCCCATTCAGATCTTTACTCCTTTTAGCTAAAACACCAGCCAGTGTCTGCCAGCCCCCGGACTCTGCTTCGGGAAAATGATTCCCACAGTTTTGCAATGAAAATCAAACTGTATTTGGTACCTTTGGGCTTCCTTTTCTATATCTGCTTTAATTAGGGGAGGACAGCGGCTCCAAGAACAATCAGGGTGTGGGTGGACCAGAGGCAGGACACTGGACTAAAGCAAAACAATCAGAGAGGCCAAGCAAATTCCCTCTCTGGATAATTTGAATGACTCGGAGAAATGATTGGGAACCCAAAGGCGAAAAAGGCAATTTAAGATGCCCTATCCTTGGAAATCCCTGCCTTTATGAATAAGGAAATCAAAAAGAAATTGGTAAGGTTTGAAAATTATCCTTTTGTCTTACTGTCAACACAGGAGCTGTGGGACAATGAAAGAAAAATGAAGCTAGACAGATTGATTAAGGTGGAGAAAGGGCTGCCTGTGGGAAAAAAATGCTTGAGATTTTGGAAGATTTGCAAGACAGATACGGAGAGAGGGAGAGAGAGAAGACCTTGAATGCAAAGCTGAGCGGAAACAAAAACGGAGCAGAGGTACGTGCAGGTGTAGCTACTCTACAAGACAGTATTAAGAAAGGATGAGTCGATTTAGTAGACGTTAAAATCAGAAATTGAAACTGGGCCCCCAAAGAAATTTATCAAGACAGAGAGATAAAAATCTCATTAATAACCTGGAATTACTCCTCAGAGATCACCCCAATGCAGGAAACGATGGAGAGTCATTCTCTTAAGGCAGCTCAAAATGAGAGCTCTCAGGAAATCACTCCTTGAAGACAAAATACCTATTCCAAGTGGTTGCATAATATTTGGGCTGATCTGAGAGGTAGAGAAAAAAAATACCAGTAGGGAATTATCAAAGCAATCATTTACAAGCTAGAAATGCTATATATATGGAGACATCGTTCTTTGCCTAATTGAATATATCCTAGGAATGTGTGGAGTCAGGGTGATAGAGTCATAGAGAATAGACATAATTTTTGAAGGTGATTAGTATGGCCCGTGTTAGATTGAGCTTAGCCCTGATTGGATCTCAGTCTAGTGGCCACTGTACTTACAGGGTGTTGCTTCTACGTGTATATTGGTACATACAAAATGATATCAAAACTAATGCTGTATATGTGGGAACTGATCTATATTCCAGGAAGGAAAACAGCACAAAGGCGGTGGGGGGAATAGAGCAGAGGACAAATAGAGCAAGTCTGTTAAGTCTGTCTTCTTCCAAAGCCTGTTTGGAGTCCTACCCAATCGTATCCACAAACATCGCTCCGCCAGAACTGGGTCTGAGAGGTGAGTAGGTTTTAGAAAAATAAGGGTTCTACTAATAACTAAGATGGGGGTCATGGATATTGTGCTAGGGTAGAAATTCTGTGAACGATTAATGTTTTCAAGCAAAGTTAGGACTCCTTAACTCTAAATCTCTCACCAAGAAGGATCACGCAAGACGGGTCAGAAGACTATGTGAGCTAAAGAAATTTCGGGGCCGGAAGACAAAGTGAAAGAAAATGATGAGACACTCAGATCTTGCAAAAAAATGTCAATCCTATGCGAGGTCAAAAAGTAGGTTTAGGTGTCTCCAATCCAGCTGAGCTTTCCCCAGAAAAGTAAGGACTCGAGTGGGGAAAGAGACCATTGGAGACATAGGGGACGCTATCTTACTATTGCAAAAGTATGTCCAAAAACACTTCTCAAACCCCAAAACATGAAGGAAAATTAAGTAAACATGGCATCTTACAGAGCAGATAGCTGAGTTATTGGTAATTATCTGGCTCAAGGGGCATGAGTTTCATATCCATCAAGAGCAGCTCTCTTCAGGTAATGTGCTGAGGGTGGTTCTCCAATGGGGGGACTGGGGAAACCCCGCTTTGGATGCAGAAAGCAATTATATTGCAAGAGTCCACGGCTGCAGGAAGCTTTCCTGAACTGGAGTAAACATGGCTTCCAACCGAGATGGGCAGAAGACGGTGGGGCTTGTTACTGGGTATCTTCCACAGCCAGTGTGGCACCAGGGCACTGGCTCCTTGATGTTCAGAGAGAAATTAGAAATTGAGATATTTTGAATGTGCTACATGAGAATACAGTCTGAAGAATGGGCTTACTGCCACTGCACATTTTGAACTCCCTTAGATAGCAGGATTATTTTAATGCTGCACACTGAGAGAGAAGGCTTTCTCTCCAAGATAGGGAGAATTTTAACAGTGCCATAATTATTTCCATGGTGAGAGACTTCTCCCCTACTAAATTTTAGTTCAAGTCTCGAAGGCTAGACCCCCCTGGGGTAGAATGAATGGCAACCTGGTGAGCCTGAAACAGAAGACTTGCCTTGATTTTTATCTCTCTCCTTTTACTCGGATATCATTAAGTCCTAGGAGAGAGTCATGTGGATCTAGTTTAATTGTATTTTGGGAACCTTCCTTTTGTTTGGGGTAACTCCGAGGGGGCCTGAGGATTGGTTTATTGTCTTCATTTTGTGAATATGTGGCTTAGTGAAAAGCTATTCCTTTGTTCCCAATGTACACTTTAGACTTTTTATAAATAGGAGCACATGAGAAACTTGGCGGGAGTAATCCAATCTCAGAGGCACAGCAAAGTGACATCATTTCCAGTAAGAGACAGACAGGCATCTACTCAGGCATCTGATTTAGAGTTCTGCTCTCTGGCTCAAGATTAGCCACATTAAAAATAACGGTGTTGGCAATGATGATTTCTGGACTTTTCACTTGAAGATTTTGGATATTCTTTGAACTTAATATTTAAAAAGAAGATTATTTTATGTTGACATTCACCTGAGAATTTTGAGCTTTGATTTCTGTGGCCTTAGATTTGTAAGATCTTCTTCTTGACATTTTAGTGTCTCCTCATGTGATAATGAGGGGGTGTTGGTAATTAAATTGGGGATATCTCTACAATGCTGACGACTTATTAGGATGTTTTCATGCTGTCGTTTGATGTAAGAGCATAACATAGGGTTAGTTATCCCAGGCAATGTGGCTGGACATACTTTGAGGATAAGAGAAAAGAGAATAAGAAATACTTTTCTCGGGTGCCTGGGTGGCTCAGTCGGTTAAACAGCTGACTCTTGATTTCGGCTCAGGTCGTGGTCTCACGGTTCATGAGATTGAGCCCTGCATCAGACTTTGCGCTGACAGCATGGAGCCCTCTTGGAATTCTCTCTCTCCCTCTCTGCCCCTCCTCCACACACACACTCTCTCTCTCTCACGTGCTCTCTCTCTCTCTGTCTCAAAATAAATAAACTTAAAAAAAAAGAAAAAAGAAAAAAAAGAAATGCTTTTCTGCCCTAGGAAACAGCAGGATCTTCACTTAAATATATGGAACTGACCCATTTCAGACCCCTGTGGGGGGAAAGCTAAACTCCCGGGAGCAGAAGGAAACCCAAATAGCAGTGGTAGGTATTTGGGGAATGGACTCAGGACAGATGAGTGGAACAGCATTCACAGAGTGGGACTTGTCTCTTCTGGGAGGGGTATCTACATGGCCAGTGGAATGCAGATCTGAGAGTTAAATGCAATTATTTAAGAAAACAAAATGCTGGAATGTAATGGGGAGAATTTCTAGTTTTCTGAACTCATTTTCCTATTTCCATTTTTCTATTCCCAGAAGACTAACACACCTGGTCTTATTCCCCACCTCTTACTTTTTCCCCTTTTCTGGAGGAATAAATTATATATTGGGGCAGGGGATTTAAAAGAAATACGTGGGCATGACTAGTACAGCCTGTAGTTTCTTGAATAGTAAACCCCCTCCTAAATTCATGTCTATCCAGAATCTAAGAATGTGACCTTTTTTTTTTTTTTAGAAATAGAATTGTTGCAGTTATAATCAAGTTAAGATGAGGTCATAAGGGATTAATGTGGGTCCTAACTCCAGTGACTAATGTCCTTATAAGAAGAAGACAGGAGAGGCAGTGTGGCTTAGTTGGTTGAGCGTCTGATTCTTGATTTAGGCTCAGGGCACAATCTCATGGTTGAACCCCGTGTTGGGCTGGGCTCTTTGCTGGGCATGTAGCCTGCTTAGGATTCTCTCTCTATCTCTCTCCCTTTCCCCTGACCCAATTCCTGCTTGTGCATGCTCTCTCTCTCTCTCTCTCTCTCTCTCTCTCAGATGAAGAAGAAGAAGGATAGAGGACACACAGAGACAACAGTGAAGAAGGCCATATAAAGATGGAGACACAGCTTGGAGTGATGGCATCTACAAGCCAAGGATTGCTGGGGCCACCAGGGAGGAGGAGGCAAGAATGGATCCTTCTTTAGAGTCTTCAGAGGGAGTGTGGCCCTTCCAACAAATAGGTTTCAGTCTTGTAGCTTTCAGGACTGTGAGGGAATAAGTATTTCTTGTGTTAAGCCACTGAGTTTATGCTAATTTGTTACAGCAACCCTAGGGAACAGCTCGATCATCTTGCTGTTTTCCATCAAGGTTTGTCTACAAGAGGCACACCTTCTGGTCTGCTCTCTGCCATGGGGTCATCCAACCATGTTGGTGATGAGTGTTGTGTCTGTCTAAAGCAGGAATATAATGTTAACGAGCCCTTGAAATTGGAAATCAAAAGTATAACCTCTACTTTCACAGTGACAAAGCCAATATTCTGATCATCTGTATGATCCACATTTATCTCAGGTGACTCAATACGGGAAGGAATTAAGCATAAAATAAACAACATACATTCATCACATACCATATTATATACAGTATATATTGACTATGCTGTTTATTGTCCTAAAAGCCAACACATCACAATATACAACAAAATTCTCAACGTTGATACATGCTATAATGTCTTCTTTTCTCCTAAACTTTCAAATTAGATAACCCCTATGTTAGTCGTATTGGGCTGGAACAAGTTACCAGAGACTGGGTGGCTTAGACAGCAGACATTTATTTTCTCACATCTCTGGAGGCTGGAAGTCCAAGATCAAGGTGCCCTCATGTTTGGTTTCAGGCATTTCTTCCTGGCTGGTAGATGGCCATCATCTCCCTGTATCCTCACATGGCCTCTTCTCTTTGATATCTTCCTTTTCTGATTAGGATACCAGTCTCTTGGATCAGGGCTTCACCCTTATGACCTCATTGAACTGAGCTGCCCCTTTAAAGGCCTTGTCTCAAAATGCAGTCACATTGGGTGCTAAGACTTCAACAGGTACATCTGGGGGGAACACAATTCCATCTATAATAACCCCATTGATTTTGACCTTCTAAAATCTTTGTCTCCAAACTCACAGGATTTTCAAGGACATAAAAATTATCTTATTTATCCGTGAAATTCCCTCAAACCTCTTAGTGACTTTCTCCTCAAGCCTCCCTACTCACTCCTGGTAGGGAGGCAACTCTTTCTTTTCTTTTATGTTCCTTATAAGCTGAAGTCATTACTTGTGCCTTAACAACCTGTGTTGTTTATAACTTGCCCTGGACCATCTCTGCAGCTGAAAATCCTGAATTTACCTGCCTTCTGTGTACATTAAAAACATCAAATCTCTTCTTTGGGGCTCCTGTGTGGCTCCATTGGTTCAGTGCCTGGCTCTTGGTTTTGGCTCTGGTAACTATCTCACGGTTCGTGAGTTCAAGCCCCACGTCAGGGTCCATGGTGACAGCATGGAGCCTGCTTGGGATTCTCTCTCTCCTCTCCCTCTGCCCCTCTCCTCCTCGTGTTCTCTCTCTCAAAATGAATAAATAAACTTAAAAATAATCAAATCACTTCTAGTTTAAAAAGTATGTTTTATTGTTTTTTTTCTTGCATCTAAGCATTTTCATTATTTTCTTCTTTCGTAGAACATTCTCGCCCTCTTCACTTTTCCATGAGTGTGCATAACTCTATTCAGTACAATTTTCAATAAGTTCTATAACATACTACCCTTGCAAGACTTCATTAGTATTCACCGTAATTAGTTTAACTTTAATTTACTAGAGGATCAATAATTAATTTCCAAAAATATAATGAATAATTAGCATTTAAGGGGCACCTAGGTGGCTCAGTCAGGTGAGCATCTGACTTCGGCTCAGGTCATGATCTTACAGTTTGTGGGTTCGAGCCCCGCATCAGACTGTGTGCTGACAGCTTGCTCAGAGCCTGCAGCCTGCTTCAGATTCTGTGTCTCCTTCTCTCTCTCTGCCCCTCCCTGGCTCATGCTCTGTCTCTCTCTGTCTCTCAAAAATAAATAAATGTTTAAAAAAATTTTTTAAATTAGCATTTAATATATGAAAAACATTTAATGAGAATAACAAGGATTCCAACATAAACTATTTTCATAACAAAATGGGTATATCTTCTAATAAAACTGAATCAAAAACATGGATGGACCTAGCAGGAATTATGGTAAGTGAAATAAGTCAGTCAGAGCAAGGCAGATACCGTATGATTTCACTCATATGTGGAATCTAAAGAACAAAACATCTGAATAACCAAACAAACCAAAAGCAGAAACAGACCCACAGACGGAGAACAAACTGATGGCTGACAGATGGGAGAGGGGCAGGGGATGGGCACAATGGGAGAAAGGGAGAGGGAGGTGTGGACTTCCAGCTATGGAATGGAACAAGTCATGGGAAAGAAAGCACAGCCTGGGGAATTGTAATCATGTTGTAGGGTGACAGACGGTAGCTACCCTTGAGGGGAGTATAGGATAACAGACAGTTGTCAATCACTGGATTGTCCACTGGAAACTAATGTAATGTGTGCCAACTACACTCAAAATGTCTTTTAAAAAACTGAAAAGTATTACCTAAAAGAAAACCTGTAGTTTAACTGCTTTCTCATCATAATTTGTGTTTCTGGGGGCCCTGGGTGGCTCAGGGGGTCAAGCGTCCGATTTCAGCTCAGGTCATGATCTCTCAGTCCATGGGTTCGAGCCCCGCATCCAGCTCTGAGCTGCTTCAGATTCTCTCTCTCTCTCTCTCTCTCTCTCTGCCCTTCGCCCCTCCTGCTCTCTTTCTCTGTCTCTCTCGAAAATAAATGAACATTAAAAAAATAAAAAAATAATAATAATTGTGTGTCTGTTCTCTCTGTATAACAAGTGGGACTATAGCACATGCTCTTCCAATGTTGGTGAATTTGTGAGGAAAAATAGGAAATGAATGAATGGATGAGGGAATAAATAATAAAAAAGAAGGTGTAGCGACAGTTCTGAGGTTCTCAGTTCTACCAGCAGGAATGATTCCATTCTGCCTCCTTCCTCGGGGAGTGCAAAGAAACTATCATGACATGAGAGACCGTGCATTGTTTGCTTGTAAACCTACACGGTAAATTTTCTACTGTGGTGTTACGTTTTCTTCTCTCTACTTCTCTATTTTTATTGAGTGGTGAAGTGGCTGTCCTGCCTTCAGACAGAGAACAAGCTGGAGAGACTCTCTTGAAAAGCACAATTAAGCTGTACGTAGATCATATCATACTACTCGAAAATATAAATATGCACGTAAATAAATATATTTTACCTACATAAAACATTCGTAAGTAGAATTACATGATGCTATTACAAGCCTATTGTGTTCTTAAATGAGTACATTATACTATTCACATCAAATGTTACATTTGACCTTGCATTTCGTTTGACTTGATCTTTTCAACCGGAAGCATAAACGTGGCCTTCTCATTTATGCAGTTCTTCTTTTTTTTTTTTAATGTGTATTTATTTTTGAGAGAAACAGACAGAGAGAGAGAGACAGCGAGAAAGGCAGAGAAAGAGCAGGGGAAGGGAAACACAGAATCCACGGCAGGCTGTCCGCACAGAGCCTGACACGGGGCTCGAACTCATGGACCATGAGATCATGACCCAAGCTGAAGTCAGACGCTTAACCGACTGAACCACCCAGCCGCCTCTCGTTTATGCAGTTCTGAATAAAACATTCCTGAGTGGTAAAATAACTCACCAGGAATGGTTCTGCCTCTACTATAGCTGTATTATAGCTGTATTATCACACTGTATTATAATCACTGATTCATCTGGTTTCCCCTTAACACAAAGAGGACCTCTAGCTCTGTGTTTATAATTTAGCATCGTGTCTTTTTTTTTCTTAGCTCTTATTTAAATTCTAGTTAGTTAACCTACAGTGTAATATTAGTTTCAAAGGTACAATTTAGTAACTGAACACTTTCATACAATACCCAGTGCCCATCATGACAAATGCACTCCTCTGTCCCCATTACCTTTTTTAACCCATCCCCCCACCTACCTCCCCTTTGGCCGCCATCACTTTGTTCTCTACGGTTAAGAATCTGTTTCTAGGTTTGCCTCTCTCTCTTTTTCCCTTTGCTTGTGTTGTTTCTTAAATTCCGCATAGGAGTGAAATCATGTGGTATTTGTCTTTCTCTGATTTAGTTCACTTAGCATAATATGCTGTAACTCCATCCGTGTCTTTGCAACTGGCAAAATGTTATTCTTTTTTTGTGGCCGAGTAATATTCCATTGTATATAAATCACATCTTCTTGGGGCGCCTGGGTGGCGCAGTCGGTTGAGCGTCCGACTTCAGCCAGGTCACGATCTCGCGGTCTGTGGGTTCGAGCCCCGCGTCGGGCTCTGGGCTGATGGCTCAGAGCCTGGAGCCTGTTTCCGATTCTGTGTCTCCCTCTCTCTCTGCCCCTCCCCCGTTCATGCTCTGTCTCTCTCTGTCCCAAAAATAAATAAACGTTGAAAAAAAAATCACATCTTCTTTATCCATTCATTAGTCAATGGACATTTGGGCTCTTTCCTTACTTTGGCTATTGTTGATAATGCTGCTATAAATATCAAGGTGCATGTACCCCTTCGAATTAGCATGTTTGTACCCTTTGGGTAAATACCCAGTAGTTAGCATTATGTCTTAAAATTTATAACAAAGTGGGCATTGGATAAAAACTTTATAAGTTTTAGTGGAAGAAAAAACATAAACTAATATCTTAGCAACTTTATTTCCAAATATCATGATTGCTTCCAGACCTTTGATATTAAACAGCTTTGAAATTTTGAAATGGAACCTAATATTCCTCTCTACTTTCCACCATCTCTTCAAAATTTAAGTACTACTAGTGACACACAATGACACAGTCACAATTTCAATGACACTTAGAGGCAACATCCATTTCTATGGCTCGGCAAATTCTACCTCGTATTTACTAAGAGTATACAGTAAGAGGAGTCAAACCCAACTGAATGAATATCATGAAGAGGGCTACAAAAGTTGTTGTCTCAGTCACGCTATTGTCGTCTATTTGCTTTGACCTAAGAAGGTTTCGTTTATGAGAGACAAATGGGGAAGGTTAAAACGAAAATGATACCTACACAGATACTTCTATTTAAAGCAAAGAAGTCACTGCTTATAAACTTCATGGGATACAATTGAGGAGAAACAATCTCTGCAAAGGAAAGCCATTGCAAAAATGGACACATAGTTAAATATAAGTACCACCTGCTAAAGGGAGGGGCCATCATGAGCCTGTGCCAGATTTATTCTTACTAATGCTTATAACCAACAAGGATGGACTGCCAGGTGACCTAACCAGGAGTGACGGGTCTGTGTCACTAAGTGAAGGCCCAGAAATGTGCACTAAGAGAATGACTGGGATAATGAGATAAGTAAATTGGAGATCTGAAAGCAGGATAATTTTATTAGGGCTGGAATAGAATAGTTACATAGGATGTCAAAATGAAAAATATTAGCCGACCAGGGGCGAATTAGGTAGGAAAACCCAGGACATGAGGACATCAGAATTGTTGATCAACAACCATTTTAAGGATTTAAGGGGATTTCTACGAAAGATGGCTGAAAATAGTACGAAACGGTGGCTAATTGTAAGAACTGAAACTCAGTAGTCAGGCCTTAAATTTCTATTTCAATGGTAAGCTTTGGAATTCTAAGCAAGTTATTTATAGCTTGGTTTCTTCATCTTTGCAATGGAGTAAATTATAAATCTGTAATAATAGTTACATTTATTGAGATTGAGATTAAGTGAGATAACATATGTAAAACACTTAGCATAGTGCCTGGTACATATAAACGGTCAATAAATAACATAGAAGCATATACACGTTACTATTATTATTAGCATACAGTTTTAAATCAGGGAGCTACTTGGACACTGTTTTGTCATATATTAAAAAAAAATAGAAGAAAATGATTTAATTTTTTCTGTGCCTTAGAAAGCTGCCCGGTAAGATTCTGTGTGAAATTGACAGAGAGGCCAAGTAGAACATTGAGAATTTTAAAATGGCTTAAAATCTTGGCTCCAATGTAACAATCTATCAGGTTATAATGAAAAGGCTGTGTTCTGTAGTTCACCAGTTGAAATATAACCTGTGCTCCTGCGTCCTCAATGTGTGTTAAATTGTACTCTATAAATCGTGGATCACATGTTCTGTAGAACGGTTCAAAAAAATTAAGTGAAATAGAATAAAGCCGAATGCCATATGCTTTGGTTTTAAATTCTCTAAACTCTTCTAGCTGCACAAGTGCAAGATAATCCTATCTGTTAGCCACATACCAGTTATATTCCATTCTCTCAGACCCATCATTGTTTCAAGGATAAACATTACCTAATTACCAGGCAACCTGGTAGTTCCTGTGGCTAAGAAAATTTTTTATAATAGGTCTTGACTTACAAAAATATGAATAGGGGTGACGGTGATCAGGTTTAAATAATATGGAGATTCTTCTGGGTTATATCCACCACTTCTAGGTCCTGAAGAAGCGTCACGAATATTTAGTCTTTTCTCAATCAGCAGATTAACGTTCGTGCCAACACCAAATAAAAAGCGGCCACTGATTCTCTCTGTTGTTTTGCCTTGAGTCTTTAGAGCGACCCGACTCCCCTTCAACTTTCTGATCTATTCCTGATGTTTCTGGGTTCTGAACTTGTGACTTCCTTTACAATCACAGTTGTGTTTGTTCCAAGATTTGATCTCAGCATCATTGCCAGTGGTGTCCCGTTATGTCCTTGACAAGGGATAGATTTCTTCTTTGTCTCCACCGCCATGAGTTATTCTTTATAAATAACCCAAGTAGTCCAGCCAGGATTTGAGACTTTATCCCTCACCACCCACCCCCGAAGATAGATATGCATGTCATTTTCAGAGGAACCAGATCATGGGGCAGTCCCCAAGTTGGAGGCAATTTCTGCATAGAACTTCTAACTTCAAACTTGAGCCCACATGTATCATAGTGATGAAGATGTTGTAAAGACTCCTTTTAATACTCTTTCATTAGTTTGGTAAAATCCCCACACTTCCGTTCTCACCAGAAGCTCCAAAGCCCCCTTTACTCCTCAAATGAATACATAATCAAGAGTTAAGTTACTTCTTTATTCAAGCTACAACCTAAAATTCCCTTCCCTGTCATATATGGACAGAAAGATGTGTAGGATTCAATAAGTATGTCTCCAGTGGCTTGTCTGTTTCTAGACCACAGGGAAGTGTGTCCTCTTACTACATCCTCAATCTTTTCTTGGTAGAGTCATATTTAGATCTCTTGACTCTGTATCCATGAAACTTCCTATAATTTTTTTCCCTGAGAATTTATGTGAGAGGCCAAAGTTAAGTGTGGGAAATCAAGTTATATCTCAGATCAGGTCATAGTGTCAATATCATCCTCATGACATCCCTGGATTATTTGATTTTATACCTTCCACCAAAGCTACCGGTTCCCTCCAGATTCCAGCCAGGCGATTCTTCCAGGCTCTGCTTGTACTTATAACTGTAATTTCCCTGGTTTATAATTAGTTTTCCACATTCACTGGGGAAGAAACGATGGAGGAGAGGGAAGGGAATGGCCATAATGCTTCATTCTAAAACATGACCAATTAGAAGAAAGTGAGATGAACATCACTGATTTAGTATTGGCTTGGGGGGGGGGGCGGGCAGGAACCTTATAAAACACATCACAGATGTTTTAAAGGTGCAAAACATCTTAGGATGGAAAGAATGTAATACCTGTAGATTTTTTATTATCTTCTACTGGGTCAGGCAGTGTATGAGGCACATTTTAAGTGCATTAATTCACTTATTCTTCTCAATAGTCCCCACCTGCATTCGATTTTATCCATTTTGCAAAATGAGGAAACTGAATGACTTTATACCTAATGAGCTGGCTCAAGGTTTCTGATGTAGTCAGTCAAAGAAAGGCCTATGTTCTTTCATTTCAAGCGCCAAGCTCATGAGTGCTCTCCTGGAGGTATGGTGGATGAAACATTCTGCCTACTAGCCTCAAGGAGCATTGGAAGGGACAGGGGTTTCAATGACTTCGGACAAGCCAACTGTCTTCTCCAACAACCTCTAAGCAACTCATTCCCAAGGTCTTATATTTTCATTGCCTGAAATAATTGTAATCCTCAAAATTTGAATCTACAGTCCTACTCAAACCACATTTTGTTTACTGCTCGTGTTTCCTTCACCTTCCTACTCACTTTCCTGATCTCCCAGCCCTTGAAACCCCCTCTTTTCTTCCCACTGATGGATCCCATGTGTATCCTCAATTTCTTTTCTACTGAACTTGAATTATTAGCTGGCCCATCTTCGCATGTGCTCCTTCACCAGCAAACTTTCTCCCTCAGCCCCCTGTCCCTCTGTCCTCCCAACTCAATCCCCAATTTAGAATTGATCTAATCAATTCTCTGTCAAGTACTGTGTTCAGAAAATCATGCGACCATTCAGACCGTTTCTATCCGTCACATGTGGTTGCTGTCCACCGACCTACCTAAGCCTCCAGCACTGCTGAAAATGTGTTTTCTACTCTTGCTGGTTACCTCATCTTGCTTGTCCCATAGTGGCTCTTCCGAACTCTCATTAGTTTTGCTAGTTCCTTATTCCAAGCCTGTGTTGTTCTTAGTAGATGATCTTGTTTCCTACTTTCCAGATAAGGCAGAAGAGCGAAACCCCTTCTTTTCAAAACTCCTCCTCCTCTATGGACTCATGCCAGTTGCCCCTAATATCTAGAGGAGTCACTTGAAGCCTTTCAAGACTTGGCTTATATGCCATTTTTTCCCCTCAATTCCAACTGCTTTATTTAATTAAAAATATCTCCTTCCTCTGCTGGTTTGGTCTTCCTGGTTCTTCTTAAAGCAATCACTTTCTAAAATATTGCCTAATTTATTTACAGTGTCTATTATTATTGCTCACCGCCCCCAGTACAATGTAATCTCCACTAGGAGCTTCATCTATTTTGAACACCAATGCATTCTAAGCATCTGAGACGGTACCTGACTCATGGGAGGTGCCAATAGATATTTGCTGAATGAATGAAGACACGTGCAGAAGTATTTTGGTTGCCTGCTTTCTTCCTTGTCCTTCCGGAGGAAGAGGTTATATAATCCACCTTCAGGTAAAAATGGTTATGAAACTGTTACTCCAGCAGAGATCGGGAAGATGGTGTAATTTTCTTCTTTACATCTGAATTATGATGCTAAGGTTGCATTCTTGATGCCCAGTCTGAGAAAGCTTTCCTTGTGACCCTTTCCACCTAACTAGTTCAAGGGCCGGGAATGCATTTGCTGACCCCCTCACCTCTGACTATCCCTCAATAAATCTGGGCAGAACACATACCTCTGCTCTACTCCATCTCTGTCACTAAATACATTCCCCCAAACAACTGGCCTCCAGGTTGACCCAAAGGCACTGAATTCTGCTGTATTTCATTTTTGTTTGATAGCTTTGGCCAGGGTTTTTTCATTGCAGTTGAATTCTGTGCAGACGATAGTCTACCAGAGACATCATTGACAGCAGCAAGTACATTTCTCTTTGGAACACAAGTCAAACTTGAGTCACAGTCCCCAGTGAACAGGAACAGTCCAGTGTAGAGCAGTAATATAATCCACTATCCCCTTTGGCTAAAAACTGTTTGCCTGGCATCCACAACCTACTGAAAAAAGCAATGCAAACCTGCTGTTTACCAATTTCCTGGGATAAAATCTGATTCTGAGAAATACTTTATCAGATAGATAATACTTCTGAATGCTGAATTCCCAGGCTTTAGCGAAGAAGGCCTTCTTAGAAGGCCCATTGCATTTACCCTGAGGGTCTAAGTCCCACATAACAAGTACATCTTTTCTTAATGTTTGAAAATGCTATTGTTGCCTGCCTTCTCATTCTCCTTTTGATGGACAATAGCAATTCCTCTCTCTCTCTCTCTCTCTCTCTCTCTCACACACACACACATACACACACACAACTCACAATGGTTTTATTCAATTTACTCTTGGAGCTGTCTTTAATTCTTCCTTTGATTCTTACTCTTACTTGGGGTTGGCTTCATTTTGTTGATGTCAAATCATCTTTTTGATTAAGTAAAGTACTGCGTTAGGCATGTGATTGTGTTTTTTGGGGGGGGGATATTAATACATTGTTTTAAGAAAAGAATTATGAATACAATCTGCAATCTATATTTCATCGGCAACGATGTTTGACAGGAATGACTGCCATCCGCGTGCCTGCTATGGGGATGGGGGGTTAAAGCAGTTTGTAGCTAAGGAAATTAGGTATGGAATTGTGTCCTCCTGTGTTTTCATTTAAAGAGCCTTTGTAGCTCTTATTTTCCTCTTTAAATAAACTATTGGATTAGAGATCTCGCTTCACTTAGGCTGTGACAAGGCCAGACAAGCAGTCAGCCTCCAAATTACAAATGAATCATGTCACTAAAATGTGTTTGTTATCTGCCTTTGGTCCTGTGAATCCCTAATAGATTTTTATGCAGAAATGACATTCCTATGCCAGTTAACATAAGCCTCCTGTCATGATATTTCTTAGGTGAGAAAGGAGTGGCCATGGCCAGTCACTGTGTTTTGCTCTTTTATATCTCTTGTCCTTTCCATTTCTCTCTTTGGTTTCCATCATGCTTTCCCTCTGACCTTTCTGAGGCATTTCGTCCTTCCATTCTTCCTGCTTACTCTCAGTCTCTTAGCCTTCTGGTGTGGCTTCCATGCCATCCCTACCAAATATCAACCCACTTGTCCATGACTACACACTCACCAGCAATGTCAGCCTCTTGGCCTTCTATGACAAATATCTATCAAGGTGCTACTCCCCTGCCATCTAATATGATACATTTATGGTTTGCGTCTTCACCTGGATATGCTACAATGTTTGATAATCCCCTTCCAAATTTTCACAATGTCCTTTGTTTCTTTGCTTCATTCCCATCCACTCTTTCACTCTCTACAGGAAATGTGTTCCTTATAGGGAAATTGGAAACCACAGGACATGCATTCCTTAAACTTGCCACTAATGTAAATATTCTCCTTATCGTCTTCCCATCTCTTTAAAAGGACATGTTGTTCCTCCTCTAACCAAGTTCAATCCTTCCACCTATGCTTTTGCACTTTTCTTCAACCTTCTTAGACATTTTTCTCCATCACTAATGATTATAGTGATGAAAATTATAATTTTCAACCACTTATTCTCCATTGGATCCTTTTTAAATATGTATTTGAAAATATTCTATGTAGGGGCACCTGGGTGGCTCAGTCAGTTAAGCACCAACTCTTGATTTGGGCTCAGGTCAAGATATGGTTCGCGGATTTGAGCCCTGGGCTGGGGTCTGTGCTGGCAGTATGGAGCCTACTTGGGATCCTCTCTCTCCTTCTGTCTCTGCACTCCCCTCTCTCTCTCAAAAAATAATAATTTTTTAACAAAGAAAGGATTCTGTGTATAAAAAAGAAATAGTAACAATCCATAAATGTTTCCTCTTATTTTCTCCATTTTTGTCCATCTCAACTAAGCTTCTAAAAGATTGGTCCAGTGCTAAGAGAATTTCACAAGAAGCCAAGTTCTGGGATAAGCCCATGGTGATAGGTTAACAGGAAGCAAACGGGACAGGATGAGAAAGGAAAAGAAATAGAGAGGCTGTGATGTTAGATGGATGCCAAAGTCAAGTTTGAAGTCAAACTTTGAAGCCAAAATAAAGGCCCAACTTAACTGGGAGAAAACACTATGGTCAGGCACTAAAATATTAGTAAAATATTAATAAATGAACAGGAGACATCAGAAAGTCCATGGGTGAGTTATGAGATGGGAAAAGAGGGGTTGGTATGAGCCTCCATGGAGCAGGAGTTTTACTCCACGGAGAAGGAAAAACAGTATAGATTCTAGAATGGAAGTCAGAGAAATGCCAAGGTAATTCCCAGATATGAGGTCCATGAGATGTTGGAGAAAAAATAGAATCCAACTGAAAGGGTTGCAGGAAAAATAGCTTTGCATGGCAAAATCCACTTCCAGTTAAGATTGGGAAGAGTGGGGATGTTGAGGAAACAACTCACAAATGAGTGAAAAATTGGCTACAAGATCAGGGTCTTCTGAAGGCAGATGGAGGGTGAGTACTGAGCAGTGTACATTAACTGAGGATGTATTCTGTCAGTGAGTAGAAAGGCTCAGATCTCAGGCAATGAGCAAGGAGAGCAGACCTGAGTAATGGCAGATTAAACTGGCCACAAACTGCTGAGATTTGCTGTAAGAATTTCTTTTTCACTTGGGAAAGACTAGCTATGGCTTAAGTTACGATAGTTCTGAAGGAAGGGATACTCACTGAGGAACTTCTGACTCGAGTGCACTCTACTAGCTCTGATGATAGGCTCTGGGTATGTGGTTCCTACACTGAGGCCCCCTCCGTTGAGGTGTGCGTGCTGAAGGGTTAAGGTGGAGATCTAATGCTCAGAGGCTGAGTCATAGAAGCTAAGAGAAGATCCTCATTAATCCACGCTTCATAAATCCACAGGAGCCACCAGCTACCAGAATCTCCATTCAGAGTACTCAGTCTTGTTCTAATTGACATGCCCCACAGTGGCCTGCATTACCCAGGGTTCTACTCAGAAATCTAAGAGTTATGATTGCTGTACAATTATCGAAGTGCTCGTCACCCCTTCACCTTCTTTCTTTTCCCCAGTAGATACATATTTTTGTTTAAAATACAGCCATTTCACGAGCTTGACTTGAATTTGTTCCTGATGCATTCATGGATGGAAAACAGAATTCGGCCAGCCTCGTTTCTGGGTTTGATGTGCTTTCCAGACTTGGGGTTAGCTGGAAGTAATCTTACCCCGTATAGTGTTTAGATGTTTAAAAGTGCTTTGCTGCACATACAGAGCAGCTTTTTACTGCAGCTAATCAGAAATAAGCAAAGGGACAGAGTTACAGTTGGAAAGACAGGGAATATAAAGGAAAGAGCTCTGCTTAGCGAACCTGAATATAAAAATAAAGTGAAACCAGGATGCCTGGTAGGTGTTGCCATGCCTCCCATCTCCAGTTTTCATTTAGATATTGTACATCAGGTAGACGAAGTTATTCACACCAAATCTGCTATAAAACATATTCCAATCTCTCTCATCTGCAGATTACGTTCATGCAGATGTTATGTGTCTTAAGATGGAAAGGCTTCCAAAAGAGGAAAGTGGTTTTCTTCACGTCAAATGTAATAAACCCAAACCAGGTAAGTCAGCTTTGCAGCCTGGAATCCTATTTGTTTGCATTAGGTTGGCTTTTGTCATTGATCTTTCACCGGTAATATCAGACTATACATCCATTCTGATGATGTATAAATGGAAAATTCTCAGTATAAGATCACATGGGAACCTCTACAAGATCATGCTTTTTCTCTTATTTTTTCCTGCTGCGATTTTGGAAGGCTCTACTTTTCTCCTGTTAAAATGATTAGTGCTTTAAGTGAATGAGATCACTTACTGAAATAAAAGTCCAGCCAAACCATATTCTCATATCGTGATCTCATACAGGCTCAGCCTCAAGAGAGGCCCCCTGAGAGATTTTGCAAAGTTGTTCATCCAATTGTTGTATGCAGCCTCTGTTCAAAAAGGAAACAAGGTTGACAAAATCTAGTAAAAAGGGCCCCTGGATGCCAAAAACAATATAAACGCATGTATGCCTTAATACAGGCTGCTATCTTGCAAAAATAATCTTCCTCTGTTGTAAAGCTCGTGGTGCATAAAACACCTGAATACTTATGTAATTCTCACTTTCTGCATCGTGAAAGGCCCGAGACTCTGAGGTCTCTGTAGCCATGTGCCCACAAACAGACCGTGGGACATCTGGAAATCTTGAGACCCCCTCCCAGCATCGCTTGGCTTCAGAACTTTTAAACTTGCTGTTCCTCTGACACATATATCTTTCGATTTTCCAATTGCCATCCACTCCCAGCTAGGGGCTGTGGTTCTTGCACATGTCTTAGGTTCTAAGTCATTCCAAAATGATTATGAAAACATGAGATAAAATACAGTAATAATTGTTGGCTTACCTGCAGGATTAATCTAGAAAACACTACAAAGTAGTGCCTGCCACCTCACTGAGCTCTCTCTAGGTCCTCCCCCATTCCTTCCCATTAGAGTCTTTTTCTTCCTCTCTAAATTCTCTCACCACCCATTCTGCGTACGTCTCGCTTACTCCCTTAAAATCTTCTAAAACAAAATGCATTTCATTTTGCCTACAAATCTATCTTATTTTTGTATTGAGGTAAATTTTACAGAAAGTGCAACGCCTACAAATCTGTCTTTTGTTTCTCATTTAACAAATATTTATTCAATGCTTAGTTGGGCAGTGTTGTGAGCCAGGACCTGGTCATGCATTGACCAGGAACCACGGGTTTAACTTCCAGACTAAAGCCTGAGCCCGAGGAACAGACCCCATCTCACCATCTTTATTTCTGATACTTCTCAGGCATTATATATATCTATTTTAATTTTAAATTCCAGTGTAACTAACATACAGAGCTGTACGTGTTTCAGGTGTACAACATAGTGATTCAACAGTTCCATACAACACCCTGTGTTCATCACTTCTTTTTCTTTTTTGTATTGGAGCAAACTTACATGAAGTGAAATGCATAGAGTGAAATTAAGTGTATAATTTGATAAGCTTAATAAATCAACACATGCTTGTCCCATCTGTATTAAGGCAGAGACCACTCCTAACATCCAAGAAAGTTGCTTGATGTTTCTGTTATCAATTCTACCCCCTGTAGGCAACCATTATTTTGATTTCTAGTGTCATAGACAAATTTTGCTTGCTTTTGGACTCCAAACAGAAGGGAATCCTAGAGTGTATCCTCATTTCTTCCAGATCCTCTCAACTCATATGATTTTGAGATTCATCCGTGTTGTTACATGCACACCAAGAGAGGATTCTTTATAAGCTGTAAGTCCACCTTGATATGAATATCCCATGATTTATTTATTATTTTTCCATTGATGACTATTTGGTTTGTTTCCAGTTTTTGATATGATGAATTAAGCTGCTATGAAAAAAGTCTCATAGAAGTCTTTTGGGGGACACGTTTTCATTTCTGTTGGGAAAATACTTAGCAGTGAAATTGATGGATATGTTTAACTTTCTAAGAACCTGCAAAATAGTTTTTCAAACTGGTTGTGCCATTTTTTTTTATTTTTTATTTTTTAAAATTTACATCCAAATTAGTTAGCATATAGTGAAACAATGATTTCAGGAATAGATACCTTAATGCCCCTTACCCATTTAGCCCATCCCTCCTTCCACAACCCCTCTGGTAACCCTCAGTTTGTTCTCCATATTTATGAGTCTCTTCTGTTTTGTCCCCCTCCCTGTTTTTATATTATTTTTGTTTCCCTTCCCTTATGTTCATCTGTTTTGTCTCTTAAAGCCCTCATATGAGTGAAGTCATATGATTTTTGTCTTTCTCTGACTGACTAATTTCACTTAGCATAATACCCTCCAGTTCCATCCACGTAGTTGCAAATGGCAAGATTTCATTCTTTTTGATTGCTGAGTAATACTCCGTTGTATATATATACCACATCTTCTTTATCCATTCAGCCATCGACGGACATTTGAGCTCTTTCCATACTTTGGCTATTGTTGATAGTGCTGCTATAAACATTGGGGTGCATGTGTCCCTTCGGAAACAGCACACCTGTATCCCATGGATAAATGCCTAGTAGTGTAATTGCTGGGTCATAGGGTTGTTCTATTTTTAGTTTTTTGAGGAACCTCCATACTGTTTTCCGGAGTGGCTGCACCAGCTTTCATTCCCACCAACAATGCAAACGAGATCCTCTTACTTCACATCCCCATCAACATCTGTTGTTGCCGGAGTTGTTAATGTTAGTTATTCTGACAGGTGTCAGGTGGTATCTCATTGTGGTTTTGATTTGTATTTCCCTGATAATGAGTGATGTTGAGCATTTTTTCATGTGTCAGTTGGCCATCTGGATGTCTTCTTTGGAGAAGTGTCTATTCATGTCTTTTCCCATTTCTTCACTGGATTATTTGTTTTTTGGGTGTTGAGTTTGATAAGTTCTTTATAGATTTTGGATCCTAACCCTTTATCTGATATGTCATTTGCAAATATATTCTCCCATTCTGTCAGTTGCCTTTTAGTTTTGCTGATTGTTTCCTTCTCTGTGCAGAAGCTTTTTATCTTGATGAGGTCCCAGTAGTTCATTTTTGCTTTTGTTTCCCTTGCCTCTGGAGATGTGTTGAGTAAGAAGTTGCTGCAGCCAAGATCAAAGGTTTTTGCCTGCTTTCTCCTCGAGGATTTTGATGGCTTCCTGTCTTACATTGAGGTCTTTCATCCTTTTTGAGTTTATTTTTGTGTCTGGTGTAAGAAAATGTTCCAGGTTCATTCTTCTGCATGCCACTGTCCAGTTTTCCCAGCACCACTTGCTGAAGAGACTGTCTTTATTCCATTAGATATTCTTTCCTGCTTTGTCAAAGATTAGTTGGCCATATGTCTGTGGGTCCATTTCTGGGTTCTCTGTTCTGTTCCATTGATCTGTCTGTTCTTGTGCCAGTACCATACTGTCTTGATGATTCAGCTTTGTAGTATAGCTTGAAGTCTCGGATGGTGATGCCTCCTGCTTTGGTTTTCTTTTTCAAGATTGCTTTGGCTATTCAGGGTCTTTTCTGGTTCCATACCATTTTTGTGCAACTATCTATGAGATTTCCAGTTCTTCCAGACCCTGACCAATATTTTGTCTTTTTTAATATAGCTGTTCTAGTGGATGTGAAATGTATCATATGCTGGCTTTAATTCACCTGATAATGAATGATATTGAGAATACTTCATGTATTTATTGGCTATTCATGTACTTTTATGACTGCTTTTTGCCCATATTTGTTGGGAAAAAGGTATTCTTTGCCCCTGCTATTGATGTGTTGGTGTTCTTTTATTTTCTGGGTACAAGCTCTTTATTAAATATTTGTATTTCAAATATATTGTTTCATTTTATGACTAGTCTTTTTAACTTTTTAATAGTGTCTTTTGATGAATAGAGATTTTTATTTTGCATTAAGTTCAACTTTCCAGTATTTTATTTTATGCTCAATTTTCATGTCCTCTCTAAGAAAACTTTGCCCACTGCAAGGTCATTAAGATACTCTTTGATGTTTTCTTTTAGATATTTTATACTTTCAGCTTTTACATTTCTATAATACACTCCAAATTAATTTTTGTGTGCTGTCTGATAAAAATGCCAAATTTATTTTTTTAGTGAATCACTTTAATTTAGTTTTTACAGAGCAATTAAAAACCTGTATTTTTCTCATTGAATTGATTTTAGTGCCTTTGTTAAAAAATCAACTGACATATACTCCAGGGACTAATATTAAGTTCTACATTTTGTTTCACTGGTGTTTTTGTTTATTTCCACACCAACACCATAGTCTTTTGATAACTAGCTTGATGGCAAGTCTTGAAATCAGACACCACGAATCCTTCAATAACATTCTTGTTCAAAATTCCTTTTGCTATTCCAAATCTTTGGCTTTTTCATATAAATGTGTATAATTAACCTGTCAATTTTTATGAAAAAGGCAGTTGGCATTTGAGTTGGATTGCATTAAATTTATAGATCAATTTGGGGGCAATTCACACTTTGAAAATGTGTCAGCAAATGCTTTTTGTAAAGAACTAAAGAGTAAATATTTTAGGCTTTGTGAGTGGGCCATACTGTTGCAGCATCTGTTGTAAGAAATCAACTCTGCCATTGTGGGATGAAGGTAGTCAAAGAAAATACACAAATAAATGGCCATGGTTGTGCTTAAACACAATTTTACCAAAATTGGGCTGGGGAGCCTGTGGGCTGTGGTTTGCCTTGCATTTAAAAAATTGAGTCTCCTGAATCTATGGACATAGTACATCTCACCATTTATTTAGGTATTATTTACTTATTCACTGCAGAGACTTGTGGCTTTCATTAAGGTCTTGCCTCTCTTTTCTAATTATTCCTTGTCTCCTTATTTCTGATGTTATGGAAGTGGGATATTAAGATTCCATTTTCCAATATTTGCTGCTGCGCTAGAGAAATACAATTGATCTTAGTATATTGAGCTCATATCCTGAGAACTTGCTAAATACACTGAATTTAGCAATTATTTTGAAGATACCATATGATAATCCATGAAAATAACTGTGTTGTCTGTGGAGAAAGATACTTTTATGTTTCCTTTCCTATCGTTACACGATTGATCATCTCTTTCCCTCCCATTGCACTGGCTGTGATTTCTAATAATAAATACATCCCAGCATTGTTCTTGACAGTAGGGGGGAAATACCTGACGTTTTATCATTAATTTTAATTTTAGCACTAGGTGTATGTAAATGCACTTTATCATATTGAAGTTTACTTCTATTCTTGGATTGCTGAGAATAATTATAAGATATTGAATAATGTCAACATTTTTCCTATATCTATTGAGATGTTCATATGAAATTTATCTTTTATTCTATTAATATGGTGAAATGCAGTTATATTTGAGTCATTTTATTAAGGTACAAATGATATATAATACACCACACATATTAAATTGGGCAGTTTTGCTACATTTTCATATATGAATACACCTGTGAAACCATTGCCACAATCAAGATAATGAACATGTCCAACACAGCCACTTATTTAAATTTTCTCTTAGCAATGTTCTACAGTTTTCAGTGCTATAGGTCTTAAACATCTTCTGTCAGACTTATAGCTGAGTGTTTCATATCTTCCTTGTTATTTTAAGTGATTTTCATTTCTGTTATAATCCTTATGTCTAGTACTATATGAAAATACATGTGATAATGTTTACATTCATCTTATATTCTGTAAACTTGCTAAACTCATATATTAGTTCTGGAAGCATTTTTGTAGATTCTCTAAGTTTTTATGTAGATTATTAGGTCACCTGAATAAGAACTGTTTGACTTTGTCCTTTCCAATCTGCATGCCTTTTCTTTTTACTGCCTGCAACGCACTGGCTGGAGCTTCTAATGTTAAATAGAAGTGGTGAGAGAGGACATCCTTGCTTCATTTCTGATCTTCGAAGAAAGGCTTTTGGTATGTCACCACCTGAGTGTAATGTCAACTGTAGGTGTTTTGTGGATGAAGAACTAACCTATTTTTCTCAATTTAATTAGTTAATGTTTTAATCAGAAGTAATATTGGCTCTTTAAATAACTTTTTAGGATCTGTTGAGATGATTATACGGTTATTCCTATTTGGTTATTAATGTGGTGATTTGCACTGATTGCTTTTCAAATGTAGAATCAACTTTGCCTTCCTGGGACAAATCCGACACAGTTATGACATGGTAAGCTTTTTATATATTATTGAATTACGTGTGCTAAAATTCCATTTGTTTGATTCCTTGTTTATAAGTGACTTTTTAAAAATAGATTTGCTTTCTTGTAATGTCTTTGGATTTGGTACCAGATTAATCTTGGATCATGGAATGAATTAGGAATAATTCTCTCTTCTCCAATATTCTAAAATAGTTGTGAAGAATTTGTATTATTTTCTCCTGAAAAACATTTCTTTTTAATTTCACCAATAAAGTCATCTGTGCTTGCAGATTTCTCTGTGGAAAGGTTTTTAACTACAAGTTTGATAATTTTTATATATCTAAGGCGGTACAGATTATATATATATTGTAGTGAGAGCTCTGGTAGTTTGTGTCTTTGAAGGAATGAATTTATCCATTTTCATCTAAGTTGTCTAAAATATTGGCCTAGAATTGTTCATAATATTCTCTTATTATCCTTTTAATCCGTGGGATCTGTAATGATGCCACTTCTATTACAGATAATATTGTTAATTTTTGTCAAATCCTTTTTATCCCTGATCAGACTGACTGGAGGCCAGTCGACTGTATTGATCTTCTCAACAACGCCCCTTTGATTCTGTCAATTTTCTCCTTTTATTTTTTTTATTTCAGCTATTTTCCTTTTATAATTACTGTTTCCTTTCTTCTGCTTACTTTTGGTTTTATTTGCTCAATTTCCCCTTTTGATTCTAAAGTTAGAAACTGATATCACTGATAAAAACTTATTCTTTCCTTACATGGGCATTGAGAACTATAGTTTCTCTTCCTCATTCCAATTTTTTTATATGGTATACTTTTATTTTCACTTGGTTTAAAAACAAGCTATCTTTTTTTTTTAATTTGACCCATGGGTTATCTAGAAGTATGTGCTTTGGTTTTCAAATATCTGGGAATAATTCCTAATCTAATTTCAGTGTGGGCTGTAAAAATTTCTTTACTAATCCAAATTTTTTGAAATTTATTGCAACTGGTTTTATGACACAGAATATGGTTTATTTTGGTAAATATTTTATGTGCACGTGAAAAGAGCAAGTCTGTATCCTGCTGTTGTGTGCATTGTTCTATAATTGTCTATTAGGCCAACTTGATTATCTTCACATGCTTTCTGGGTTTGTTGTTGTTGTTGTTGTCGCTGTAATTAGAGACACAAGGGCTTAAATCTCAGACTCCAATTATGGATTTGTCTATTTTTCCTTGTACTTTTCTCATTTTCTGCTTCTTATATTTGGATTACTGGTGTTAATGTATACATATTCAGGATTGTTATGTCCTCTTGATATGACTCCATTATAATCATAAAACTGTGTTTATTATTACTCATATGTTTTGCTCTGAAATCTACTTTGCCTGATGTTATTTAATATAGCCTTTCCAGTATTATTTGGGACAAAATTGGGCCAGAGTATCTTATTTGGTACTTTATATTAACCATTGGTATCTTTATATTTAAAATAGTTTTCTTGTAGACACCTCATAGTCAGGTCTTGCTTTCTGTATCTAGTTTGACAGTCTCCTCCATTAATTATGATGTATAGACCAAGTAATTTAACACAATAATTTATATAGCTAGCTGAATTTAAATCTTGCATCATGGTATTTGCTTTTTATTTGATCTATTGTCCTTTTTTTACTTATTAAAAAATTTTTTTCTGTTATTTTGGAATGAATATTAATTATGATTTAATTTTTTCTCCTTTTCTGGTTTAGTAGCTGTGACTATAATTTGTTTTATTTTAGTGTTTGCTCTAGGGTTTATATTGTACATCTTTAATTTATCATAGTCAACCTTAACGTGATCTTTTGCCACTTCACAGATAATAGGAAAATGATAGAATATTTCAAATTCTCCTTTCCTAAAACTTGTGTTTTTTAATCATACATTGTACTTATTCATGTGTTACCAACTCAATAATTTATAATTATTGCTTTTCAGACCCACACTACAACAAACGAAACATGTTCTTAAAGTAGAACAACAATGATACCAAATGGAAATATGAATCTACACACAAAAATATTAAAAGTCATGAAAATGGTGAATAAAATGATAAATAGAAGAAGAAACTTTCCTCACTTGTAGATATATTTTTTAAATTTTTTTAATGTTTGTTTATTTTTGAGAGAGAGAGACAGCATGAGCAGGGGAGGGGCAGAGAAAGGGAGACACAGAATCTGAAGCAGGTTCCAGTCTCTGAGCTGTCAGCACAGAGCCCAATTTGTGGCTTGAATTCATAAACCATGAGATCATGATCTGAGCCAAGTCGGAAGCTTAACTGACTCAGTCACCCAGGTGTCCCTCCTCACTTTTAGATATCTTTAAAAGACCATGGACAGTTTCAAAGAAAACAACAACTGTATGCGAAAACAATTACACATTTACAATAATATGGGTAAGTAGAAATATTCCAATTTAAGGCAAGCACACTATATGTAAAGTAGCATTATATTATTCAAATACTGACCACAAAAAATTAAAGATTCATATTGTAAATTCTAGAACAATCAGAAACATAAAAATACAGGAATATAACTAAAGAAAAAAGAAACAAAAGAACAATATTCAGATAGGTACATAGGAAACATTCATCAAGAAGGAATATTTAAAGGGGGCATAATGATAATTACTTTAAGGGTCAATAATATAAATAATGCAAATAGAAATCAGATTGTGTATATTAAAAAAAAGCAAACACTTGATATATCTTAACTGCAAAAGGACATATATATTACATGGGATTAAGTGGGATATTTATACTCATAAAGAAATTAATACTCAAGAAGGCATAATAATTTTAAATGGATATGCACCTAATAACAGAGCTTCAAAATGTGTAAAGCCAAAACTAATAGAATGGAAAGAAAAAAAAACTATATTTAACATTAGTTATCAACATTTAGCTCACAGTAACTAATAGAAAAATTTGACAAAAAAACTGTAAAAATATAGAAGACTTGAGCAACACTATTGATGAAATTGATATAATTGATGTCCTATCAGTAGCTCAAGATAAATTATTAAATGGACACAGATATTGGCAATTATAGACATATTTTGGATGACAAGTCTCAACAACTTTAAAATATTTGAAAACATAAATCATATATGTTTTGAGTAAAACAGAATTAAAGTAGAAATCAGTAACAGAAAAATATCTGGAAAACCCCCGAATATTTGGAAATTAAGCAATTCACTTCTGAATAAATGCATTTTTGGAGAAAGTACACACATTATATCTAATTGGATCATAGAATTAAATGTAAGAACTGAAACTATAAAATTTATAAACATTATCTTCGGAAAAATCTTCGCAAACCTACATAGAGTAATATTAATTCACGCAGAGAGAAGACTAACCATAAAAGAAAAAAAATTGATAAATTGGACTTTGTTGAACTTAAAACTATTAAAAGACAAGTCACAGATTGGAAGAAAATAGTGGCAAAACATATATCTGATAAAGGACTCCTATCCAGAATATATAAAGAACACTTATAAATCAATAAGAAAGGAAAAATATATTTAAAAAGGCAAAGATTTGAACAGACATTTCTCAAAAAAATAAAATAAAATAAAATGACCAATAAACACATGAAAAGATGACCAGAATCTTTAGGAACATGCAAATTAAACCCACAATAAGATACCACTACATACCTATTGGAATAGCTAAAATAAAAAGCCTGATCACATCAAGATTGTAGGCAGTAAGAACCATTTTATAGTGCTGATAGGAATCCAGAATGTATAAATCACTTTGGAAACACTTTGATGACCCCTTATAAAGTTATACATATTGCTCTAGGATTCAACCATCCCATTCTTAGTCGTTTACCCCAAGAAATGAAACATATGTTTACATAAAGACTTGGGGTCTAATTTTCATAGAAGCTTTATTCACAGTAGTCGGAAAGTGGAAACAACCCACATGGGCATCATCTGGTGAATGAATATACAAATTATGGTATGCACATACGATAAAACACTATTCAGCAATAAAAAAAGACACTAGCTGTTGATGCTGTCAACTGAGTGGATGCATCTTGAAAGCATTATGCTAAGAGAAAGAAGCCAGAGACAAGAGATTATACAGTCAATGATTCTATTCAATGAAATTCTAGAAAATGTAAAACTATAGTGACAGAAAGTAGATATGTTTGCAAGTGCCAGAGGGTGGGAGTAGCACAGTGATTCAAAAGGGGCCCAGGTTACCTTTTGGGGTGATGGAAATATTCTATGCCGTTACTCTGGTGTTGGCTACTTGATTATATGCATTTGTCCAAACACATTCCCTTGTATTGTTAAGACTGGTGAATTTTATAATATATAAATAATGCTGTTTAAACATCAATAATGCTGTTTAAAAACAATACAGCTCCAAAACTATAGATGACATATCCCAAACAATACGAAGAATACAGAAAAGAGAATTTCTGTGGAGTAGAACCAAAACCTGAATCATCTCTCCAGAGATTAACGATTTAGAATGGCCTCAAGAAGTACCTATTTTAAAGGGATGTGCGTATTAATAAAGGGATGTGCGTGTTCATAAAAGATCTCTATTTGATATTCACATAAGGGTGTGTGTGTGTGGGGGGTGCTTGCATGTGTGTATGTTTGCGTGTGTGCGTATGCGGATGTCTGAGGGTGTGGGACCATTGATGGAGACTGAGATATCAAGGGAGCCAACGGAGAGATGAACTGGACCCCTGCCCTAGAAGGAACAGTGCCAAGAGGCTGGCCAAGAAGAGGCTCTTGGGAAGGCTGGCCAGGTTTGCAACATCTCTTTGAAAGCTCTTTGCTTATAAGTGCTTGTTTGCAAACATTAATCCATCTCTCCAGGTAGCATTCCCTATGTGTAAGCACCTTTCCTCAGCAATGAAAGAGGTGCAGATCTGCTGCTAATATGCAAAGTATTTCATTTAGTAAAGTCTTCCAGTAGGCTCATTTGAAGCTCTCCTACTGCTATGTTAATAGATTGGATCTATATGTTGTTTCCTAACAGTTGCTGTTTGCACTAAACACAATCAAATGGCAACATACCTCTAAAGTAAACAAAGAAGGTTTTATTTATTCTGTTGGGGTTTTCTCCAAACAAAATTAATCTGACCACTATTTCTTGGGTCAAGTTATTTACTCCCAAACTGCTTGGAGGCTTTCTGAGAATATCTGAGGTCCTTGTTTTCCCTCGCAGCAGGCAGGAAATTATCATTGGAGGGACAATACCACAGACAGGACTTTGTCTCCATGCTTTGCCTTATAGCAGTCACCCTTGCTCCATCATTCAGTCGGTTCCTTCCCTTCCTTGCTCCTGAAAACAATGGGTCGCCCTTACTGTACTTCAAAACCCTGGATCTGGAAGATAAACAGAAGCGGGGAAGGTGTGGTAATGAAATAGTAGAGCTTGTTTGGGGAATGTTTGTTGATTTTCCCAGTGAACTGTTACCTGCTCAGCTGGGTTCGTTTGCCAGATCCTTCACAGAGGAGAGAGGTGCGAGGGTTTACGAATTGTTGAAAGCAGTTGATAGAAACTGACTGATGATAGTCTGCTAGTCTGATTCTTTTCCATTCCACACGGGAAAACAGGATGCAGAAGGGGCTTTGCGTGGCAACCTAGCGTTTGTACGTATTTGCCTGTCATTTTATTTCTATTTCCCACAAACACTTGCTGATTTCTCCAGGTGAGACTATGTTCTCCATCAACATCTATTCTCGTCCACCAACAAAGCGAGCGACTGAACAATAAAAACAAAAACATCCCTTCATAGTAAGCAAGTGTGAATTGGTCTTTTAACTTATGAACCAATGTATTTCACATGTAGTTGAATCGAGTTGACTGCATCAGAGAGGATTTGAGTGGGATATGCTGAGATTTATACTAAGTGACAGCATTCATCTGAATGTGCCTAATTACCTTCACATAGCTATTTTATTCAGCCACTTTCATGTCCCCATTGATGTGCATGCAAAATAATAATAAATAATAAAACCAAAATCACAACCTTTATCATGGTATAAACATGATTAACATGAATATTTATTTCTCTTCAAAAACCTAGTCGGTCTTACATGTCAGGTGGGGGGTTCTTGCTCTATTCAAACTCAGAATGTCATTTGAAATCTCCTAAAAGTCTCCAGGCTAAGCTATCAGTATTTGGGAGAAAAAAAAAATTACCTGATGGTGCAATCATAGGATGGATGTGGGAAACAAAGGCAGAAGGGAATCGGCAAATAAAATGAAATTTCTGTATAACCTGCAGCCCATTGACAAATACTTGAGGCCAATACAGAGTATAACATTTCTCCAGGAAATCCCTATTGTCTTAATGTTAATCCTTTGCTAGAGGGGAAAACAACCTTAGCTTGACAATAGGTAGACCTCCAGTATCTTGTCAGTCTTCTTTAGCATACGGAAATACCTTTGGAACTTCCTGTTGACTTTACCTCCCCAGCTCCCAAATACATAATCAGTATCCCCTCGTGGTCCCCAGTGCAGCTTTTTGTGCCCCCGGGTCCTGTTCCCGTGCTTTAATAAAATCACTTTTTTGCAGCGAAGACATCTCAAGAATTCTTCCTTGGCCGTTGGCTCCGGACCATCACCACTCTAAAACTCCATCAGGATTACTGAACTTTATAGTAGTTAGGGGCCATCAAGAACAAGCCAACCCCTGGAAACTGAGATTTACAGAACTCGCATGGATTTGCCCTTGAACATGTAGCTTGTGTCAGACAGAGCTGGGATAAAATTCTCTAGAACTTTTAGTCTCAGTGTGGCGCCTGTCCCACTGCACTAACAGTGCAGGAAAATGTGGCAATAAAAACACTGGCTATGTGTATTGATAAAATGGAAATGTGTGTGTGTGTGTGTGTGTGTGTGTGTGTGTGTATACTATACCTATATAGTAGATGGAAAAGAATTCTCTACTATAGGTAGTCGGAGAGGTTTGTGACAAGCAACCTGTTTCCAACCCAACCACAGATGCCTCACACACCCATCAGTAGGGAAGAAGACCAAGTCAGACTAAGCCACAACATGATTTACCTCTGATCATCCACTGGTTTTTCATTCCACCCCAAATTCTGTCTTGTTCCAATTGATAAGGGGGCATAAGGCGAGCTGAAGGCAAAGTATGAGCTAGTACTGCCCTCTAGCCCCAGGTGGGATATGTGTGATGTTCTTCGGACACTGCTGGCTGCCCAAGAATGAAGGAAAGGAAAGGAAACAAATGGTCAATTGATAGAGATCACAGGGACAAGGGTCTCCACCAGTTTGTAAATATCTTCGTAAATTACAAGAAAAAGGCAATCTTATCAGTAGCTTAATCTCCAAAAACCCATAGACTCAAGTTTCCTGGAGCCCTTAGTATCACCTTCCCCTCCATAGGTGTGGGAACAAAGGCAAGAAGGAAAGAGCAGGCAAAATTAAATTTCTTTATAACCTGCATCCCATTGACAAATACTTGAGGCAAATACAGAGTAGAAAGTTTCTCCAGGAACCCCTTACCATCCTAATGTTAATGTCTTACTAGAGTAAAAACAACCTTAGCTTGACAATAGCAAGGCCTCGGGTATCTTAAAAAGTTCTGTTTAGCACATCAAAGTCCTTCTGGAGGCCTCCCTTTTGTCTTTACCTCCCCAACTCCCATAGTATATAACCAGTCACTCCTCACCACCCCTGTGCAGCTCTTCCTGCCCTGGGGTCCTGTCCCCACATAATCACCTTTTTGCACGCAAAGATGTCTTCAGGAATTCTTTCTTGGCCATCAGCTCTAACCCCCACCATCATACCCAAACCTCATCACAATGGCTTTTCATCTTCCCAGTCTTCTGTCATCTTGTCACAACCTATAGAATTCAAAAGAATCTGGTTCCAGATTCAACAAATGCTGCTGGCACACATAGAACATAAGCTGCCTCTTGCAAGGTGCTGGCTGGACAGCACTGAGCCAACCAGAGATTACCCGTGCCCTTGTGTTGCTTACAGTCAGACTCAAAAGAGTCCCGGGTGACTTTTAAGTAAGTTTTTAACTTTTAACTTTTAAGTAAGTTTTCCAAAGAGGTTGCTTGAAGAAGCCCACGGGCTCAGGCAGCTCAGGGGTATGAATCTTGAGAGCCATGACATCTGTATTGGTCTGGCTAGGGTTGCCTAACAGAATACCCTCGATTGTGTGGCTTTAACACAGAAAGGCATTTCCCATAGCCCGAGACCAAGGTGCCAGCATCGTCGGTTTCCAATGAAGGCTCTCTTCCTGGCTTGCAGACAGCTTGTAGACAGCTACCCCAATGGCCTTTCTTGGGTACACATGCACAGAGCAAATGAGAAGAGTGAGCAAGCCTCTTCTTATAGAAGTACTACTCCTACCAAACCCTACCCTCAGGACCTCTTCAAATTCCCTAATTACCTCCCAAAGGCCCCATCTCCAAAACCCATCACATTGGGGGTTAGCAATTCAAATATAAATGGGGGGAAGAGAGCATAATTCGGTCCACTGGAGCATGTTTGGTACCTCCACTCGTTGTCCCATTGACCCTCATTGTCTTAGAATCTGGGGATCCTTTTGCTGGTGCTTCAACCTGTGACGGAATTAGAATCTCAGACAACTTAAACCTGCTCCCTGAGAGGATGGATTTTTTTTTAATGTTTATTTATTTTTGAAGGAGAGAGAGACAGAGCGTGAGCAGGGCTTGGCCTTGGCTCAAGCCAAGTAGGCTTTAGGCTCTGAGCTGTCAGCACAGAGCCCAATGTGGGGCTCAAACTCACAGGCCGTGAGATCATGACCTGAGCCGAAGTCAGACGCTCAACCGACTGAGCCATCCAGGTGCCCCTAAATGCCTTTTTTAATGAAATAATAACTACCTTAAAAAATAGTCATGAATCATTTAGCTTAGGGTAGAAGTAACTATTAGACGATATTAATGGCTCCCCCACCACCGATGTGACGTCTTCATTTGAGAATTCTAAACAGTGAGTCTTCTAAAGGGATGGGTGGGGAGAACTGTGAACTCCAAGAGCATTTTTCATTTCACAGAAACATCTAAAATCTCTGCAAATGTATTCTCCCTTTCATATGTTCTGAATCAGTCCAGAGTAAATACATTCAAAATAAAAAGGGGAATGATACCTTGCTATTTTATAGCTGTCACCCAGGCCTTTCCCTGTCTTGAAAATAGCAGTTAAAATCTTTTTCTCAGAATTGAATCTTTGCATGTTTCGTGCAACTTCACACACACACACACACACACACACACACAGAGTATAAAGATATTCTGAGTGTTTAGGTACAAGAGTTGGCAGAGTGTAAGCATTTTTGACCATTGCACATTTCAGATTTTTCTCTTCCATTACCTTGGACTTTCTGAGGTATAGTTGATATAAAAAAACGAAACCCAAAAACCCTGGACACATTTAATTTACATAACCCGGTGAGTGCAGAGATATGTATACACCCATGGAACTATCACAACAATCAAGGTGATAAACATTCATCACCCCCAAAAGTCTTCCCCTCCACTTTCATAATGTCTCTGTGTGTGTAAGAATACGTAACATGAGACCTACCTCCTTAACAAATATTTAAGTGTACTATATTGGATTATCAGCCATAGGCACTGCGTTCTATGGAAGATAGCTAATACTGGTTCATCTTGTGTAACGGAAACTTGTCTAGAGTGTTGTAAAACACAGTCTGACTTGTGGATAAAAACGAACAAAAGTTTTGGCTTCTTTATATTGAGACATTACATATTGTGAGGCAAAAAGAGACTATGTTACCGGTCTCCAAGCTCTTTCTGGCTCAAGACCTGTATTCATGCTGGCACTTGACCCTTCACTCTGACTTTTTATCCTGCCCCCTAATCCCAATCATATAGTTTATTTAGGTCAGTGCCACCTCTGTATTCTCTATTATCTCACTCAGAGAGCAGTTTTCACAATTTGGTGTTTCCTTTTTGGCCGATTCCGATATAAAATCTTTATTCCCTTTGCACCGTAAGCATTACTTTTGGCACATAGCAGGTGCTCAAACGTTTATTTGCTAGATTTATGAATTCACTGCATTGATAGGCAATCAGGACAGATGCATAGGGCATGGGTTAGGAGACTTATATGCATTTTTGCTTAGTTTTGTGGATTTTTCTCCCCCAGAAATGGAATGCATGAAAGTATGTTAATCCTTCTCACTAAGAACACCTGACAGGATGTCACATTTCAGTATACTTGATAGGTCATGTTTAGTAAAATTAATTTGTTTTTTAATCAGATTTTGATTCTTGCATACTTGCCAGTGTTTATGAGAGAGAGAGAGAGAGAGAGAGAGAGAGAGAGAGAGACAGAGAGAGAGAGAAGCCAATGGACCTGATATTCCTAGGAGTGTTGTTTTTTTTCTTACACGGGTCTCTATAAAAGGAAATAAATAAATGAAGAGATGTGGGTGATTACTGGCTCTTGCAATATGATTTTTCAGGTAACCACCATATAAGAGAGTCAAGGAAATGTTGAACCCTTCCCAATTCCAAAAGACAACAGCTAAATTCAATTGCAAGCCAAACCCTTTGATACAAATGGAAAATATTCTTAAGCATACTGGTTCAAAGTTCAGCTTAATTTGCTTCTTGTCCTTACCAAATTATCCTACCCTATTGGATTCAAGCATATAGAAGTGACACAATCTCACCTCAAAGAAAAAAAATGAAAGGAATAAAGTGGAATAAAACCGATTCCAAATAATATCATGGGGTTTTACGGATAAGCACTTAAGCCCTAGAAGGTAGGCAATTATTTCTAGGGAACAAGAAATGTTGTCGATGCCCTTTACAATTAGGATGAACGTATCCCAGTTTGCCTGGCCTGGTGAAATTCTTAATACTGCCTCTTTTCACTTTCAAAAATGTTCTAGTTCAGACAGTAAATTATATGACCACCTTATTTATGATTTAAGAACATCTGCAACTTGGAAGTCTAGGAATTCCAAAATGTGTCTAACTAAACAGCAAAACACACCTTCTAGTATTGGTTTTGCCATTTTAAAACATATTCTGGAAGATAGCTGTCCTGAAACAACTGTTCAGAATAACAACTTGAATTCTCATTCCCCATACAGGACTGGATGTGGCAAATTCTTTCTGATAATGCATCCTGTGGTAATCATGCTTTGAGAATGTGTGTCAAATCAAATGCAGGGCGTTGAAACACTGATAAGTCACAGGATAACTATGGAGAACACCCTCGACATTTAGAATTTCTTTTTTTAAGTTTAAAAAATGTTTATTTGTTTTTGAAAGAGAGAGCAGGGGAGGGGCAGAGACAGGGGGACAGAGAATCTGAAGATGGGTCTGTGCTGACAGCAGAAAGCCTGATGTGGGGCTCAAACTCATGGCCCATGAGATCGTGACCTGAGCCAAAGTCTGAAGCTTAACCAGCTGAGCCCCCTAGGCACCAGACACTTGGAATTTCTGCTCAGTGGACCCGGATTCTGGTCTAGGCTCCACCGTAAACGAACTCTGTGGCCATGGGCCATTCATTTCACTTTTCTAAACACGGATTTCCTGATACGTAAAAAGGGGCTAAAAATATTTTCCCTTCCCATTGCACGGAATTAACAGCATCTACTAAGAAAATGCATCGTCCGATTGCCATCATTCTACTTCATTTAAGGAAGAATTGCATGGAACCTTGCCTGGGAGAAGAGACAACTGTGAGGCTCATGAGGTTCAGAATATGACCGGGCTTCCAGAGGTCCTGGCTTACCAGGTGACTTGGGCAACTTACTCAATCTGCTTAATTCTAAGTTTGTTCATCCGCAAAATGGGTAGAACTGTGTTAGCCTTAGGTTCTTTTGTTGCGAGATCATGCGAAACATCTCACAGATAAATATTAGCTTTGGTGCTTCCGAGCCGGCTTCTGTGAAGATAGATGATTTCTTGCAATACAAAGCAGGCAGTAGAACCCCTAGCACTTCTAGAAGCCTGAAATGTGTCTCTACATAGAGGAGACCCAACAAAGTGGTGTGGGTGGGGGTGGGGGCGAATCCAAACTGTTTTGGAAGCCAAGGAGTGACAACCTCCATAGACTCCATGTGGTAGTAGTTTGGGTTCCTTCACTTCTTCTCTATTTGATAATTGCCTATATATCCAATGGTACCAAATATTCCGTTTGCAGTGTGTTTGACTGTGAAGAGAATTTGGTATGAAATAGTCACCGAAATGGAGACAGGAGAGTGTTAGTGATTACAGAGCTTCACTGGCTAGATTGAAGCAGATGGAGAGAGACCCAGGGTCTGATTTTCAGAGATTTAGAGTGACTAGGAGAAACATAAAGTAACAGGTGGATTTTCAGCCACATGATATTCAAAAGTTGTCACTGTGGTAGAGATTGATAACTGCAGTTGGAAACCCTAATAAAACTCAACCACAGTTACCTGGTTTAGCCTGTTTCTTGCCTTCAAGCACAAAAGCCTCACGTTTTTCATGGGCAAGAAGTGATTGCAGATATTCACACATTTCAGAGTAAGGTTAATTATATTTTTTAATGTTATTTTTTATTGAGAGACAGAGAGACACAGAGCGTAAGCAGAGGAGGGGTAGAGAGAGCGGGAGACATAGAATTTGAAGAAGGCTCCAGGCTCTGAGCTGTCAGCACAGAGCCCGACGCGGGGCTCAAACCCACAAACTGCGAGATCATGACCTGAGCTGAAGTCGGTCGCTTAACCCACTGAGCCACCCAGGCACCCCAGAGTAAGGTTAATTTTAAAATCAAGGAGAGGAGAAGCAAAATATGAAGACGTTGCTCCACTGAAATTTTTATGAACATAACTTGTTTTGTAGCTTTTTAAAATTTTTTTCTTCCAGTTCTTCATTAAACAAGATTTAAAATATTTTGTGTATTATTTGTTAAACATTGGATCTTTTATCACTTACTTTTTATGATCTGGGACTGGAAAGGAGAAAGATATTACAGTTAAAGGGGGAAATAATTCATTTTTTACCTCTCTGGATTGAGAACTGTTATGAATGTATACCTAAATTGACATTTATTAATCAACATTGGCAAATTTTTATAGAGGTGCTTTCACTATTTGCCTTCTGGAATATTAACTATTATTGATATATTCCCTAAGATGGGCAAAAAATGAGAGCAAACTCAACCTGACAAAAAAAAATAATTAGGGGGGGTGGAAATCAGCATAAAACCTTATAAATTGTAAAAAGATTACTAGTAATCAAAATGTCTGACTTTCTCTTTATGCAAATATTATTGAAATTCATGCATATGCAAATAAAGATGCTTCTTCATGACAGAGATTAAAGACATACAGTGCAGTCATTAGTATTCTTTGTATACATTCAAATACAGCAAGATTGATATGCAAGCAAAATGAATTACAATCAGGAATAACACTCTATTATTATCATATCACTCAAAACCCATACCCAAGTACCAAATAGGCAATATAGCATTCAGGGCAATGTGGAATGTGGTAAGGCATTCACAAGGGACACGGATATTTCTCTTCTAGTAAGATGATTTTTATTACTCATGATTTAAAATCTATAGGCAACAAACAAAATAAAACACAATGGAAATTATAAGTATTTATAATTATATTGTATAATTATTTACAAAACAAAAACAGTCTTGCATATATTACAGACCTTGGGCAAGGCTGATCTTTTTAGGTCTTAGATCCTGAAAATCCATGCTAAACTTTTTACAGAAATTTTCGTTTCAGGAGAAAACTGTAAGTGGTTCCGTCTAGTGTTTTACAAGGAAAAAAACATTCCTACAAAATCCAAATTAGATATTGAATTTGGAAGCTGTTTGGGGGAACCTACTCTTTCATTAGGGAAACGATGTTTAAAAAAATGTTACACATGTCTACTAAGAAGGATCATTTGCCCCAAAGATTAACATAAAATATAGCTATATAAAAGATGAACATAAAATATCTTTGAACACTGAGCCACAATATCAATTAGGATAATAATAATTTATAAGTATGAATTAATAAAGTGTCTTGTTCCCATACTGTTTACTTAAAATTATTATTTGGAAAGAATAAATATGGTATTTCTGAAATCCACTTCCTTTAGAAAGGCATATTGTGGAAAGTAGATTCGTTTAGTTCAGATCCATTGCCAAAGAATTTAAAATGTCCAAGGACTTGAGATATTGCACCTACTTTTAGGTAGTTGATAGATCCATGCCGACCTGAACAATCCCTACTGTACCTCTGACTTGAGATTTGGAAATGTTGGAAGTGCCACGTGAAAAGATGGAAGCACATTAAGAATTATGTTCTTCATCCTCAATCCTCTCCTAGGGTTATCAAAAAGAGAGAAAGAAAAAAGTAGCATCCCAAATAAGTAAATAAGTAATACATGAGCTTAGAAGACAGGTAATAAAGACAGGAAGGAGGGAGAACATAGAAGTTTAAATAGAGTGAAATAAACATCTCAAATCAAAAACGTTTGGCTGAGCACCTAGGTCGTTAAATCGCGCACTGTCACTGAAACAATTTCCTATTGGGGATTGTCCAGTCTGGTCAATAGGATTGATTATTGCCACTTTTATATTTATATCTATTCAAAAAGTCCATGTATTTCCTTTCCAAATACGAGAAATGATCAGTATTTAACTTCCTACTTGTATAATGATTATGGTGATGATGATGATGGTTGTATAGAGCTATATAATGTACATGAATTATCTTTTTGGTCTTCACAACAATACCAAAAGGGACCAGGGCAGATTTGAACATTAACCTTCTTTACCTGAGGAGATAAATGACCCACCAAGGCTACATGTCAAGGCCAATATGGCTGAGGTAAGTGACAGGGACCTAGGTAGTGAAGTTCCATACCCAGTACTCCATGGGAAATACCATATAACCACATTCTCACTGCCTCATGCTGAAACAGACACTTTCTCAGTCTTAACACTTGTGTAAAAATAGACAAATTGCTCTTTAGAATGCTGAATATGTGCTAGCATTTTCTATATTATGTTTCAGTTTTTAATTATCAAAACTGGAGTTAGTTTGCACTTATAAGGCGAGATTCTATTTTTATGTAGACCAATAGTAAATCATTGTTGTGTTTTGTTTTGTTTCATTTAGCACAATAGTGTTGTTTGCATTTCACTCTAAAAGCAGAAACTACCAGTCACCTCCTTAGTGTCAGATCTGAAATCAGGTGATAAATCTTTACTAAAAGATAAGCCTCGTTTTCTTTTTTTCTGGTCAACAATGGCACTCATTGCCCAGCTAATTTACTTTCATTTTGCTTTATGTAATTTAACTTAATTTAATTTTTCCCAGCATTATTAAGATATGATTAACAAATAAAATTGTATATATTTTGTTTACAATGTGATGATTTGATATATGTAGACATTGTGAACTGATTATCACATCCAAGTTAATTTAAAAAAAATTAAAGAAAATTAAAAGTAGTTACCACTTTTTTGTTATGAGAATACTTAATATTCACTCTTTTTAGCAAATTTTAAGTATACAATACAACATTATTAACATGGCATAATCCTTTACATTAGATTACCAGAACGTATTCCATCAGTAGATAGAACTTTATCCACAGTCCAAGAGCTCCAGCATGCCCTTCCTAATGAGCTACCCTCAGGATTTTAGATTGTTTAGACAGCCGCACTATTGTGTGGGTACACCCTTCTCCAGATACTTTTGAGTATTGACTACTAACACTCATAGTGCAACTTCTGGAGATCACCCTCCTCAGACAAGGGCTACCTAGAATGCTACAGCACAGCAGGAATGAGCTTCATGCCCACCAATGACCCTTGCAGATTCTTGTGATTATAATGGGTCCATACAAATTATCCAGAATAATCTCCCTATTTTAAGTTGAATTATCTAAATTCATCAATATGAGTTCTGGTCCCAGATGGTGATGTAAGAGTCTCCTGAATTCACATTCTCCAATGGACGAATATATATACTGAATATATAGCTACACATGCAGTAATTCCCTCTGCTAGAAATCCAAAAACTAGCTGAGTTACTCTTACAGATAAGACAAATGAGAAATATCTACTTTAAAAAATGGTGCTCAGTGCAGAGGGAGAATACAGAAGCACCCATCTCCCAGTTTTTCCTCATAAAATGTCTACTTGAATACTTCATGCTTCCCAAGTATCTGACTTACATTCGGCACGCATCTAGATGCAAATTGAGATTCTCCCTTTTGGGACATTGCAAGGTCAAGGCACACCCTCATATGCTGGAAGTCACTAAAAACAAAGAAGGCAGCTTGGACAATCATAAAGGTTTAAGAGAAAACCAAGAAGTTGGGATGAACTCAATGTTAAACTTCATCTCCTATATGAACCATTCTGTCAAGACTGGAAGAGATAGCTGTGCAGAAGGCAACGAAAAGCCAAGAAACAGAGGAATATGTTTCAAACAAAAGAACAAGATAAAACTCCAGAAATTCGTCTTAATAGAAAGGAGATAAGTGGTTAACTTGATAAATAATTCAAACTAATAGTTATAAAGATGTTCACTGAGGTCACCAACACATGAATAAGGAATAATTTTAACAGAGACAGAAAATACTTTTAAAAATATTTTTTAAAGAGTAATCACAGAGTTGAAGAATATAGTACCTTTACTGAAAAATTCAATGAAAGTGTTCAACAATAGACTAGGTCAAGCAGAAGAAAGAATCAGCAAACTCAAAGACAGGGCAATGACATTCATCCAGAGGATCCAAAAGCAAAAAAGAATGAAAATGAGTGAAAGTAACTTAAGGCATTTTATGGGACACCATCAAGTGGACCAATATTCACATTATATGGATCACAGATGAGAAGGGAGAGAGAAAGTGGTAAAAATATTATTCAGAGAAATATTGGCTGAAAACTTATCTAGCCTGGGAAAAGAAACAGATGTCCAAATACAGGAAGCATAGAAAGTTCAAAATGAGATGAACCAAAGAGACCCACACTGAGACACATTATACTTAAACTGTCAAAACTTAAAAACAGAGAGAAAGCCTGAAAAGCCACAAGAGAAAAACAACTCGTTAGGTACAAAGGAAGCCCCATAAGAAAATCAGCAGATTTTTCCACAGAAACCCTGCAGGCCAGAAGGGAGTGACACAATATAGTCAAAGGACAGAAAGGAAAAGACAACAGTGACAAAAATAATCAAGAATATTCTAGCCAGCAAAGCTGTCCTTCAAAATTAAAGAAAAGATAAAGAGTTTTCCAAACAAGAAGCTAAAGGGCTTCATTACCACCAGAAGAGCCTTACAAAAAATGTTACATGGATTTCTTCAAGCTGAAATGAAAGCATATATCTCACTCATAAAAGTAAATGTATACTTTTAAATTAAGAATATTCTTAAAGGAGTAGGTAAATTACTTATAAATGTACTATGAAGGTTAAAATAAAAAAATACTAAAAATAACTAAGCTACAACAATTTCTCAACAGAAAGAAGAGATTAAAAGATGTAAATGGTGACATCCAAGGCATAAAATATGGGAAAGAGGGTAAAAATGTAGAGCTTTCAATGCATTCTTTCAAAATTGTTCATTATCAGCTTAAAATAGACTGTTACAAAAATAAAAATAAAATAGACTGTTGTAAATAAAAGATGACTTGGGGTGCCTGGGTGGCTCAGTCGGTTGAGCAAGCAACTTTGGCTCAGGTCGTGATCTCACGGTTTGTGAGTTCGAGCCCCATGTCGGGCTCTGTGCTGACAGCTCAGAGTCTGAAGCCTGGTTCTGATTCTGTGTCTCCTTCTCTCTCTGCCCCTCCCCCGCTCATGGTCTGTCTCTCTCTGTCTCAGAAATAAATAAACATAAAAAAATAAAATAAAAAAAAAGATGACTTACATAAACCTCATGGTAACCATAATTTAAAAACCTATATTAAATACCAAAAGATAAAAAGAAGGAAATCAATCATACCACTACAGAAACTCATCAAATCAAAAAGGAGGAGAGTAAGCAAGCAAGAAACAAAAGAATCACAGAACAACTGGAAAACAATTAAAAAAATAGCAATAGTATGTCCATACCTATCAATAATTACTTTAAATGGAAATAGACTAAATTCTCCAATCAAAAGATACAAAGGGTTTAATAGACTAAAAGAAAGAAAAACCATATGTTGCCTACAAGAAACTCATTCAGCTTTAAGGATACACACATTGAAAGTGAACGGATAGAAAAGCATATACCGTGTAAATGGAAACTGGAAGAAAGAGGGGTAGATATTTATACTTACATCAGACAAAACAGACTTTAAGGCAAAGACTGTAATAAGAGACAAGGATGTTCATTATACAGTGATAAAAGTGTCAATTCATAGGAGGCTATAATATTTGTAAATATTTATGAACCTAACAGAGAGGCACCTCAATATATGAGGCAAATAGAGGGAGACTTGAAGGGGAAAATAGACAATAATACAATGATAGCAGGGAATTTAATACCCCTCTTTCAACAATAAAAAAAAATCATCGAGACAGAAAATCAATGAGGGAACATTGGATTTAAAACATACTTAGACCAGATAGATTTAACAGACATTTACAGAACTTTCCATCCAAGGTACACACGGGATATTGTCCAGAATAGATCTTTTGTAGACCACAAAACCAGTCAATAAATTTAAGTAGACTGAAATAACATTAAGCATCTTTTCCAAACAAAATGGTATGAAACTAGAAACTAGTTACAAGAACAAAAATGGAATATGTCAGATACATGAAGATGAAACAACACGCTCCTGAAAAACCAATAAGTCAATGAAGAAATAAAAACAAAAAATGAAATGAAGCCTGAGATACATGAAAATGGAAATGCACCATATCACACTAATGGGATGCAGCACAAGCAGCTTTAAGAGGGAAGATCCTAGCAATAAACACCTACATAAAAGAAAAGGAAAAGATCTCAAATAAATAGCAAATTGTAAACTTCAAGAAACTAGAAACAAACAAGCAAATTTATCACAAACTTAGTAGAATGAAAAAACTAACAAAATTATTAAATAGTTCATAGCAGAAATAAATAAAATAGAGACTAAAAAATGGGGCGCCTGGGTGGCTCAGTCAGTTAAGCATCCGACTTCAGCTCAGGTCATGATCTCACAGTTTGTGAGTTCGAGTCCTGCATGGGGCTCTGTTCTGACAGCTCAGAGCCTGGAGCTGCTTCAGATTCTGTGTCTCCCTCTCTCTCTGCCAATCCCCCTCTTGTGCTCTGTCTGTCTCTCTCTCTCAAAAATTAATAAACGTTAAAAAAATAGAGAGAGTAAACAGATGATAGGAAAGACTATTAAAACAAAGGACTGGTTTTTTTTAATGTTTTTATTTATTTTTGAGAGAGAGAGAAGGAGGCTTCAAACTCTGAGCTGTCAGCATGGAGTCCAGAGCAGATCTGGAAATCACGAGCTGTGAGATCATGACCTGAGCCACAGTCAGATGCTCAACCAACTGAGCCACCCAGGAACCCTGGACAGTTTTTTTTTAAATTAATAAACAAACAAACTACCAGTTAGACATGCCAAGGAAAAAAAAAGAAGTCACTCAAGTAAATAAAATTAGAAATGAAAGGGAAGACATTATAATTGATACCAAAGGAAAACAAAACATCAAAGAGACTACTATAAACAATTATATGCCAACAAACTGGGCAACCTAGAAGAAATGGATAAATTCCTAGAAAAATACACACTACCAAGACTGGATCATGAAGCAGTGGAAAACCTGAACACAGCAATAGGGAGAATGAATCAGTAACCAAAAACCTCCTAACAAAGAAAGACTTAGCACCAGATGACTTCTTTTGTAAAATCTACCAAACATTTAAGGAAGAATTAATGCCAATCTTTCTCAAACTCTTCCAAAAAATAGAAACCAGGGGAAACTTCCAAACTCACGCTAGGAGTCAGCATTACTCCAATGGAAAAGCCAGATTTTTATTTGAAAGCTTTTTCTCTAAGACCAGAAATGAAACTCTACTCTCACTACTTTTACTCAACATAGTATTGGAAGTCTTAGCCAGAGTAATAAGGCAAGAAAAAGAAATAAAGGGCATCTAAATTAAAAAGGAAGTAAACTGTCAATATTAGCAGATAGCATGATATTATATATAGAAAACTCCAAAGACTCTACCAAAGTACTGTTACAGGTGATAAACAAATTCAGTAAAGTTTCAGAAAAAAAAATCAGTCTAAAACATCAATTGCATTTCTATACATCAATAACAAAAAAATTAAGAAAAGCAATCCCATTTACAATTGCATCAAAAATAACAAAATTTCTAAGAATAAATTTAATGAAGGAAATGAAAAAACTCTACTCTGAAACTATAATACATTGATGAAAGATATTGAAGACACAAATATTATTGGAAGGATTAATGTTGTTATAATGTCCATACTACCCAAAGCAATCTACAAGTTCAACGCAACCCCCATCAAAAGTCCAATGGTATTTGTCACAGAAACAGAAAAAAACAATCCTAAAATATGTATGGAACCACAAAAGACCTCAATTAGGCAAAACGATCCTGAGAAAGAACCAGAAACCTGGAGTCATCACCACACTCCCTGATTTCAATCTATACTACAAACCGAGAGCAATCAAAACAGTATGGTATCAGCAGAAGAACAGACATATTGATTAATGGAACAGAATAGAAAGCCCAGATTTAAGCCCGTGTATATATGAGCAATTAGTTAACTAACACAAAAGAGCCAAGAATATACAATGGAGAAAGAAAAGTCTTCAAAAAATGGTATTAGGGAAACCTGATAATCACAGCAAAAGTATGAAACTGGACCTGTATCTTAAACCACCCACAAAAGTAAGCTCCAAATGGATTAAAGACTTGAGCATAAGACCTGAAACCATAAAACTATTGGAAGAAAATATAGGGAGTAAGCTTTTAGACATGGGTCTTGGCAATGATTTTTTTGTATTTGACACCAAAAGCAAAGGCAATAAAAGAAAAACAAATGGGGCTACATCAAAATAAAAATCTTCTGCACAGCAAAGGAAATCATCAACAGACAAGGTCACAAAAAGGCGATATATAGGGGAAGGGTTAAAACATTCACAAATCACATATCTACTAAGGGGTTAATATCTAAACCATGCAAATAATTCATACAACTCAACAGCAAGAAAACAAACAAGTTGAGAAAAAATGAGCCGTTGAACTGAATAGGTGTTTTTCCAAAGAAGACATGCAAATGGCCAACAGACTCCTGAACAGGTGCACCATATAACTCATTATCAGAGAAATGCAAATCAAAACCACAATGAAATATCTCACACCTGTTAAAACGACTGTCATCAAAAAGACAACAGAAAACGATTGTCGGCAATAATGTGGAGAAAAGGAAACCTTTGTCCCTGTTGGTGGGAATGTAAATTGGTGCAGCCAGTAAGGGAAACAGTATGAAGGTTCCTCAACAATTAAAAAAGAATGACCTTGGGGCGCCTGGGTGGCTCAGTTGGTTAAGCAACCGATTCTTGATTTTGGCTCAGGTCATGATCTCATCATGAGATTGAGTGCCATGTGGGAGTCTGAGCTGACAACGTGGAGCCTGCTTGGGATTCTCTCTCTCCCTTTCATTCTGCCCCTCACACACACTCTCTCTCTCAAAACAAATAAATAAATTAAAAAAAAAAAGAATGACCATATGATCTAGCAATCCTACTTCTGGGTGTATATCCAAAGATAATGAAAACAGGATATTGAAGAGGTATCTGTACCCCCATGTTTATTGTTATAGTATTCACATTAGCCAAGATATGGAAACAACCTAAGTGTCCTTCAATGGATGAATATATAAAAATGCATATATATATATATATATATATATATACACACAGTGGAATATTCTTCAGTCATGAGAAAGAAAGAAATCCTGCTACTTGCAACAGTACAGATGGAACTTAAGGTCATTATACTAAATGAAATAAGCCAGACAGATATAGAGAAATACTTCATGGTATCTCTTATATATAAAATATTTTTATTTTTTTTATTTTTTTTTTAATTTTGAGAGAGAGAGAGAGAGCATGAGTAGGGGAGAGGGGCAGAGGGAGAGAGAGAGAGAGAGGATCTTAAGCCAGCTCAAAGTTCAGCACAGGCCTGACACAGGGCTCTATCCCATGACCAGGATCATCACCTGAGCCCAAATAGAGTCAGACACTCAACCAACTGAGCCGCCCAGGCAACCCTAAAATATTTTTTAAAGCAAAGCAAAGCAAAGTCAAACTCATTGAAACGGAGCGTAGAAAGGGGCTTTCCAGGAACTGCGGGGAGGAGGGGCTGAGGGGGGATGGAGATTGGAAAAGATTGGTAACAGGTACAAATTTTCAGCTATAATATGAACAAGGTCTGGGTATCTAATGGGAAAATGGTAACTGGAGTTGACAACACTGTATTGTATAACTGAAATTTGCTAAGGAAGCAGACCTGAAATATTATCACAAAAAAAGACGTATATGTGAGGTCATGAATGTGTTAGTTAACTGGATGGAGGGGAATTCTTTTACAATCTATATGTATTTCATATCACCATGATTGTCCACTTTAAGTATCTGACAACTTTATGTCACTTATATTTCATTAAGGCTGAAATTTAAAAAAAACAAAAACAAAACTTAGTCACAATCCCATATATTACATTTCCCTAAATGAAAGTTTATATTCTTTGACCAATATCCACACTTCTTCCCCACTCCCACCCCCTACCAACTAGCATTCTATTCCCTATTTTGTGTGAGTTTACCCCTTTCTGGGGGGTTTCACGTTAGACCATGCATTACTTGTCTTTTTCTCTGCTTTAGTTCACTTAGCATAATGTTTCCCAGTGTCATCCCCCTTCTCGTGGATGGCAGGATTTCCTTTTATTTTAAGGCTGAATAATATTCCACTGTGTGTGTGAATGCCTGTGTACACACACACACACACACACACACACACACATTCACCCATCAACAGACACCTAGGTTGTGCCCATATCTTGGCTATTGTGACAAATGTGGCCGTGAACATGCAGGGTGGAGATCTCTTCAATATCCTGTTTTCATTTCCTTTGGATATATACCTGCAAGTGGGATTGCTGGATCATATGGTAGTCCTATTTTTAATAATTTGAGAACCCTCCCTACTGTTTTCCATGGTGATGCACCACATTACATTCCCATGAACAGTACTCAAGATTTCCCTTTTCCCTACATCCTCCTCAACACTTGTTACCTCCTGTCTTTCGATAATAAAGCAAAAGACAGTAAATGTGGATTCAGAGCTTGTTTTACTCCATTTTCTTTGCTCTTCCATCGTGCAAACATAGGGGAGGTAGAACCTTACCTCTACCCTCTTAGGGTCTTCCGCTGGACCTGAGAATGACCTTGACATAAACCAGATTAACAGGTGAAAAGCACCCAGATTTCATTCAGATTTTGGGTGACAAGGGAGCCCGGTAAGGAAATACAGACCCAAGGAAGTGCCAACCCTAAATGCTTTTTATACTAGATTGAACAAGGAGACGATGTTGTTGAGAAGTAACTGAAATATACGGGGAAACTAATGGAAGTGGAGCGTTTTGTTTTGTTTTGTTTTGTTTTGTTTTGTTTTTGACAAGGTCTGCTTGTACAGACTTCTCTTGGCTTTGGCTCCCCATTTCTGGTGATAAGAATGTTTCCTTCTAGTTAGATAGGGAAACTCTTAAGACTCATACCCACTGCTTTCAGGAAGAAAAGGGAAAGTCAGACCGTTCTTCTCCCATTTGCTATTTTTTTCCCGTGCCTTTAGCTCAAAATGCACCTTATGCCAAAGTGTCATATTTACGAGTGGCCTACTCTGTCACCTTCCACACACTGCACAACGAAGAGTTTTCAGTTTGTCAATTAGAAGATGTACATGAATATCGGTACAAGAGCAATGGACGTATTTCCGGTTAACTTATAAAAAGATAAATAAAATATTTAACTGTATATAACCTATATGTTAATAGTCTGATTTTTCTGTCACAATGAATCATTCACTCAGAATAAGAGGGAAAAAAAATAACCAAAGAAGCCTGAGGTAGACATTTCATCACAGGCAAGAGGGTGCTACAAAATCAGGAGAGGGCAATTATTCTAAGAAGGAAACAACAACAAACAAACAACCCCTAAAACTAGCTATATGTCTATAAAGTGAGTTTCTGTAATCTTTGAAAGCTATTTCATGTGATATCTGAGTACATGAAATTATGATTTCAGAATCAGCCACATGACTAAGCAGTGGATAAAATAGATGTTGAGAATTTTTTTTTGAATTTTTTAAATGTGTATTTATTTTTGAGAGAGAGAGACAGAGTGCGAGATGGGGAGGGGCAGAAGGAGAGGGAGGCACAGAATTCGAAGCAGGCTCCAGGCTCTGAGCTATCAGCACAGAGCCCGATGCGGGGCTCGAACCCACGAACTGGGAGATCATGACCTGAGCTGAAGTCAGACGCTTAACCGACTGAGCCACCCGGATGCCCCAAGAATTTAGAGTTAGGTCTAATCTTTAGATTTGCCTTAAAATGACCAAATGGGTTCCTCGATAATGACATGTTCCTATCATTTATTTGATTGTGTTTTTTTTTTATTGTTCCAGGTCTTAATTAATTTTGGTGTTGAGTCTCTGTATTTATGAGAAAAGTATTAATTTTCTTTTTTTGATTTACTAAAACATCTACAACCTTTGATGAAACAGCAAATGGGTAGCTCATGTTTTAGTTGGGGGGTACTGTTCTAATTCCAACATTTCCCACCTCTTAGGAAGACCTAACATATTTGAACATATTATATCATACAAAAACAAAGAAACAAGGGAAAAATAATAGAATTTAACAAGCTTTTTATGATATGTCTGAAACCTTTGCTTCTGCATTGGTAAGTAAGACATCCTAAGGGAGAAAAATCATAAAGCAAATGAAAAGCAAAGTCAAATGTTACATGCTCGATGTTAGACTCTAAATGTGGGCACATATAACACATTATAAAATCTGATCCCCCAAAACACAGGTAATCCATAAAAATATTTAACCATTTCTATTTCTATTACAGGATTTCTGTGTTAAAAGATCCCTAAAATCTTGAAGGAGTTTTATGAATCTTACAGTAATAAATATAACTGAATTAAGACCTACGAATGATATTTCAGCAGCAGGAGAATTACTCTTGTGATTACCAGGTATATCACTTTTACAAGTATATTTTTATTTGGTTGTATTTCCTGGCCTTATCTTTAAAATTTATTGGTATAGATTATTATTTTTAACAGCCCTGCAAAGAGAGAAATCAAATAGAGTTTTATGATTTCAAAATTATTTTGCTCCAGCAGCTTTATGTCTGTGAGAAAGTGAAATTTCTTACAGTGAAATCCAATGATGCAAATGGGTTGCTGACACCCTTGAATTAATGTAAGGAAAATCTATGTACACTCAAAATAATTTAAATGACCAATAGTTGTACTTTTGGTCGGACGTTAAAATGAGAATGATGACATACTCTCCATACTCAATTCTTTGGAGGTGGCTCTGTATTTTCTATAAATTACTTCAACGATGTAGGTAGCAATAATCTGCTCATACATTTTAGTTTGCATCGCCTTTCAAAAATTCTAACCACGTGTCAAATTCCCTCTCTTTCAACCAATTTTATTTAATGACATTAACACATTCTGGAACATTCAACTCTAATTTAATTGGTTGATTAATAGAACCTTCGAAGGTTTTATTTCTGCTTACAAATTTATGGTTTGAATGAATACAGCATTGGTCTTCCGTCTGTATGTACGGAAAATTAATTTCTAAGATGGGTTGGTTCAAAGTAACTTTGCGCATACAGCTAAGGGAATTGATAAAATGCCTTAGGTACATTATTTTCCATTATGTAACCTTGTCAAGTAGCAAGCACATATCCCCGAGCCATTCAAAATCACAATTGGTTTCTATTAAATTCTAGTAATTCACATTTTATTTATTGGGATTAATATTGATTATGTCCCCTCAAAGTAGCTTTTCTATAAGCTCGCTGCCTTTTGTTGAAGTACAGGAAACAACAACCACATCATTAATTCATAGAGGTCTTTGATTTGAAGCTATGGTAAAAAACCTACCTATAAAACTCAGCTTATAACATTTCTAAGTACTCATATTTAGACTCCAGCTTATGAAACAAATCATTTAAGCTAAAGTGTCACTAAGTCACAGAGAAAATGAGGGGTTCAAGAATGGTAAGCAATAAATCTAAAACTATCTTAAAATCCTCTAGTGAAAATCAGGGCCAGTCTGAATGTTGACGATGACAGAAAGCTTCAGGAGGTAAGAATTTATTCAGGTATAGACTTACAAACACTCAGAAGACCAAACATCGGAGAAAACAGAAGAAAAAGGGGGCAGAAATAATGATCCAAAGGTAAAAGAGAAAAATGAACAAACCAACAAAAGTGAAGACTAGAAGGTACTTGGAAAAATAAATTAAAATAGATAAGGTTTGCAATGGTTCAGCCTACAATCTAGAAATTGATAAAGACAAAGGAATTCTGTAGAGAATGATAAGAGTAATGGAGGCAGAAGAGAATCCTGTTTTAAAAACAGACATACTCTTAGAAATACAGAGGTTTAGCTTTATTTACAAGAACTGAGAGACTCACGGGGAATATTTGGCCCCTCATGGTTTCATGTGCCTCGGACAGGAAACTTGGCTCATGTGAATGATCTATGTGAAGTGAATACTTTGATGCCTAATTTATTAGTTTTTAATGAAGACTAGATCACAGATCCGGAACAAGTCAATAACCTTACTCTAGGTCTTATTTTCAATTACCTATTGCCAGCGAAGTGCAATTCATTTCCTCGTTAGCGGTAGTTCCTGAGTCACTATTGAAAAGCAAACATGTAAATCATTTTTCTCTCCTAAGTTTCCAAGGCCAGAGAAAATAACAAAGGTGGTACTGAAACTTCTTTGACGTGAATCCCGCACTGATTATTCATTGATTTTATTTTATAGTGTTCGTTACTTCCTAAAAATGTGAAGGAGGCAGCTTACCACGGAAGCTATAAATACAGAGCAAATAAACAAGTATTTAAAGAGTAATAATAATAATTAATAATAATAACGCAAAACACAGTGGAGAGAAAGATCATTTCTGACACCTGAAGGTAAGAGTATGTAGCTTTAAGCACAAAACGTATCTTCGTGAATTTATGGTACTAAACTTTGGAAACTACTGGCCCCCATTAAAGTCTTTTCCATTCCCCAAGGCTTCCCAGGTTCAGCTTCGCTGAGAGCTCTGCATCCTATTCTGTATCTCCCTCTGTAACTGGATGTGTATCTAGAAATTATGTATCGGCCTCTCTGATTGCTTACCTTAAACTCCAAAGTCCAACCTATTTTGGACCAGACTGATTCCTCTGTATGAAGGGGGTACCCTTTTTTCCTTTTGATGGGCTGATGAATTTCTGTCTTCAAAATTTGGGGGGCTAAAGTTCTTCTCCCTCTGATGTTTTTCCTACTCATCCTAGATATAATTAATGGCTTATATCTGTAGCTCCATATCAATAGCTTATATCTGTAGCTCCAAATCAATCTTTTTCTCCATATCAATAGCTCCCACTATTGATACATCTCTTAAGAGTTCATGGAGCAGGGGTCATCTGGGTGGCTCAGTCGGTTGAGCGCCCAACTTTGGCTCAGGTCATGATCTCGTGGTCCATGGGTTCCAGCCGGGCGTCAGGCTCTGTGCTGACAGCTGGGAATCTGGAGCCTGCTTCAGGTTCTGTGTCTCCCTCTCTCTCTCTGCACCTTCCCCACTCAAGCTCTGTCTCTCTCTGTCTCAAAAAACAAAAACAAAAACAAAAACAAAACAGAGAGAGAGAGAGAGTTCTTGGAGCTTATATCTTATTGCTGTATTTGGTTGCTTATCTTCCTCAGAAATTTTAGGATATATGAATTATAAAGATTTTAATTGTTAACAAATACTTGAAATGAGTTGATAAGAATGTGTAAAAAGCGTCAGAACTGATAAATAAAATTCAAGTTTCTTGATGATTATCTACTTCAATTTTGCACATTTCCTTAAAGTCACTTGCTAGAGATGTACCCCACACCATTTATATTTTGACAAGCGATTTGCATTAACATTTAATAAATGACTAAATAAACACCTAAATAACTTGCAGTGCTATTATCACCATTGGTGTCCTTGCTGAATGGAAGATGAAACATAGAAATCTATTATTCTAAACTGGAAGTATCTAAGAGAAGAAGATGTAAATAAGGAAATAAAACAAGTAGAAGTAAATACAAAGCCATAAAAGTATGCCAGGTACTGTAAACCATTTAAAAACATAAATACAATCGACATGAATCTGTTTATCTTGTAGAACCCCACATGGGTTAGTTTAGTGCACAACAAGAATGAAAGAACATATCCTGAAAAAAAAAAGAAAAAAGAAAAAGGAAAAGCGAGAGCTGCCAAGAATGAAAGTCAGTGATTTTTGCCTAAACAAACTGTAAACCCCTCCTTCCCTATATACAGCAGGATGCTTGGGTCACAGTCTCCAAGTCTTTTGTTCTGATGATGAGCACTATGTTTCATTGGCCTGCAGGCCAGAAGACTATTTAGCAATGGAGACATTTTAAAGTACCAAATATTTGGTGGAACATCGGACCAAATGTTTATTTCAGATCAATAAATATACGTTGGAGACCAAGGATTGATTTTAAGGTTCTGTGACCTATTAGTGTTGTGTAAAATCTGAATATCTAACTAGTTCTATAAAATCTAAACAAATAACTAGTTGTACAAAATCTGAATGTCTAACTTTCCAGGCTACAATAAGATTATATGATTTATACCCCTTGATTTCCTGCCCCCCCCCTTCCCCATTCCAGATTTCTGACTGGGCCCTATATTTGAATCTTATTAATTCCCTTCTTCATTGTTATCTCTAATTATAGAGCTGTCAATCTCAAAACCCACAAAAGAGGGAAATTTGAAAACATTCTGGATTTGTATTATACTATTGAATGCATTGTGGGTTTTTTCGTATGGCTGGAAGGAGACAGCTTTAAATGAACTTTTCACAGGGGAAAAAATAGGTGAGTGTTTAACAAGAAAAAAAGGGAATTGACAGACATATAATTATTTTAGTGTCTGCACTTTGTTTCTTTCTTCCCTTTTGTCAGCTGCCTTCTCTCTTGACTCGCCAACATATCCCCCAAAAGTTATTTCATTCATTCTCCTTTTATCACATGTACAAAGAGGCCTGAACAGGCATCTCTTTGGGTTTTCTTCTTCAGGTGAAGCATTGAGAGTTGGCTGCAGGAACGCCGGGACTGAAATCTTCAGAAGCCAGGGGACTTGGCCCACGGCAAGAGTCATAGCCCCCACATTTATCTAGAGAAGAACGTCCTCGTAATTACTGGTTTTCAGCACAAAAACTATCCATGTGATGCAATCCAGAAGGATTCATTAAAAAAAAAATCAACGGAATACTTGTAATTAGAAAGGACACCAAAAACGTATGTGAGCTGAATGCCAGAAGTGAGTTTCACTCTGTGTGCATGTCAATATCCTTGTAATCCTCCTGCCATCAATAATAATCATAATTCAGGTGAGGGAAACAAAAAGAAGTCAGAGGTGTTATGCAAAAACTGTTTTTACAAAATGAAAGTGAAAAGACAGGAGAAAAATTCAGCCGGGGAATTACTCTCACTTTATGAATTGTAACCTCTCATCTCTGTGTATGGTAGCTGTCCCCATTACTTGAATCTACAGAGATGTCATTAAAATTCAATATGGCTTTAAAAATATGCACGTTTCTAACATTTATAACACTGTCACTTGTCTCAGGGTGAGGCCCCAATGTATGTTTTGATATTTTATTGTCAAAACTGTGTTTACTCTTCACCCCAAATTTCTAAACAAAACCAGAAAGCACAAAGCAAAACCCAGACTTACTATATACTATATATTCAGACATTGGTGTTTGAAATTAAGGTATTTGTATATATATTTTTTATATATTAAATTACATTTTATATATTAAATTATTTTTACACAATAAAAGTACATAACATTAATTCTATCCAACGCTAAGGTATGTCTTCTTTGTAACTGAATTATATTATCACAGCTATTAGAAACTATATTTTGGATCACTGTATGAAAGAAGAATGAGTGACAGACCGGAGAATTGCTTTAGGAATATTACCATCTTTATTTAAAGAATTCTTACATGGCATTATCCTCTGACATTTCACATGCATCCTATGAATATGTATTGATAGAAGTTCAGATAAGATTACTTCCAGAAAATCCTGTCTCGTAGATTGCTGAATGAGTTTTAGTTACATATTGGCTGAAATTGGCCGAATGTTTCTTTATTAGTAGAATGTCTAAAACAGTATATCATGACACATTACTTAATTCAGTATAATGACTTCAACTGTGAAATTTCTGTCTAAAATCAGAAGGAGGTGAACTGATTCTTTCAGCATAAAAATTATAGTAGTATCAGTTATTTTGAATACAGCTAGATTCAAGTCTCAGAAGCCAGGATTTGGCTTACTTAAGGAGAATACTTCCTTCTCGCGAGTTGTGGTCATTTATTTTATCCTATCCCACTTTTAAAGTTTGCTGCATTCCCTTCTTATAGTCTAATTATTTTTAAAGTATGTAAAATGGAGTTAAAAATTAAGGGTCTGCTTGATTCTTGCAACTTTAATACCACGACACGTTTCTTTTATGACGTGGAAAGTAACACATTGCAATATATGACAGGTGGTTTTCATTCCAAAAGGAACCAGAACGAATGTCAGGTTTATCTAAGGGGAAAAATACCATTGGTACTTCATATAAATCTCTTCTTCTATCCCCCAAATACAAATTAGCTTAATGTATGGTAGCAACTAACAATGACAATAAATGACTCATGACTGCTGGTCTAGTGATAATGTTGAAGCATATTCTTTCCTCTCTGATGTATAGCTCAATCCATCAAACTATCAACAAATATATGTAATTAAGAAAACTGTATTTATCTCTTCCGGCTTCAAAATTCCAAATCTTAATATATGATGGGCAAGATTCAACATTAGGTGCTCTGACAGTTGGTCCCAAACTGGGACAGTTTGGTCCCTTTTTGCCAGGCACGATGAAAAAAAAACCAAAAAACCAGGAACTCATCTGGCAGATACATATGGTAATTATAGCTGGAGTAGTTTATACTATTGTTCAAGAGTATTCAGCCCTAGCTTCCTCTTCACTCTCACGGAGGAAAATATGTCCCTGCTCCTCGCCTTTGGCCTCAGCCACATTAATCGCTTTGTCCAGTGCAACATTAGTAGTCACGATGCAAGCAGGGACCTGCGGTGTTTATGGTTGGTCTGCGTGCACTCTTGCCTCTTCCAATCACTGTCTGAAGAACATCTCTGGCCAGCCCGTTTGCCCAAGGAAGATGAGTAGCAAAGCAGCAGATGACCTTGCCAACTTCTAGACCAGCAGTTGGCTGCAGAGTTGCCCTGAGCCACGAACCTGTAGACCAGGCAGCTATTGGCCACGGCACAGGCAAGTTAGTGGACCCAGCTGAGACCACGGATAATCCGCCGATGCGTGAGAAATAGGAACTTCTTATCACGTGCCATATTTCACTGCTGCCCAGATGAAAGCCAACATTTATGGGATCTCTTACGTGCACCAGATACTGTTCTAGCACCTTACATTTTATAGTTTTACATCAATTTGTTTAATCTCCACTACAGTTCTGTTGCAATCAGCATCCCATTTTACTGCAAAGGAGACTGAGACACAGAGAGAGAGGTTAAGAATTTGTGCAGTGAGGTACAGCTAGTGAGCGGTGGTACTGGGATTCACATTCTTGCTGCGTGGTTCCAGAGCCACTCAACTGATTGACTCTCAGTAGGTATTTTCTATGTATTTGACTTAAGGCAGTGTGCAACATAGATAGACATAAATGATATGGTCACTATGAAAATAGAGGCATCATTTTTTAAGTTTCTTTATTTTTGAGAGAGAGACAGAGAGAGAACGCCTGTGAATGGGAGAGGGGCAGACAGAAAGGGAGAGAGAGTCCCAAGCAGACTGCACACTGTCAGCACAGAGCCTGCTGCGGGGCTCGATCTCACCAACCATGAGATCATGACCTGAACTGAAACCAAGAGTTGGATACTTAACCGACTGAGTTACCCAGGCACCCCAACACCACTAACTTTTTTTTAAATTGTTTTTAATGTTTTTTATTTATTTTTGAGACAGAGAGAGACAGAGCATGAGCAGGGGAGGGGCAGGGAGAGAAGGAGACACAGAATCCGAAGCAGGCTCCAGGCTCTGAGCTGTCAGCACAGAGCCTGACGCGGGGCTCGAACCCACAGACCGTGAGATCATGACCTGAGCTGAAGTCGGATACTCAAACAACTGAGCCACCCTGGCTCCCCAGCACCACTAACTTTTTAATCAAACATCCCAGAACTGATCTCACCATGTGTTTTTAAGACCTGCTCCCCGGTCATCATTACTTTCACCAGAGTTACACATGTAGGGATTTGAGGGTCTTTTCAGAGCCCTCCGTTTCTTTTATCCTCCAAATCCAAGTGGCTACCTAGTCCTCTCCATGGTTCCTCTGAAAGCGCCTCTAAGCCACACTTTCCACTCGACCACTTTCATTGACCTTGATTTGTTCCATTGTCTCTCACCCAGATAGTACAATGACTTCTTAAATGATCTTCCCACTACGTGTTCCTGTTTCTGTTTTTTAAGTGCGTAGGGCTTGCAAATATGACTTTCTGACTGGTGGCCTTCTCCAGTCAATCTGATCCTCAAAGGAAAAAAATGTGTAAATGCATGTACACCCAAAATCATGCATGTAATTCAGAGGGTCTTTTGAACCTCTGCAGACTGTGCAGTGATCCCTCAGGGCACTGGATCCCGTCATTGCTCTGACCCCTCCCACCCAATAAGATCAGATATTTTTCAAAAATGGACATCTAATTATGTCCCTTCTCCAATTAAACCCTTCAGGGACAGCCTGTCTCCTGCAAGGTAAAAGTCAAATACATCAGTTTAGAATGATAAGGTTCATTATCATTCCACTTGAGTTCTTCATTTTGGCTTTTTTTTTTTTAAAGTTCCCTACATGTACCATGGCCTTCAGTCACATTTAAAGCTCTCCAAAAGTCCTCAGCTGGCTTCATCCATTCTGTTTATCAATTCTTCTCTGCTTCGAGCACATTCTTCCTCACTGTCTTCCGGGTGAACTCCTGACCCAGGGCCCCTGCCACTTTCTCTATTAGAACATTCACCTGCCTCTGGCATAATGGATTTATCATTTGTCAAAGTCAGAGCATCCCATGAACTCTCTGAAAACACGAACCCTGTCACTCACATCAGTGATAGCCATTATCTAACTCAGTGTCCAGCTGTTAGCAAGTTCTTAAAGCAAGTTCCTATAAAAGAAGTGGAGGAGAAAGAGAAAGAGAGGGGGTGGGGGGGAGAAAAAAGAAGTTGGGGAAAGGAAGGAAAAAGGGAAGGGGGGGAGGAGGGGAGGAAGGAAAAGAACTAAACGATTCTGTTGAACTGAAGACCTTACATAGGTATGGCTGTGAAGACAATTCTATTTATGAAAAGGAAGATAGGTAATATATATTGAGCACGTTTTGAGTGGATATCACATAGGAAACATTCCCTGTCTACTGTCACCTAGTTCTTACAGCAGCTGTGTTTGTTAAAGCTTATAGGTGAATTCAGTGACACACAGAGGACTACCTCTGAGTAGATGGTTTGCATGCCATCTCTGGGTTGGGCAGGGATGGGGCTGGGATCCTGACCACTTTTTCCATCACACTGGTTAGTCTTCTTAACAAAAGTCAACGAAGGATTTAGCCGTTCCCTGATTTACATACAATTTTTCACATGGATCCCAGGAACTCAGAAATGCACACAAAAATGCATGCCTACTTTCCAAAGATGCTGATTTAAAAATATATATATATTGCCAAAGTTGGCTAACATACAGCGTATACAGTGTGCTCTTGGCTTCAGCGGTAGATTCCTGTGACTCATTGCTTCCATACGACACCCCGTGCTCATCCCAACAAGTGCCCTCCTCAATGCCCATCACCCATTTTCTCCTCCAAAGGTGCTGATTTTTAATTTTGCTAAGCCAAGTCAGCTCACTTAACATTAACCGGTCTTACTGCAAGGGTATCAAACTTTCCTTATTGATGTACAGGTTTAGGTCCAAGGCTGGTACATTATGTCTTAACTTAGCCACCAGTTAATGCTTGCTTTTGGCTGAAACACAAAATCCAGTTCCAAGTGGTGCTAGTATAAGATGTAAAGAAAGATAAGCCTGTCACTTTCCATTTCTTTCTCAATAAACATCAACATAAAGCAATCGAGTATACTTGGTTCTACTTATTAATAGTACACGGAAAACAGAGACCCAAGCAAAACTTCACCGCTGCTGCCAAAATACAGGGTCGGAAGCACCCAGAATAAGCGGCGACAGCCATAAGTAGCTTAAAGAACAGAGTGAACGGTTGCTTTTGTGATTTTACAGGCATGCAGAGAAGGAATGGCTACAGGCATCTTTTTCAGCGCAAACTGGATTCTACTTGTGAATGGGGTGGCCCAATGCACCATCTACTGTCCAGCTGCCTGGAGCCTCTTCCTCCCCCCCCCCCCCCCAGCACCCAGGAGCCCCGCCCTGTGTCGTGGTCGTGGGTGGGGCTGCCAGGAGGGTGGCTGTGCTCTGCCCCTGGCAAAGATAACAGAAACTGACATCTTTTCAGAGCCCTGGCTTCTAAAGAGGGTGATTATGTCTGCAGCTGCTTTGGCTCTTCGCTGAAAAAAGTGTTTGTGTCTCAGATACCCGCTTCTAAATCATGTGGCGGTTTCCATCTAGGACCAAAGATGTGTTTGTCTTCAGACATTTCTCTGTTCATATCTTTCATGGTCTTCTAGGGGTTGTAGTCAAAACCGTTTAATTCCACTTTCTAACAGCTTAAATGCTTTTAAATACTTAATGATTTTTATCCAGTAGCTGCCAAATGCAGTCCTGAACTCTGAGCTTCTCCAGATCATTAAAAACTAGCCCTCCCATTGCACCGTGTTTTTTTCTGAACAACAAGAAGAAAGAATTATTATAAACAGCATATATGATCCTGAGTGCTGTTGAGGTGGGGCGGGGGGTTAAACTTTTTTGAAGCGCTGGGTCTGTTTATTATAATGTGGATAAAGACATTGTTATGAACATTCTAGAAGTCTTAATGTTTGAAGTGAGATCTGCTCGGTTCCATATATCATCTCAATGGTCAGACCTTTCTTGATTCATTTCAAGATGACTGCTTCCCCAACCTAAATCAGCCATATTTCTTTTGATCGGTAGTAGACAGAGCCTTAGAAAAGTTTAGAGTCTTAGGTTGTTAATAGTTTCATGAACCTGGATGGTGATCAAGTTTAATCCTATTTTCCTTGAAAGGAAATTGAGACACAGCCACTGCCAAAAATGTTCTCAAACTTTAATGTACTCAGAATTACCTGGAAGCTTTGCTAATAGGCAGGTTGCTGGACCCCCACCCCTAAAATGTTGGTTTCAGTAAGTCTGGATGGGATTGGAGAAAATCTGTTCCTAGCAAGCTCCTAGGTGATGCTGATGGTGTTGGTCACCAGGCCATTCTGTGAGAATCGCTGGCCTGAAGGATTGGCCAAAGAGACAAACAGGATGGAAACACGACCTCATCACTTCTAAAACAGTGTTTTGCCACTCCTCCTAGCATGTCTTTGTCTCCCAATCCCCTACGCCAATTCCACTAAAAGTAACGTTTCCATTGAACGAACTCTTATGGCGGGTGTCAACCAATGAAGAAAAAGATGTCCTTTGTTGAGATTTTCATTCCAAGAATGATAAATAGCAGCCTAGAGCGCCTTCCCAACTGTATCTGTTCTATCATGGAAACGGACTATGATAAAAAGGTCTTTGGGCATTGGGTTGGAACGGCATTAGTATTAGGTTTAACAAAAGCTAAAGTACCTTTAAAAAAGAAGGAAAGGGGCACCTGGGTGGCTCAGTCGGTTAAGCATCCGACTTCAGCTCAGGTCACGATCTCACGGTCCCTGAGTTCGAGCCCTGTGTCGGGCTCTGGGCTGACGGCTCAGAGCCTGGAGCCTGCTTCCGATTCTGTGTCTCCCTCTCTCTCTGCCCCTCCCCCTTTCATGCTCTGTCTCTCTCTGTCTCAAAAATAAATAAAAGTTAAAAAAAATTTTAAAAAAAAGAAGGAAAGAAGGAAAAGTGGGAGGACTATCCACTGTGCACTTTTTTTTGGGGGGGTGGGGAGAAGGGATGTTTGAAATTCACATTTTGTTCTATCAGGAAGCTGCAAGTTGAATAATCATATATGAATACTATTAATATAAACTGTATAGCACAGTTTTTTTCCTGAGAACTTTTTCCCCTAGACATAAGGAGGATTTAAATACCGATAAACAGCCACGTCCAGGTCTTTCCAATCAGGTTGCTGTCTGATACCCGTGCTAGGTCTACCTTTATCTCCAAACTGCAGGCGTAAGGACACCACGGGCTTCCAACCTTCTATCTGTTGCGCTAAGCAGGTCACCAGCATGGCTCATGAGATATCTCATTCCCCCTGCCGCCAGCCTGGTGGGAAGCTGGAATAGTTAATGAAGGTGTGCATACTTACATGTGAGGAGGGGCCACAGGCATGCCTTCCTCTGTCTCAAGGTTATGCTCCTTGTATCATGTCTTTGTCTCCCAATCCCCTACGCCAATTCCACTAAAAGTAACGTTTCCATTGAACAAAATCTTATGGCGGTGTCGAACCAACGAAGAAAAAGAAAATGGCAAAAGGAAAAACAAAACGCTTGTTTGTTCCACAATCTGTAAGTTGTATAATGTAGGGCTTTATAGTACCTTCTTGATAAATGAATTATAAATAGATTTATTAAGTTGAAAAGGCAATATGAGTAAGTGAGGGGCCACAAGATTTGGGAACAGAAATGGAGAAATCATCTTAGACAGATATATGGACTCTCTTGAAAATATCTTCTAGGGTCCTAGCGGTGCCACTGGACTCATGAAGGATTGTTAGCAATGCTGGATACTTCTGTTCAAGCTCTAAATGCGTTGTAAGTCCTTATGCATACAAAAGAAAACTTTGCATTTATATAATACGTGATGGCACATTTGATGCTCCTTCATCTTGTACCTTTCTGATTGTGTTGCGTGCATTCGTCTTTACCCCTCCTCACTCCCCACGCCCACCCTTATCCCTGACTCAGCCCAGGCATGGGGGATCCTAACAACCCAGGTGACCTATCACCACCGCCACTGTGTTCATCAGTTTTCATCTTTTTGGAATGCTCTTTCCCTCTCTCCTTGCCTATTTAAATCCTTTCTTTACTTCCAAGCCTGAAGTAACAGCCACTTCTTATGTTAAGCTACCCTTCCCACGTTTTTGTTCAATAATTTATTTTTTTATACCAACGTTTAGCATTGGAACATTAACCTTTGCCCTGTTATCAAATTTCAGGGAGCATGCCTTCTATTGGTATAGTAGGGATACATGAAACAAGTCAACAGGAACTTAGTTATGGGGAGTATTTACTTCAGGAAAATTCCGAGTTTTAAAAAATTTAATATGGCTTCTAGCTGATAGTCTCCAATGTTACACCCTGATTATGGCTTTGTTAAGAGAACAGGCTTGAGTGTCACATTGCCTGGGTTGGAGTTCCAATTCTACCACGTAAATGCTAGCAAGTTAGTGTTTCTGTATCTCAGGTTCTTCATGTGCAAAATGGAAATGAAGATAATACTCACCTCCTAGGGTTATTGAGGACGTTATATGAATTAATAAGGTGATTAGAACAGAGCCAGAACCATGCAGACAGACAGCAAATATTAATTACTTTCATGGTTACGATTCATGAAGATGTTTATGCTGCCCTAAGCAGCTCTTTAACTTGAAGATACCAGAACAATACTGTAATATATCAGAGTGATGGATTCAGACTTAGATATTCAGGTAAGACATGATAATAAACATGAACTCAATCCTTTCATTGAGCAAGGCATTGCCAAGTGGGAAGAGCATGCTTTCCACTTGCTTAGCTAAATTAAACATGCTATAAAACAACGTGGACCTTTTAACAGGCATTTTTGCACAGCCAATATCAGCGGTCAAAAAATACATAGAAATCACCCAATTTCTTTAGGAAGAGAGAGAAAAAGGATTTAAGGCTAATTTAAGGGCTTTTCAAAGTCTGAAGTACATGATGGTCTATTGCTTCTGGTGTTCATTAAGACTAGTAAATATTATGGGAAAGTGTATCACCAAAAAGGAAAACTGGAGCCCAAAGTAAAAATGTAAGCACCATAAGTATAATTGAAACAATGATGAAAGGATAGCAGTTATGTCCTTAGAAAAACAAAGGCTTATTAAAAATTTCCAGGAACTAACTCTTAAGTGTTCTGTAATTGTGATTCTTGTCAAAAACATACACACACACACACACACACACACACAACACCCCATGTCACATTGAGATGTTTACTATAATCTTAGTTCATCATGTACACTTTTCTATATGAAGCTATCATAATTGAAAAGATATTGTTAAATACCTTTTAAAACTTTTTAAAATCTTTATTTATTTTGAGAGAGAAAGAGAGAGAGAGAATGCATGATACTTGGGGAGGGGCAGAGAGAGAGAGAAAGAGAGAGAGAATCCCAAGCAGGCATTTCCTTGTCAGTGCAGAGCTCAACACATGTGGCTGAATTTCATGAACCATGAGATCATAACCTCAGCCAAAATTGAGAATTGGGCACTCAACTGACTGAGCTACCCGGGTGACCCAATATTACTAAATACCTTAAAGATACTCTCATGAGCCTGTAATTTATTAAATTATTTAAAATATAGTTTAGAGGTGCCTGGGTGGCTCAGTCGGTTGAGTGTCTGACTTTGGCTCAGGTCATGATCTCACAGTCCATGAGTTCAAGCCCTGCAATGGGCTCTGTACTAATAGCTCAGAGCCTGGACCCTGCTTCAAATTCCATGTCTCTGTCTCTCTCTATGCCCCTCCTCTGTTTGCACTCTCTCTCCCTCTCTCTCTCAAAAATGAATAAACATTAAAAAATTTTTAATAAAAATAAATAAAAGGCAAAGGAAATAAAAGAAAAAATAAGCTACTGGGACCTCGTCAAGATAAAAAGCTCCTGTACTGCAAAAGGAAACAATCAACAAACCTAAAAGGCAACCTACAGAATGGGAGAAGATATTTGCAAATGACATATCAGATAAAGGGCTAGTAACCAAAATCTATAAAGAACTTATCAAACTCAACACCTGAAAAACAAATAATCCAGTGAAGAAATGAGCAGAATACATGAATAGACACTTTTCCAAAGAAGACATCCAGATGGCTAACAGACAGATGAAAAAATTCTCAACATCACTCATCATCAGGGAAATACAAATCAAAACCACACTGAGATACCACCTCACACCTGTCAGAATGGCTAACATTAACAACTCAGGGAGCAACAGATGTTGGCAAGGATGTGGAGAAACGGGAACCCTCTTGCACTGTTGGTGGGAATGCAAACTGGTGCAGCTGCTCTGGAAAACAGTGTGGAGGTTCCTCAAAAAATTAAAAATAGATCTACCCTACAACCCAGTAATAGCACTACTAGAAATTTATCCAAAGGATACAGCAGTGCTGATGCATAGGGGCACATGTACCCCAATGTTTATAGCGGTGCTATCAACAATAGCCAAATTATGAAAAGTGGCCAAGTGTCCATCAACAGATGAATGGATAAAGAAGATGTGGTTTATGTATACAATGGAATACTACTTAGCGATGAGAAAGAATGAAATCCTGCCATTTGGAACAACGTGGATGGAACTGAAGGGTATTATGCTAAGTGAAACAAGTCAGTCAGAAAGACAGATATCATATGTTTTCACTCTCATGTGGAATTTGAGAAAGTTAACAGAAGACCATGAGAGAAAGGAAGGGGAAAAAATAGTTTCAAACAAAGAGGCAGGCAAACCATAAGAGACTGTTAAATACAGAGAACAAACTGAGGGTTGATGGGAGGGTGGGGCAGAGGGGAAAATGGGTGATGGGCATTGAGGAAGGCACTTGTTGGGATGAGCACTGGGTGTTGTACGGAAGCGATGAATCATGGGAATCTACCACTGAAATCAAGAGCACACCATGCACACTGTATGTTAGCCAACTTGACAATAAATTATATTAAAATAATAAAAAATAATTTAAAATTAAAAAATAATATAAATAAATAAACAGCTAGATAAACAAATAAATTAAAATGTAGTTTAAGTGACTGTAACCCCTGCCCAATAGGAATTTAATAATAATCCAAGATGGGAAATGCTGATGCTGTTATAAAATAAATGCGATATATATAGAAAACAAACAGAAGAAGAAAAGGAAAAAGTGATTACCTCAGTGCCATTTCACGAGAAAAAGTACCCAACGATGAAGAGGGAGTGGGAAAAGCAGAAAGCTAGTGAAGAATTAATATGTAGCCTTCCAAGTATAAGAAGAGACCCAAGATAGCCACAGAAATGGGATGAAACCAGTACATGGAACAGGTTTTGACCCAACACCTCTGTTCAGGGCAGACCTTTTGCTTGGAATTTCCCACACGTTTCTATCTTATACAAACCTGGACTTACTTTAAAAATAAGTTCTATTTAAATAAGTTCATTTATAGAAAAGAAATTTCAAAGGAGGAAAAACTAATCTCTGGTAATAGGGGAAAAATGAATCTATGATATTAGAAATTAGGTTAATGGTATATTCAAGGAGGGTAGTAACTTAAAAGGGCAAGCAGGTGTTTTCTGGGTTATGGTTGTATTTTGCTTTTTGCTCTGTGTGCCTGTTATACTGTTTTTCACATTGTTATACACATTCATTGAGCTATACAAGTATATATTGTGCACTTTTCTGTCTGTATGTTTTATTTAAATAACATTTGCATTTTTCAAAATGTCAACTCACACAGCCTCTGCTATGAAGCTTTCCTGCAATATTTTTTCCACCTTAGGTAAGTCTTCTTTTTCTAGTCTCTCGGTACCTGCAATATTAAAGTTCATTAAGAGCAAGAGAACATAAATATTTTCTTATTTTATCACCAGCAACCAGAAGAAGACTATTATTAATCAATGCTTAATAAATTACTGATGACATAAGTAATAACTGAATGACAAAAACCTAAGATTTGCATGATCAGAATATGAGTACCAGGAAGGGTAAGATAATTAAAAATTGTTGATAATCAAGATCTTGAAGAAGATATTAAAGAAAGTCCTTAACTTATATACAAATGACTAGTTAGCATGTAGATACTGTCTACCATTTCTTCACATTTCACACATTTTAAATTAATATTGAAGGTGAAAGTTACAGAGGCTCTTTGCCTGTAACTTATCTTATGGTATTTACTTTATATATATTTATCTTATTCCTGTATTTTCATTAAAAAAGGGTTTCCAGTCAAGGAAATGTGGTCAAACCATATTTATTAATTAATTTGCAAATAGAAACTATCTGATCATAATTACCTTGGATTTATTTATTCATTAAATACTTGTTGAGCCTCCTCTATGTGATAGAATTTTTCATATTCAAGAGATACAAATACAAACAAAATAAGTCCCTTTCCTCAAGGCACTTCCTGGTCAGTAGGAAGAGAAATGTATATATATTAATCGCTACACTAAGGATTAATACAGAGTGCTGGAAAAAGGTTTAGAAGAAGCTATAGTTCAGGTAAAGAAACCCAGATGTGAAACTTTTCTAGAGTTTCAAAGTAAGCAGATCTCTTGGCCTCAAAGACTTATCTTGATGTGATTTGTGATGTTATAAACTCCAAGGTCGTGAGACCAAAAAGCTTGTAGCAAAAGCACACTTTGGACCTAAAGATATAGGATGATTCCAGGTATTTGAGGGCTGTGGCTCTCATATTTCCAGTGAAGTTCTAGGCACAAATCGAGTCTTTAGCTCATTTCTTGATCATGCATGGTAATTTTTCACATTGTAGCTATTCAATCCATACTTGCTGATTTTTGAAACTGGGGATGTGGCTACGATGGCCTTATCTCTAGCATGTAATGGAAGTCTTTACTCCCATCCTTACAGCAAGAAAAAGCTGGACAAAGTGAAAACCAATGACATTTTGAAACACGCCCAGAGCCTTGATAACAAAAGCCTATTCTCCACGGGAAAAGATTTGCCAGAGTTTTCCATTTTCCAGATGGGGGAAAAAACTTCTTCTTCCCCAGCCACCTCTAGCCTTCCTGTGTAAGCTAAAGAGGAAAGACAAAACGAAACAAAACCCACAGCCAACAGGTCAGGGCTTTAAGGAAACTGATTGAAAATGCATCCAGGCAAGGGAGAAGGAAGGTTATGGCCCTCAGACACAGGCCCACAAAAACACGGAGCTGCAATCATAAAATTACAGATTACACTGCTTCTCCATGACTTCCCTTACACCTACATGTCTCCATACAATAATATACATTCCAGATACAAGGACTGTAAGACCTAGACTCTCTCTGAGAAGGAGCATTTAGGGAAGCCCAAAGTAAAGAGAGGAAACTAAACCAAGGACATTAGAGAAATTTGAAGCCTCCGGCATCTACAGAAAACATTAAACCTCACCACAGCTCATAGCTAGATTAACATAAATTCTCAAATTAAAGGCCTATTTACCTCCGTTCCTATTACCTGATAAGGCATGTCAGTCTTTTCAAAAAAATGTTTATTTATTTATTTTGAAAGAGAGAGTGTGAACAGGCGTGTTCATGAGTGGGAGAGGGGCACAGAGAGAGGAGAGACAGAATTCCTAGCAGGCTATGTTCCAACGATGCATGAGCCTGACACAGGGCTCAAATTCACCAACTGTGAGATCTTGACTTGGGTGGAAATCAGGAGTCCGACATTCAGCCGACTGAGTCACCCAGGTGCCCCAGCATGTCAGGCTTCTGGCGTGAAATTATAAGGCATGCCAAAAGGCAAAACACAAAAAAACGAACACAAAACACACACACACACACACACACACACACACACACCCCACAATGTGAAGAGGTAAAGCAATCATCGTGCTTAGACTCAGAAGTGACACAGATTTTGGAATTATCAGGCTGGAAATTTAAAATAAATATGATACATATGTTAAAAGTTTTAATGGAAAAAATACTCAACATGCGATAGCAGATAGGTAATGTAGGCAGTAAGAAGGAAACTCTGAAATAGAATGCAATGGAAATGCTGCAAATCAAAAACACTGTGATGGAAATAAAGAGTGTCTCTGATGGGCTCATCAGTAAAATTTGACATGGTAGAAGGCGGAATCTCTGGGTTTGATGACAAATCAATAGAAACTTCCTAACTAGAGACTCAGAGCAAAAAATAATTGAAAACTAGCAAAAACCAGAATGTACAAGAACAGGTATAATATCAAAAGGTGTAACATTTGCAAAATTTCAAATAGAGGAAATTAAAAAAAAAAAAAAGACTGGAACGGAAGAAGTGTTTAGAGTAACAATGACCAAGGATTTTCCAAACACCATTGGCCATCATCAAACCACAGGTCCAGGAAGCTTGGAAAACACTTAAGGGGATATATACCAAACAGCAACAATAAAATCGCACACCCCCAAGCGTATCATACTTAGACTGTGGAAAACCAAAGACAAAGAAGGTGGAGAAGAGGGAAAACAAAACAAAACAGAACAGAACACCCTACCTATAAAGGAACAGGGATAAGAATTACAGTGGGCTTCTTTTCAGAAACCATACAAGCAAGAAACCATACAACCAGTAACTCAAGGTGATTCTGGCCCCGGGAATTTATGGATCACATTTTAAGTAACACAAACTATGCTCCAATGAACATGCCACGATGAGATTAGACATACAAGGGCTTTGTCAGTGGAAAAGCCTGTGAGACAAAACAGAGAGGCAGGCAGGAAGTTTGGGAGAGACCTCAGGCCACCCTGCAAGTTTAATCTCAAGTGAAGGAGCGGAGGGAAAAAAAAATCTTTGGGTGGAAGAGTCTTAGACTGCCATCTGCTCTAAGGAAAATTCAATCAGGATGCTAGGGAGACCTTGAGACTAAATAGGCTATTACAGGAGTTCTCAGTCTCCAGGAACAGGCTGGCCTCCGTGCTGTAATCACACACAGTCCTTGGTTTGGAACAACACGTGGAAAATATGGGCTCAGTACACACGCTGCGATGGATTTCAGAGCCCAGCACTTGGAGCTGTGTCTACCCAACTGCAGTTGTGGACCCCAAGGTGTACCTAGTACCAGAGGAAGATAGTGATATCAAGTCAAGGGTCTATGCAAAGAGAAGAGAGGAAGCTCAGATGTTTGCCACGAATGTTTGTGAGCAAAGCTCTTTCAATTTTGACAATCTGAGAAGGACAGTTTTCGTTGTTTTTTTTTTTCCACATCTAAATCATTAGAACTCTAGCAAATCTCGGCATTACAACAAAAGGATTAATTTAAATCTGTGAAATACAGCTATAGCATGGCATTTGATGTGGCAATGAAAACACATCTGGGTGATGGGATGAAACATTCACAGTGATCTTAAGGATAGCCGAGGTCACAGGTGAAGCACAATTTCTCGTGTGGTGTAATCGTCCAAAAGCACCGTGCAAAATTCTAGATGTGGCAGTTGGATGAAACAGTTGTGAGATTTCAGACCGTTTGCCAAAACAACAGTCAGAAGTAAAGTACCCCTGCTTCTTAGCAAGCGGTGTTCGTTGAATCGCTTTTGCTTATGTTTGCTTGTTCTCTCTGGAAGGTCATTCTTTTAAATGGTGTATTGATAATTACCTTCATTCTAGAACATGTATGACAAATTTGGGTCAGATTAATTTCAGGAGAGGCACTCTCCCAGATAAGGAGCTAATGGATGGGGACTACAGCTGACTACAAAATCCAGTCAAGTGCCTGGCTGTGTATGAAATTAAGCGGGGTTTCTTTTGTGAAGTGCCCACGCTTGGACTTGATCTTTGTCATTGTGCTGTGCCAACACTGCTCTCGCTCCTCACAAGGCCGAAGAGTTTTGTGCGCTCATAACAAACAGGCATTATCTCTATTATGTAGCAAATTACCATTAAGATTAAAATACAATTAATCCTCCCTCTGGATCTCTCTTCACTGTGCTGTAAATTAATCTGCATGACAGAGTTGCAGATATCAGAGCTGGACAGAACTTTACAAGGGCCCTTCTCTACTGCAATTTCTTCATTTAATAGAAGAGACAAATGGAGTCCTAGAGACTCACGTACCTTCACCAGGCCTACCTGTAAGGTGAAGACGAAAATGGCTTTCCCTTCTACTTCTCAGAATCTCTGGAGGAATCAAACTGGATATGGGATTCCAATTTTTGGAAAACAATCCAGTCAATAATAACATAATCATAACCACAAAGGTAACATTTATTGGACACCAGGTAAGAACCGGACACCCATGATCTCACACATCAGCCCAACCCTTTCAAGAGAGGTGCATTCATTACCCTGGCTTGGACAGGAAGAAACACATCTGGACTTGGCTGGTGGCGGAGCTGGGAAGTAGCCAGCCTAGGGAGTCTAACTCTAAAGCATACACCCTTTGTCTCATGACCTAAGGACTCACACCTTTTTCAGAAGCAGAGCCCATACTGGACCACGATTTTCTGATAATCCAGGGGATTCCCCTTATGATAAATTAATTCCATAAGGTTCTCTTGGAGGTAGGAAAACTTGAACCTGCCTGTCCCTTTCTGGGCTTAATGTTTTATGTATTCTTTACTGTTAGCACTGAGTGTTAACGAAGAATAAAAAAAAAAAATAGGAGATGCTGCTGCTGCTGTAGGTGTTCTGCCCAGTGCTGTGGTTTCCTATCGCTGTATATTTTGACAGTTGAACCTCCAAGTGTCCAGGGCTATTATATCCGAATATGCCTCTCATCACCCAGTGTTCTGCTTCCTTGCTGCAATAAGCATGAAGCTGCAAACTGCCCATCAGGAATTTAGAAAAGAGCCCAAAGACCATGGCAATGGCTTCTGGATGTGCTGTATGCAGATGACGTTAAAATGCTGCCACCTTCTGTTTAGCCCCAGCGCTGCGGATGCACCCTGTGCCCACCGCTTCCCTCTTCTCTGAGCTGATTTGCACTGATCCCGAACTGCACTTCTGCAATATATAATATGACAAGCTAAACGCAGAGCCTGCCAAAAAATCTTGATAGGCTCAGCTTTTGTGCTGCAGCACTTGAAAAGACCATTACTACTGCCATCCCACTAAAGTGTGCTCAATATTTTTGACAGTGAATCATCCAAGCAGGAGTTTATCTCTGCGTTCGCGGGGTGGGAGTGGGCTTCGCCCGTTAAAGATTCAAAAGAGGGGAGATGAAAGGGGTGGGCGAAGGGATAATTTTCCATTGTCACTGGATGGTTTTCCGGATGTTGCAAGGGCTCTAGATTTATTCTCAGGGGCATTTTCTGCCAAGACGCTCAAAAGAAATGAAATTGCATGGGCAGGATCGTAAGTGAGGGAACAGCATGAGCACCTGCATTTTTCTCCAACGCGGAGGGTTGGACCAGGCTTCCAGAAGCTGGTTTATCCAGGACAATCACCTCTTGCTTATCAGCCTTAAACTATCATTCGGTCCAGGGCGGGAAACCTGTGGCAATCCCTGACACCATACAGGGCTCGGATTCCTTGGATCTGAAGGTCTGCTGGCCGGCAGTCTCATCCCTAATATCTCCCCAGGAAGCGCAAACAGGGCTTCATTCTACCTCAGCCTCTACAGCCTTGCAAAATTGGTTCTGTCCAGGATCATTTTAATCACTAGCATATGACCACCTCCAAGCATGTGTGTGCACTTAGGTCTGAGCGAGTTGGGACCCCTTATACATTAAAATACCAGGATTGTTTAGTAAAGCTGGAAAGTCAGGAATGGAAAATCGTCCTAGCAGCCAAAACTGCCTACTTAGGTGCTTACTGACCAAGTTTTTCTTGACTAAGAAACTCGTGCCTTATGTCTCTATGATTATACTCAAATCCTCTCTTGGGTCTAAAATTTATCTATCTGTCCATCTATCTAATTTTGCATCTCTCGCTACAAGAGACAACAGACAAACAAAATATATTTTATTTCCTCCCAAAGCCCTATAGGAAAAAAAATCACCTAATCTTCCAATTTTTTTTTCTCAAATGAATAATACCATTCTTAACATTCTTACTTATTTGATCCATCATTTGCCTAGAAATGCTTCTCTATATTTTAAGTCTTACACATATGATACGCTTAACACGAATTGGAGACATGAATTGCTGGTCTTGGATCTTACAAATCCCTAAACTAATTAATAACTTAATTGCAAATAATTTCCAATATAAATGCAGTAAAACAAGATTTTCATATTTTTGGGAGATGATACTGCATTCGAGGAAAGTTAACACCTCCGTGTAAGGATGCTACGTAACTCTGTGGCAGACATGCACACAGACGGTAATCCTCCCCCAGCCTGGTTGAAAAGATATCAACAGAGAGCTTTCTTGAAGGGTAGACTCTGTACTTTTCAAGGGTTAACGCCCAAGAGTCAGGCACCTGCACAGAAAGTCACTCTGACATAGGAAATCTCAGATGGACTGAAGGCTGGAGCAATTCAGGTGCATACGTTTCCCCACTCACTTTAGCATCCAGACCCCCATGCCTACTAGTAATATGTTTTCCATCTTCAATTTCTTCAAGTTGAACAGATATGAGCTTGTTTGTGTTCTGAGCTTGTTCGTGTACTATTTAACAGCAACCTCTGCCTTCTTCTGGTAACCAAGCTTTGATAATTTCCACTCAATTTTACTTCGTGGCACTGAAAGAAAAATCATAGAGCAACTGTGCCCTGAGACAGAACCACACAACCTGCAACTGTCAGACCTTCTCAGCAAGCCTGCAGAGTATCTGAATTATAGCAGTGAAAGGAGACTAGGGAAGACTCCATTCGTCAGATGCCAAGGCAGGAGGGAAGGAACTCTCCAAAAATCAGATCCAGAAAAACAAGGTGTTTCGAAGCTACATTGAGCAAGAGAGATCTTGATGCAACGCCATCGCTCTCTGTGAAGAAACCAAACTGCAGAGAAAGACTCAGCCATCAGGATAGAGCTAACTGAGTGAGGAATCAACCTGGAACCAAATCAACTGGCTGGCATGGCTTGTCTCCTTCTCTCCTTCAACTGCAACAAGAATTCTCAGATATTAGCATCAAAAGAAAATTCAGGGAATTTTGAGTATTTTGTTGAGTAAGAAACAAACTATTGGGGGAACAGAAGACTTCAAAACCTTCTCAGGAAGGTTACAGTGAGGTTTATAAAGTCAGGAAGAGGACGTCTGTAAAGCTTAAGTCTCATTGGTTAAGAGAGCAGGTTACTTAGACCATCCTTAATTTGCTACACCATGTTGAGTCAGATAAGACTCAAACTTTGTGCACAGTTTAAGTGGGTATTTCAGGGAGATGAATTCTTGTGCGTTTTTGCTGAGCTGGGTCTGGGCTCTTTGTTCAGAGGCAAAAGGTGGTCCCGGCCTCCATTTTTATTTTTATTTGACATTAGTGTGTACAAAAATCACCTAGGGAATATGATTACCAGGCAGACACAGGCTCCCACTGGAAGGGTCAGAGACATTAGGTCTCTCTGGAGCCCAGCAATCTGTATTTTTAATGGGTGATCATGACACAGGTGGCCTGAACACACTGCTTTAGGAAAAGCCTCCTTCCTTCATGGGAGTAGCTCCCCATTTGTTTTTAGGGAAAGACTTCTGGAATCAAAACTGATTAATTATTCAAGTGTCTAGCCAAGGGGTCACCGAAGTTAACCGACTGGTGTGAGTTACCCTGCTTCCTGTTTCTCCACACTTAGAGTACTCAGGCTGATTTCGGGGGGAGACAGAATCACGCGTACCAAAAAAAAAAAAAAAACCAGAATAAAATACAAAATAAATGTAAAAAGCCTAAATGTCAACTCTGCTCGACTCTGACCCCCAGCCACTTGCCAGTAAGAAAAGCTACAGTCAAAGGCTTCCTTCTCCTGCTGGTTTCTCAAACCTCCAAAGCTTCAAGAAAAATGATAGTTACTCTCTATCTACAAACGACTCTTGTTTCTGGATCATTCTAAGTAGCCCGGTCCATATTCCTCACAGAAACAAATTCGGAGTTCCTCTTATCAGGGGCCTACGCAAAAGCAGATGTGGAAACTTCTGTACATTGGATACGTTACAGGAATGGACGACAGGGAGTTTGTTGATTCCAGAGGCCCCACGAGTCTCCTGCGACATTAGAGTACCACAGATGGGTGAGCGAATTCTGAACACCATCACGGTCTTCAGCCATTGGTGGGTCTTCTCCCACCAGCACCGAGATCCTGAATATCGGGCAGTTAGCTTTAGCATCGCAATTAGTTACCTGCTCCTCCCGGCCCTTCCCCCACCCTCTGGAGCTGCAGGCACCAGGCTGGAGGAATCAAAGTAAAACGGATGCATTTCTTATTCCTTCTGCCTCCAACGGGGAGCCGCGGCTGGGGCCAGCCTCTGTGTTAGCAGTGGGAGAAAAGGTAGACCCATCCTATTTGATTCAGTCGGTCACCGTCACAGGGTAGCCGCAATTAGCCCACGCCGGGCTTATTCAGGCCTTGGATTCTTTTCAGAAGTGAAAAAGGGAACACTTGAGGGCTATTGAATTGAAGCGTGGCATCTGCCGAACACCGAGGGGAGAGGTCGGGGGTCAGTGCTTGATTTTGATAAAGCGTGCCAGATTAATTGTCTTTGGTAATCCTGTTTGTCATGGTAGATGTGCAGAGGAGTCTTTGTGGCCCAGGCTGACATATGGGCCAGCCTGCTGCTTGCCTATTCAGCACCCCCCACCCCTCCCCAGCACATGCTCTCCACAGTTGGACTGGTTCCCAGGGCCTTGTTTGCCGGGGGAACTGGAGGCCCTATTCAGCCATCCCCCATTTCCACAAACAGGCCTCCTAATCTCCAAGCCTGCCGGGGCTCCTGAAAGAGGCTGCATTATTCAGAAGGTCTGAAGAGAGAAAGGGAGACAAGGCGGTGGGGGGGTGGGGGGGGGTGGGGAAGGTGAAGGGGAGGGAGAAATCCAAATACCAGAGACCCCATGAAAGACTCTGCAGACTGAGGAGGGGGTTGGGGGGCAGAGAAATATAATTACAAAAAAATAGCAGCCGTGTACTTCAGGCAGAACACTTCAGGAGGCTGATTACAGTTCCTCTCCAAATCTGAATCCATCACCAAATTATACCCTGCCTCTTTTGTAAAATAAATGTTAATAAGAGGTAATTTGGGCCCTGCTGATTGGTAAGCTCAATGGAGATAGACAATTTTTTTTTCTGCCTCTGTGTGTGTGTGTGTGTGTGTGTGTGTGCGCGTGTATGTGTGTTTATTGTAATATCTGGAGGGCGTTTCCCCCCTCTTCTAACCAGAATTGATATTCAACCACAAAAGATGAAACAAATGTTCAATGGCCTGACCCAAGTGCCAGAAAATCGATAACAGTTTGAGTTTTATGATAAAGGGTGAACGAACAGATTGGCGATGGGCCCTCCGTCTGCTAGAGGGTGCACTTTGTATGCTCTGGAGAGAATGTCCCCTGAGATTTAGCTGCCGGTGGGGCCCTGGGAGGGGGGTGAACTAATGCCTGCCTCCTGGGGAGAGGAGGGTCCTTGCTCTAAATAGCTTTGCCTTTCTTTGGTTTAAAAGCAGGGTTGTTTTTTTTTTTAATTTACATAATCATTATTTTGAGTTGCTGACAATTCTTTTGGGGGCTTTTATATTTAAAAGCACACAAAAAAATAGAGACAATCCTGTGACAGATCTTTTGAAAATGTTCTTATGATGTGTATTTATGAACAGATCCAGAAACGGCGCAATTAGAAACAATGAATAATAATGTTCTGATCAGACAAAAGCATGGAGATATTAAAATACAAATCCTTGATCGTAAGGCCCTGAACCAGCCTTTCGTGTATCTTCCTTGCTCTGTCCCTTGCATCCGCAGGGCAGAGATGGGGCTGGTCAGTGAATAGCCTCGCTCACCTCACATTGCTTAGGCTCCACTTAGGATTTCTGACTTAAATGCTTTGAAAACCGTGCGTGTGCGTGTGCGTCCGCGTGTGTATGTGATTAACTCGACAACGTCATTGTCGATTTCAAGGGAAAAAGAAGAGATTTTTCAAAATGTAAGAAATTGAACTAAGAAGAAGTCGTTAAACGGGTTTTTTTTTTTATTCCAGATATTCCAAGGAAAAGATTTTGTGTGGGTTTTGTTTTCCCCTCCGCCCCAAATAGTTGGTAGCTATACTCGTGTTGCTGTTTGGGGATATATATTTCAATATTTATTTGTTTGACTTCTTATAGTAAAGCAGGTTGGGGACTCAGGAACTCAACAGCCTAGGGTACATGAGGGCTCACTGTTGCTTCGCCAGTGCATAGAACAGGGCCAGGCACATCCTATGAACGCACTAAATTTTGTTGATTCAAAAAAATTTTTAGAAATATCAAATAAAAAATAACAAAAAAAATCCACCTTGACATTGCCAAGGAGGAAAACTTGCTTTAACCTCTGCATTATATTATAAGGAAGGAGAAGGAAGCATAGGAAGAGGAGGAGGAAAAAAAGAAATAAATCACGTTTGTGAGCACATAGTCTCTGCCGGTGTAGACATTATCCCATATAATCCTTAACAGGACCTATGGGATGGGAGTGCTGATATTCATTCGGCACACAGGGGTGCCTGAGTACTAGTTAGATGATCCTAACCACCCAGTAACCCTGTAAGGTGGGTTGTGATTGATGCCCAAACATCAGTATTAAGAGGCTCCGACGGTGAGGTCTGGGCATCAGTATCTCGTAATGCTTCCCAGGTGATTCTGACAAAATGCATGATGGAGAATCATTGATTTTCAGTCCTGCTTTTCAAACGGTGATATGCGTGCCAATTAACCAGGGGGTCGGCTACATCGAGGCTTCCCACTAGGTTGGTTTGTGGTGGGGCCTGAAATCCCATAGTCCTAACAAGCCATCAAGTGATGCTGGTATTATGGCTGGTCTGAACCTTCTCTTGAGACGCAAGTCTTTAAAGATTAAGCAATTCACACAGTGGCTAGCCTACACTTTGAACCCTGGTTTTTCCAACTGAAGAAACGGAGTTCTTGAGCCCTGTTATAGTCTACCTCTTATCAGATCAAATCCTGTGTTTATGGAAGTGTGGTGGGAACAGAAAAGCACTCATCTATGAGTCTGGAGATTTGGGGCTTTGTTATAAGTCTTTCTCTGCCTTTGACTCTGGGTCTTGCCTCCTTGGGTCTCAGTTTTCTTCTCTGAAATTTCTAGGATTTCAAGTTGATTATAGTTGCTGTCCTTGAATTCTTGATGTGTCAACTATTTAAACACCATCCATGAGATTAGACTTTTCTTACAGGGAAAATGCCACTTTAGGAAGAGCTAAAATTCTTTCTTTCTTTCTTTCTTTCTTTCTTTCTTTCTTTTCTATTTCTTCCTTTTCTTTCTATTTCTTCCTTCCTTTTCTTTCTACTTCTTTCTTCTTTCTTTCTTTCTCTTTCTTTCTTTCTTTCTTTCTTTCTTTCTTTCTTTTCCTTCCTTCCTTCCTTCCTTCCTTCCTTCCTTCCTTCTTCTCCCTCTCTCTCTCTCTCTCTTTATCTCTCTCTTTCTTCCTTTCTAAAGGATATATGTGTTTCATTATATGCTTTCTAGGATGAAAAAGAGATAAAAGAATATTTGGTGTTATTAAAAGGGGCCGTTGTTTCTACAATATTCCCAGAACAACCCCATGTGAAGTCCTAGATTTTAATTTCCCCCATTTTGGATACTACTACTTGGTCATGTACCCATAAAGGAAACCAATTAAAATGGAAATCTGCGAGGAGATATTAATTATTTATGGCTTAGCATGATATGGTGCTTTCAGAATGCCCTGAGGCAACTCGGATACAGGTTGGAGAAAAAGTGCGGACGTAGGTGACAGACAAACGGAGGAGGCATCATGAGCCGGAGCTACAATACCCGAGCCTCACTGGCTGAGGTATAGATATAAAACAGATTCAGAAAGGCATAAATACCATGCCTTACTATTTTTTTTTTTTTTTGGCTGGTTATCTGGAGAAATCTGTCTCAGGGTCCTCCAGCCTTTTCTGATATTGGCACTGGGAGAACCCCCCTGAAGAGAATGGAAAGTGACCAACACTCAACAGCACCTCCCTCCCTCACGTTAGCATGGTCTGAGCCAAACGCTTTTGAACTTGCGTGATTAGGCTCGGCGGGGGCCAACTGCCTTCCTCTGGAACAGAGGCGAATACCGCCCATCTTCTTCTCATGTTCTGTAGGCAATTATAACACCAGAATGTGCCTCTGAATTCCTCAAATCAGCATATAGAGGCCGTGTGTCTGGGAGACCTGGGCTGGAGAGTGAGCTGGACTTCCAGGTGGGTGTATTTCAGGAGAACCACAGACATCCGGAAGGTCCACTGCCTAAGGAGGCACTGCTGTCCTCATCTTATTTCTTCTCACCTCACTTTTATTCAACTTATCTGTATCTCGATTTCTTTGCCCAGATTAGCCAGAAAGCTTCTTTGTCGATTTTCGAGTGAGTTTGACAAGTCTGCCCCAGAAAACGCTCCAGTGGCCGTCCATCCTAAGCAGGCCTGTCAAATAGACCGCTGCTTAGAACCAGCTTTCCCACTCTGTTTCCAGAACACGCTGTCGCCTTGCTCACAATGCTTTTGCCAAATTTTACAAGGTCAGAAATTCTGTGATGGGGGAAACACAGCTCGAGGGAAACGGAGGAAACCGTGTTTTATTCAGTGGGTGGCTTCCTCTGAGTAAAAGCATTACTCCTTTCAGGGCTGTCTCTAATGTGAAAGCGTAAGGAGTCTTGAAGTTTAGAGTGAAAACTTTGCTCATCTGTTTAGCTCTCCCCAGTGGGCTGAGGACTCTTATGCTGGGTTTAATGCTTTTTGCCAATTCAATAGTACTCAGACTCCTAATGGCCACTCATGCTGCGGGTTGTCAGCAGGAACAGGTCAGGGTGACAGAGACTGTGTGATTCAGTCAGGTTACTTACATAAGATCCATCTCACTGGATTTCATTTCCTGAGGTAATACGGATGAGTAATTTTTACTTCTATCAAACAATAGCATAAATAGAGACATTGCCTGGTTCCCCCCCCCCCCCCCCCCATGGAATTATCCAAAACCAGGTTAGGGAAAGAAGTGCTTCTTCAATCTGTGTTCTGTATGTCTCTCTAGGGGAAGGAAAATGAATCATCCCTAACTCTTTTTAAAGTCTCCTAGCTGTCGGCCCGCTCACTTGGGTTCCCAGTGTGCTCTCACAGTGGTCTGGCATCTTGGAAATGTAAGGACTCTGGAAAGACATGGAGTGACGGTCTGACTTGGTCTGCTGCTAGAATGACTTTGTCTGGTCTGGAGATTCGAGCATTCCTGAGTTACCGAATGCCAGTGTCGGCTCTTTTCCCCCTCTTTGGATTTGTTCATCACCCTGCTTACCCAAAGAATTCTTACCTCTTTACCATGAACGGTAATAACAATAACAATAAGTAGTAGTTGTAACGTTAGGAACAGTTATTACTTGTTCAGTTCATTATTTCTCTTTTTAGTAACCCCAAAGTATCGATAACTTGCCCAAGGTCCCGCAAGCTACCATTTGGTAGTCAGATTCCAGGGCTATCCTTGACCATAGTGCAACAGGGGGTACAAAGAATCAAATAAGCAAGCACTTAGTGGAAGCTTGCAATATATAATGCGATGTGTTCAATTGAAAATATCTATAGATATGGATATATATATCCTGGGAGAGCTTTTCTCAAAATTCTGGCAGAGTTTTTAGGCATTCCAAAACGTGGATTCTTTTTTGTAGATGTAAAAAATAATCTTTTTAATTAAAAATAAAAGAAATGTAGTCCCTGTCTGCAAGACGCTGGACTCAAGACAGAGAGATAGGAAAAATAAACCTCTATAAGAATTAATAAAAAAAAAATTGGAGAGGAGAAGAAAGATATCCCCCCCCCCCCAAACACAAGGCAGTTGTGATGAAATGTCAATGAATTACGTGTCTAATTTACTTGTTGTCACTTAAGGGAAATAGTTGAGGATCTAAGAGCGGAGATAAAAGGAGCAAGGGGGTTCCATTTTGTTGGGTTGAAGGGTTCTCATTACTCTGGCTTTTTTGGTATAAATATTTTTTTTTTAATTTTTTTTTTAACGTTTATTTATTTTTGGGACAGAGAGAGACAGAGCATGAACGGGGGAGGGGCAGAGAGAGAGGGAGACACAGAATCGGAAACAGGCTCCAGGCTCCGAGCCATCAGCCCAGAGCCTGACGCGGGGCTCGAACTCACAGACGGCGAGATCGTGACCTGGCTGAAGTCGGACGCTTAACCGACTGCGCCACCCAGGCGCCCCATAAATATTTAAATATATTATATCCTCTTCGAATTGACATGGCCGTATGGATCCTCCTAACCCACCAAGAGCTAAGCTGCTGAGTGGATACTTTGCAGATCAAATTTCCAGTGACGCTCTAGACATCTTGTATTCTTCAGTAGTGACTGAGTTAAGAGCCTGGTCTGCAGCTTGTTTGTAGAAACTCCAGGGAGTTTTAGACTTGATGTCGAAAGACAGCTAACACCTGAGATTGTAAAAAAGTAGTAACAAACAATGTAAAAATGGCTCATATTTATCACATTGCAGGGCATAATTCTAAGGGTTCCATGTGTTTTAATTCATTTTAAATCTCATAAGAACCCTGGAGATACAGAACTCTGGCAGAGCTATAGGCATTCGCCAAAACCTGGTTTCTTTTCTTGACTGTGTTTCATATCTTGCAGTGACTTCGTAATTGACTTTGGACCAGAGTAATGTGGACACTGTGATCTTTTCTCTTCCCAGTATAGAACCATATGTCCCTCCATGCACAGTGCTTCGTGATCGTTCCAATTTCCAGCTGGCTGGAAGGGAGATGCTCCCAACCCTTTCCACTCACATGGGCGCGCACGCGCGCGCGCACACACACACACATAAACACGCAGTGATGCCTTTGGCGTCTTCATACTGAAGAAGATAGAACCACCAAATAAAAGGATGACATCATTCAAAAGAACCATTCAACTTGGGGCATACAGTAGACTATATTGAAACAAGAGATAATGTGTCACTTGGTTAATCCGCCGTCATTTTTTTTTCCTTTTAAACCACAGAAAACATTTTTTTTCAGGGTTTCGGAGGCTGAAAGGCCAAGATCAAGATGTCAGCAGGGTTGATTCCTTCTTCCAGCTGTGAGGGAAGGATCTGTTCTAGGTCTTTCTTCTTAACTGTTAAATGGTCATCCTCTCCCTTTCTCCTAACATCATCGTCCCTCTGTCCATGTCTGTGTCCAAATATCTTCTTCAGTCATATTAAATTAGGGTCTCTCTTAATGACCTCCATTTAATTACATCTTCAAAGATCTTATCTCTAAATATGGTTCCATTCTAAGGTAGTGGTGGTTAGTAAAAATGCGACATATGAATTTGGGGATTACACAATTCAGCCAGTGAATCCCAGGGCATATAAAAGTTATGTTTACACTGCTAGCTGTTCAATAGCATGATGGCATGATGTCTTAAAAAAAAAAAGGTATGTAATTTAATTAAAAATCCTTTATCGTGGAGGGACAAGTACGCATTGGCGGCTCCAGCAACAACCACATATGATGGCCCCACAATGCCTCTCATCGTGTTGAGCGTGTTCTGAGGCTTCAGACTTCAAGGGGCCCTGGTTCATCCCTAAGTGTCCCAACCAGGGAGTTATCAGCACCACGTGACCTGTTCAGTTGTTGGCTGCTATCTCTTTCCATTGACTGCAATTATAAGCCACTGAATTTTGAGATTTACTCATTACGGAATCGAGCCGTCCTTATTCTTCCCATTTTACAGATGAAAAACTGAGGCTCAATTAGGTTAAGGAACTTGCCTGGGATGACTTGGGAAACCAAGATTATAGACTAGGAGATCTGATTCCAGAGCCCCAATATGTATCCACTGCGCTAAGCTGGAACTTAACTCCTTGCTTTCCTCTTAGATGTGATGTTGGGTATACTTCTGGCTAAAACTAAGGTAGTGTTGGCAAGGCAAAATATTAACTGCTGTATTCTTTGGCATAAACAAGCTCCTCGAGCAAAGCAAAATTTCAAGCAGCAGGAAGTGGTTTTTAAAAGGATGTTCATTTTCATCGGTCTCCTTCTGTCTGTATAAAGCATTGTGGCTCATGGTTTTCTGTTTCCAGATTGGGAGCTAGTCCTAACATTCAATCTTACAAACTCAAGGTTGGATCTTGGGGTAAGAAAAGGCAACAAAGTTAGCATTGCCCAGGAAGAATCCAATCTGCTGTGGCAAGGCTGTGTTACATTTTGTGAATTAACAGAAATGAGCCAACTAACCTACCACCAACCAATCAGAAAGGGAAGCAACATATACTTTTCCACATTTATCCTTCTTGCGATGTTTAGTATTCTTGAAGGGAATACTAACCTATAAAAATAAACGTCTTAGAGTAGGTTTCCAAATTGCTGTAATAAAATTAATGTAGATGGGATTGCAAGTCAAGAGTGGAGGGCCAGAGAACAGTTGGGTTGAGATACTAAATTAGACATAATTTCAAACTTCCTCATCTTGATTGGGGAAGATTATTTTGTGTCAGACTCTCCATAGACATAATGGCATTCACTTATACCTCTCCTTCATCCCAGCTACTTCTCAATCTCTGCTGTTTATTTTATTTTTCCCACAATCATATTTCCCTACCAGGTTCTTTAAGTCCCTTGATCACTGGGGAGACTGTTTTAATGCATATTTTATCCCTCATATTGTCTAGGCTAGTGTTTGCTCAGAATAAGCTGTTCAATAAACATCTCCTAAATCAATGAATATCTTAATGGTCTCTAATGTGAAATGGGATTTGATTCAACGCTTGAGTCCCTCACCATATATAGCATCGAGAGTTATAATATCTTAGGAATCTATTTTGGTAAGATAAATATTAGTCATTGCTTTCCAAATAACTGATTCTATGCCTACATGTTCATTTTAAATCCATAAAACATACTGATTATTCACAACACAGAAATGAAAATATAATTTTTAACCATTAGGATTTCAAATTAGTACCAAGCAAAAGGAAAGGTTGGTGCACCATCTCTGAAAGTAAGAAGTAATGTAAAAAAGATATACACAGTTTCAGTGCCTGCAAAAACTGGGAAAATCTGAGGAACAGCTAGAGTCTAGCTAATTGTGCTATGCCAATCAATTTCCTGAGTTGCTAATGCATGGTACTTACACATGTCACCATTGGGGGAAGCCAGGTGAGAGGCACAAGGGACTCCTCTGCAAGATGTTTACAACTTCTCATGAGTCTACAGTCTTAAAAAAATAAAATAAACAATAAAAACAAAAAAACAGGGCGCCTGGTTAGCAGAGTCGGTTGGGCGACCGACTTCGGCTCGGGTCATGATCTTACAGTTTGTTGGTTTGAGTCCCGCGTCGGGCTCTGTGCTGACAGCTCAGAGCCTGGATCCTGCTTTGGACTCTGGGTCTCCCTCTCTTTCTGATCCCTCCCCTGCTTGCACTCTGTCTCTCAAGAATGGATAAACATTTAAAAAAAATTTTAAAAACAAAAAACAAAGTTTTAAAAAGTAGGGTGAAAGTATTTTAGTGATTTTGTGATAGAAGGCAATAGGAGAAAATATGTGTGCCTTTTTAATTTGTGTTATTCATTTCTTGTTTAACAAAGGACATTTGGGAAGTTTTTGCACTGGGAACCAACATTAAAGCCCCATATAGTTTTGGCTAATTTAGCCTACTCTAGCCCTTGTGTTAAATATAAATATAAAGTGGCATAAACTATAAGAAAAAATATTTTGGTAATTACTACTTTTTGGTTTTGGCTGCTGAGTATGGTATCTATGCAAGAATAATTCATATGCTCAGATTTTATGCAAACGATGTTAATTTTATCGCCTTCAAACACTTGATATTGAGTCATATAGTATTTCTTTTATTGTACTGATGGCAGAATTTACTGCTTTATGTTTTAAATATCCCCTTACTGATTAAGCACTAGAGATTTCTCCTATCTCAATGCTAATGTTATAATTTTATGTTTGCAATACTAGTCATTGAAACTATATTTTACAAAAGTTTAAATTGATCAAGTAAGATCCATCGCCACACAAACACAGATACGCATGCACATATACACACAAATACAATATTCCATGAGCTTAGATGTATTCAATTAGAAAAAACAACTTCTCTTTTGGTCTAGAATTCTCAGATAAGCTATTTGCTCATATTGTTTATAATTTATTTTCCGTAGGCTTTAATACAAATTAAAGTATAAATTGTAAAGGTATAGATTAATTGTAAAGATATGATTTATATTATATTAATTATATTAACATGAACTAATACTAAATATACATTTAATATAAATTTAAAATAATTTCTTTATCTTTGCCATATTCCCTTAAAAACTTTAGTGACATTCTCAGGACTACACTAAATAGGATGTCCTTCTGTAATTAGATTTTAAAGATGGAAGAGACTTCATAAATAATAAAATCGAACTGGCTCATTCCATAGAGTAAGAACCAGAGGGTTGGCCATGCCATGTGGGTTACTGGCTGAGTCTGGATTAGAAACTAGTCTTCTGATTTTCAGAACATGGTTCATTTCACAATCTGATGTTGCCTCATGAGAGAGAAGGTGAAAAATGTTAAACCTGGGGGATTAAAAGTTCCACCTCAGGTAATTTCTTCACGTTACTCCCGAACATAGAAGTGGCCCCATGGTGACATCTAAGATATTTATTAACACTCATATACAAGAGTGGTTCTCCTTTCCGCCGCGGATTAATCAGACTACAAGGGGGAAAACAAGGAAGGAAAAGAAAAGGAAAATATTTAGGAACTGCTAGTTGGGAAATGCAGTGAGAGGAAGAAAAGGTCTTGAGAATTAAGGCAAGTTGATTCCCAGCGCCCTCATTCTGTCCTGATGGGAAAAGTTGTGCTGGTCAAAAAGAACCTTGGTTTCCTTGCTAAGCTGGAACACTGCAAGGGGCATGTGCTGGCATTCTGTGATCGGTGAGATAGCCAACGGTTTTGTTGCTTCAAAACTATTTGCCGTGTTAATTACCAAATTAGTCATTTTCCTCCCTTTCTGGTCGTCATCTCATAAACTGCAGTCACTTTTGGAAAAAGCAGAATCATTGCCATTTTAGTCTGTAAGAATTTTCCATATTACACTGATCTTTGCTTTATGAGACATACACTGATCTTCTGGTACAAGAAGAGAGGAAAATGGATCTATGGATTGGAAAAGATGTATATATCCACTGGAACTTAAAAACCTGTTCCTACCTCCTTCACTCATTCCACAAAAATCGATAGTGTTCCAGGGCTCCCCTTCCTCCTTTTCATGTTTTCCCTGCTCCCGTCTCCACTGATGTCCATCATCATCTGATGTAACCAATATTGACAAATTAAGGAAATGAGTAGCTATTGAGGGTATCAGAAAAAAAAAATTGTAAGAAACTCTGAAATGGATCAAAAGGCTTATTGGGTATCCTCAACAGAAAACTCTGTGTTGTGGGCTTTGTACCTTTCCTTGCCATTGAGCTATTTTCCAGCTCTCAAAGTTAGAGACAACCAAGAGCAATACAAATAATTATTTCTGATTTGCAAATAGATTCTGTCCAGTGCAGGGATAATTGATTTCCATCCTTCTTATGGAAAAAGTTTTATATCTCTTTGTAAGTACATTTCAGCGTTCCTGATAGATCAATACAAGGATGGTTTATTGAATTCTCTTTCAAAATGGTTGTAACATTTGACTTGTTCTCTCATCAATTAAATAATCCAAAAGAAGACATGAGGGATACTATATCCCTTTATGTACGTTCTTCTGAAAGTAAAGACTGTTGTTTCACAGAATGAGATGGTCTGCCTATTCAAGTTATATGCTTAGTTGTGATTTATTGTAACTTAATAATCACTACTATAATTACTGATAGGGTAGCTGGCCCGGTTAGAAGCAAAAGAAAGAGAAAGATATAGAGAGGGATAAAACACACACACACACACACACACACACACACACGCACGCACAGCAGAGAGAGAGAGAGAGAATTGGTTTCAATTTCACTTTAGAGGCTACCAGGCAGGGTAAATGTATATAGGGTTTGCTCTGTAGTTTAATGAACTTAGGAACTTAATTTCCCAATTGATCATAGGATTTTGGAAATAAGTTCAGGTTCATTATTCACATTCATTCCAGGTGGGATCAGATAAACCAGACTTTCATTTTTTAATTTATTATTTTTATTTTTTAAAAGTTAATTTATTTTGAGAGACAGAGAGAGAGAGAGAGAGAGAGAGAGCGAGCATGGGGGAGGGTCAGAAAAAGAGGAAGAGAGAGAATCCTGAGCAGGCTCTGTGCTGACAATGAAGAACTCGACATGGGACTCCATCCCAAGAACCATGAGATCATGACCTGAGCTGAGATCAAAAGTCCAATGCTCAGCCAACTGAGCCACCCAGGCACCCCAATAGATCAGATTTTTAAAATATACCTTATCCTGGGTGCTAAATGTGACAGAATAATCTATTCTGGTTTGTTTGAAGAGTCCAAAATGTGCTAAATAGTAAGCATAAAATTTGAGTACTTTTAAGAAACTATGTGAGGAAGCTAATATTGTTTGGCAAAGTATTGTTTTCAACTATGTTTCAATCTAAATAAGGAATACACATCATTAGAGCTGAAACGGCATCTGTGAACAGTTTTGAAAAGATACTGAAAAATTGTGTGTACGCTATCCTCTTTTTTCTGTCCTCCTTATCAAATGTAATTATCACGTATCATAAAAATGGCCTTGTTCTGTACTGTTTCCTATCTGTAGTTCTATACAAGCTACATTTTATATTGATATGATCCATTCAAGGAGCACCCGTGGCCCTTACCAAAATTTAGGAAGCATGTGAGTCTTATCTACAACATATTTTCTAAGGCATCTATTACTTAATTGGGGGTTGATAGCTAATAATTGATATCAATAGCTAGTCTATTTTTATATGATGATGTTTCTGTACTGATTTTTGTTTTAGAGTAATTTCATCTATATTTTTTCTGAAATGGAGAAACTATATTCAACTTGAGTGCTTTGCACTGGCTAGCATCACTCAGCAAAAGAATATTATTTTTAATGAACTAAAGGGGGAAATGAGCCTAACGGGCCACTTTCTCCTCTAGACATGAAACCCCAGCACAGAATTTCACAGAGATATTTTCCAAGTGAAAACTAAAGAGTCCATCTATGGAGCACGTAATAAATCTACCATGTGAGAGCACACACAGCCAGTAATAGATCGGAAAGTGTCACACTCTTCTTAATCTCATCAATGGCAAATTCTTCATCTCAGCTACTTTTCATTCTGCAGTAAGAGCAAATGAGCTTTTCCTCTATGCTTTCTTCTAGGAGTTTTATGGTTTCAGGTCTTACACTAAGTCTGTCATCCATTTTGAGTTAAAATGTTTGTGATTGGTATAAGGTAGGGCTTTGGATTTCATTTTTCTGCACATGGTTATCGAGTTTTCCCAGCACCATTTATTGAAGAGGTTATCTTTTTCCCATTGCATATTCTTGGGTCCTTTGTCAAATATTAGTTGACTGTCTATGTAAGGGGGTTATTTCTGGGCTCTCCATTGTGTTCCATTGGTCTGCCTGTCTATTTTTTTTTAACGTTTATTTATTTTTGAGACAGAGAGAGAGAGAGCATGAACAGGGGAGGGTCAGAGAAAGAGGGAGACACAGAATCTGAAACAGGCTCCAGGCTCTGAGCTGTCAGCACAGAGCCCGACACGGGGCTTGAACTCACGGACCGTGAGATCATGACCTGAGCCGAAGTTGGACGCTTAACCGAGTGAGCCACCCAGGCGCCCCATGCCTGTCTATTTTTAAGTCAGTGCCATACTGTTTGATTGCTATAGTTTTGGAGTAGAATTTGAAATCAGAAAATGTGATGCTTGTAGCTTTGTTTTTTCTCAGGACTGCTTTGGCTCTTTGGGGTCTTTTGTGGTTTCATCCGAATTTTAGGATCGCCTTTTCTATTTCTGCAAAAAATGCCATTGGAATTTTGAGAGTAATGGCATGCAAACTGTAGATATCTTTGGGTAGTATGGACATTTTAACAATATGAATTCTTCTGAAGTATGGACGTGATATATGCTTCCATTTGTTTGTGACTTCAATTCCTTTCATCAGAGTCTTACAGTTTTCAGGGTATAGAACTTTCACTTACTTGCTTAAATGTATTGCTGGTATTTAACTGTTTTTGATGCTAATGTGAATGGACCTGTTTTCTTTATTTCCTTTATAGATATTTCATTTTTAGTGTGTAGAAACACAACTGATTTCTGTATGCTGATGTTTATATCTTATAATTTTACTGAATTTAGTTGGTTAGTTTATCAGTTTTTTGGTTGACTCTTTAGGACTTTTCTCCACACAATTTCATATCATCTGCAAATAAAGACCATTTTACTTCTTCCTTTTTTATCTGAGTGATATTTATTTCTTTATCTTGCCTGATTGTTCTAACAAAGACTTCCAGTACTATGTTGATGAAGAATGGCAAGAGTGGGCATCCTTTTCTTGTTTCTGATCTTAAAGGAAAAGCTTTTAGCTTTCCCACCATTGAGTAAGATGTTAGCTGTGGGTTTCTCAATTATGATCTTTATTGTGTTGAGCTATGTTTTGTTTTGTTTGGTTTTAAAACCAAATCTGTTGTGAGTTTTTATCATGACAGAATGTTGCATTTTTGTGGAATGCTTTTTCTGACTTTATTGAGATGGTCATATAATTTTTGTCATTCGTTGTATTTATGTGACGTATCACATTTATTAATTGGTGTATTGCCTTGCATCCCAGTAATAAATCTTATGTGAACATAGCGTAAGATACTTTTGACACGCTGTTGAATTTAGTTTGCTAAGATCTTGTTGGGAATTTTACATCTAGATTCATTAGGGATATGGGTCTAGGTATTGGTAACAGTTTTTCAGATAAGACTTTAAAAGCACAAGCAACAAAGAAACAAAGAAATGTGTATATTCACTGCAAATAAATATGTGGGACTACATCAAACGAAAATGCTTCTTCACAGCAAAAGAAACAGTCAACAAATGAAAACAAAAACAAAAACAAAAACCTAAGGAATGGGAGAAAATACCTGATAAAGAGTTAATGTCCAATGTGAAAAGAATTCATACATAATGATAAAAGCAAACGATCTGACTTAGAAATGGGCAAAGGAACTGAATAGATGTTTTTCCAAAGAACACATGCAAATGGCCAACAAGTACATGAAAACATCGCTCCTCATCAGGGAAATACAAATCCAAACCACAATGAGATATCACCTCACATGTTAGAACGGCTGTCATTGAAAAGACAAGAGATGATAATTGTTGACAAAGATGTGAAGAAAAGGAAACCCTTATTCAGGGTTGGGGGAATATAAACTAGTTCAACAATTCTGTTTTATAAAAACAGTATGGAGTTCCCTCAGAAAATTAAAAAGAGAACTACCATATAGTTCAGCAATTCCAACGCTGGGTATATATTCAAAGGAAATTAAAAACAAGATATCAGAGAAATATCTATCCTCCCATATTTATTGCAGCATTAGCTACAATAGCCAAGATATGGAAACAACCTAAATGGTAATCAATGAATACATGGATAAAGAAGATATGAAATATATGTATACACACAATGGAGTAGAATATTATTCAGCCATGAGAATGAATGAAATCCCACCATTTGCAGCAACAGGGATGCACCTTCCGGCCATTATGCTAAGTCAGAGAGAGACAAATAACCTATGATCTCACTTATCTGTAGAATCTACAAAAATCCAAACTCATAGGAGCAGAAAGTAGAATAGTGGTTACCAGGGTGTAGAGGGTCACAGAAATGGGGAGATGTCGATCAAAGAGTATAAACATCTGGTTAGAAGGTGAATAAGGTCTGAATAGCTAATGTACAGCCTTGTGATTATAGATAACAACACTGTTCTCTGCCCTTGTTTATGCTAAGTTAGTACATCTTAAATGTTCTCACCACAGAAAATAAAGGGTAGCCATATGACATGATTAGCTTATACAACAGTGGTAACCATATTGCAATATATACATACATCAAATCAACACACTGTACACCTTAAAGTTACACGTTGTATGTCGTGTAACATACATGTTGTATGTCGATTGTATGTCAATAAAGCTGAAAAATATTCTCTTAATTTTTTTTTAAAAGCAACTGAGACTTTTTTTTTCTTGCTCATAAAAGCCTTATCACTTTCTAGAATCCTTTTAGGTGTGTGTGGGTCTTATTCTTTCCGATGGATTTTAAAGCTATGCTCATGCAACCTATTTGGCTGGTTTAAACATAGGGATGAGAACAATGGTCTTTTGAGATATCAGCGTGTAAACCAGAAGCACCTATAATGATTTTTAAGTCTTTTTAGCAACCTCTGGCACCTAATATGCAATGCTATAAAGTAGGCACTCAATAAATGTTTGCTGAATAAATATGGATAAGAAAGCAAATTTATTCTGCGTTACATTAGAGTGCAGCAGGACCAGAAACAAGGAATGAAGTCATAGGGAGGTAAATTTTGGGTCAATATAAAAATGTACTGTTTAGGAAATATAGCTAACTAAAAGTCAAGCAGGCTTACATGTGTGGTAATCATTTCCAAGTTATTGCAAATGTTTAATAAAGATTTTAGGGTATAAGTAGAGTTACATGGACTGCCTGAATGCTTATCTTTCTTTGTTTTTCTTTGTTTTTTTCTTTTTTTTTGAAGAGAGTATGAGCAGGAAAAGGGTAGAGACAAAGAGAGAGAGGGAGAGAGAAAAATCCCAAGCAGGACCCATGCTGTCAGCACAGAGCCCCACATGGAGCTCGAACGCACCACTGTGAAATCATGACCTGAGCCAAAATCAAGAGTCAGACTCTTAACCCGCTGAGCCACCCACAAGCCCCTACATGCTTATCTTTAGACGATTCGTTAGGTCTTTATAACTTAATAATTGTATATTATTGCAAGAGAGCAAGTTTTATATTTTTTTTAAATTTTTTTTACATTTATTTATTTTTGAGAGACAGAGAGAGACAGAACACAAGTAGGGGAGAAGCAGAGAGAGAAGGAGACAGAGAATCTGAAGCAGGCTCCAGATTCCCAGCTGTCAGCACAGAGCCCGACGTGGGGCTCAAACTCACAAACCGTGAGATCATGACCCGAGCCGAAGTCGGAGGCTTAACCGACTGAGCCACCCAGGCATCCCCTTTTTTTAATTTTTGTTTTCACATTTATTTACTTTTGAGAGACAGAGAGTGACAGGAGAGCAAGTTTTACATTTGTAAACCATGTAAAAGGGACTAAACCTTTGCACACACCAAACAGATGTATAAAGAAGATGTACCTTCTAAATTTTTCAGAATCTTTTTTTTTTTTTTTGAACCAGTTCCTATACCTTAGAGCAGCTGGAACAAAAACAAACGATAAAATTGTTAACTTGTCCAATCAATATTATCTTAATTCCCAAGGGCTTTAATAGGCCCTGGAAGGATTTTCTCTCTCCTGTTTAAGCGCTCTGTCATTCAGATCCCCCACCTGCTTGATCTTCCCCTTCAAATCCGGACGATAGCATTCAGGCTGGCCTCTGTCACCTCTCTCTTGTGCTACAATTGTATTTTGAGGTGTCCGGATTCTCACCCGCACAGGTGTGAATGGTTTTGTGTGGCGTTTGGGGTACATTGTAGAACAAAGTGGAAACTTCTGTCTTACCTGAACCGTGGCCTCTTTGTCTAATGCCACACTTTCTCTGGTCTATCAGCCTTCTCAACTTCCGCTAGGCTCTGTGTCCACCCTGGGATGCCCGATGAGCCAGAGGCTCATCTGCAGGCTAATCTATTCACTCATCCATTCAAGATTTTATTTTTGGAGTGGCTCCTGGGAAGGCTTGACTTAGGGCCTTTGCAGGTTTTATCGCTGCCAGTCCTTGCCCAAGTTTGAGGTTTCCTCCAACAACAAAAAAGTGAGGACCACAGGTTTGACACTCAGCCCTCAGACCCCATGTACGGCTATGTCTTCTTCCGCCTTTGTTGGAAGGAACGGACTTCTGTCATGTGGGAAATGATGCAATGGTGGCCTCTGAGTACATGGTGAGGTAAGTTATACTCAAGCCATGGAACAGGAAGGCTCACAGACCAAATTGAAATGAGTGATGCCCGTAGCGTATTTAATTTAGAACACAAAGCGAGACCCACGTGGAGAGAAACACAGTAGCATTACCTGGATTCTGGGTTATGCAGTGTTCACAACTCTACTGCGTAAATGTTCCACCAGGACGGGTGTGCTTAGAGCAGCGTTGAGGTGCCACAAGAGATGATAACAGACAGGAGTCACCGGGAGGCAACACAAACACCTACTCTGTCGGAGCAAGACCTTAGGGGCAGCTATGTGTGGTCAGAGCGCAGAGCTATAGTTTGCGGATGGTCTCCTGAGTCGCCATGGCCTTTTCCCTGAGTGTCTCAAAAAGGGGACACTTAGAGTCACGTGGGTATCACCACTCAGTTCTGGTTTGAGCTTTTATCCATATGAACTGCCTCATGAACCTCATGTGCATCCAGTACATCATAAATATTTACTGTTTACTTTGTCTTTCCATCTCTTTCTATCTTCGTTCACACACATCAGTTTCACTTATTTAATAATTGCCTGACATGAGCAAGGGTATGTAACTTAAGGGAATATTAAAATACATGCTTATTGGGACACTTGGGTGGCTCAGTCAGTTAAGCGTCTGACTTTGGCTCAGGTCATGAGCGTCTGACTTTGGCTCACGGCTCGCAAGTTCGAGCCGCGCATCCGGCTCTGTGCTGACAGCTCAGAGCCTAGAGTTTGCTTCAGATTCTGTGTGTGTGTGTCTCTCTCTGCCCCTCTCCCGCTCACGCTCTGTCTGTCTCTCTCTCAAAAATAAAGTCACATGCTCCACCAACTGAGCCAGCCAGATACCCCATATGTTTATTATTTTAAAACATCCCTATTAATGAACGCTTTTAAAACATCCATTGCATTCATTATCTGTTGTCAGAAATAAACAAACGATTAATTAATTTAGTCAGTTAATGTTTACTATGAGCCTGCTTAGCTTCTGACACTGTACTTGAGCATGTGAAATGCAAGTGAACTGGACTGTTTCTTAACTCCTGTCTCGTGACCTTTAAACAGTGCCAGTACCCGCACAAATGTTCCCCAGTTACATCGATGATCCACCGAATTGAACTGATAACCTTCAACTTTCTAAATATCACAATCTGCTCTTAAAGGAGTATTAGACATGACTTTGGTCCTCAAGGAGCTTTAAAAAAGGCATATTTATTCTTTCATTCATTCATCTATCCTTAAGACTATAATCAGGCATTGCATAGATTATAGTTTGTAAAAAAAATCTTTATTTGAATTCTGAATGGATTCTTAAATTAGGCAGCATTGGTGGGGTAGGGATCTGGGATATCAATGTAGAGGAGACAATTCTTAGAATTGTTAAAGGCTCAAAATCTGAGCACAATGCGTGTACTATGCTCCAAGTATGTATGATAGAGAGTCACCTTCTCAACTAACCAGTTCTCTCTCTTTAATTGTGCATGCAAGTTTTGGAAAGAAGAAGTCGTGCCCAAGAAGCCAAACAATTTATCTGCCAAAAACTAAAATAAAATAAAAGGGCAAAACAAAAGAAGGAAGGAAGAAGAGAGAAAAGAAAGAAGGAAGGAGAGAAAGAGAGAACAAAACAAAACAAAACACGTATCTGAGATGATGCATTATAGCCAGCCGGGACGCATGAAATACCAGAAATAGCCATTTCTCACCATGGTGGAAACCTATCAGCTTACAAAGATGTCATGCTTCCATTACCTGCCACATGAGCAAATTTGGATACATTCTTCACCCCTATTTCCCAGCTATCATGTTGACTTTTCTGCTTCTGGTTTTACTTGCTATCATTCTCTTTCGCATGAACATTTTTCATTAAAAAAAAAAAACCACAATTTTCCACCACAGATAATTTCCATGAAGTTTAAGGGTTGTAAATCTCCTAATGATATGTATTGCAGGGTCTTAACCTTTTCATATAAGTGGTTTCAAACCACAACACTCTTCTTGCAGCCATGTAGGTGTCTTTTGTAACTTCATCAATACGTCCTTATTTGATGAAAACAACCAATCAGATGTTGTCTCTTTTTCACAGTCTTTGGATTTTTTGGTTTGATCAGCTTTCTCCTGGGTTCCTGGAAATGCCAGTTACGTAAGGAAGTCTGCCGTGCTTGTAACGTAAGATTTTATTGCCTGTCGGTGTGGACATCTGTCCTGCTGCTACATCTACGCAGCCGTTGCATTGCAAGTCCATTCTGTGTCTTACTCTTGTTGAATGATCTTCAAACAGTGCCAATGCTTATATAGATGTTCTCTAGTGACGTCGATGATCCACTGACTTGAATTGAGGCCTTAAACTTGGCTAAATATCACAATCTGCTCTTAAAGGGATAAAACTAGTAACTAAGTGACTAGCGGACGGCTGTTGGATTTGCACGATGGTAGCTCATGTTGATGGGTAGAAAAGATACCTAGCCTTTGACAAGTCAGACACACTCAGCGCCTCCTACTTCGCCTCCACGATAATAACCGTACACTCTGCCTAATAGTCTCTGGCTCAGTGAGCTTTGCAATCCAACGGGGTTCGGAACACGAAGTCATTTAGAAGCCACTAAAAACTTCAGTGGCTGACCAGTTAAACAGAAGTTTGATTTTTAGGAAATTCTGCCTTCCTTGAGATAATATATGGAAAGAACTGGGCATTCAATATTTATGCTCACTTTTGAAAATTACTGTGAAATGATATACAGTCCCACAGTAATCCCAAAGTAAGACAGGAGCAAAGGGACACAGAGAGTCTCGTGCGTGTAAATCCTATTTTAAGCTGGGGTACTGGGATTGCTTATATATGCCAATAAAATCTCCACATGTAAGCTGAGGAAGCTCTTGGCTGTTATAAAATGTAAATCCTCTCTTAAGAAAACAACTGATTTGAAGCGCGTTTCTATCTGTGGATCATGCTGTCAGGATTTTAGTGTTCTAATAACCCAGTTCTAATGAGTTCTTATGATTTATTCAATAAGGACTAAAGGTCTTTTATATAATTGTTACCTTGCTGGCTAATACCTTAGGAAATGTTATATAATTCTACGTAGATATATTATTTAGTTCACGTCCTTGAATAATCAAAACAATTAATCATAATTTCTTATTAAATAAGTCACCACTGTCAGAATTACTTTTATTCCTTAGGCTGGAAATCTCTGCTTAAAATTTGCCAGAAAAAATTCTGTGAAGTATAAACTCTCTTCAGGTAGATAAAAGTCATTTTAACTGTAAAGAATTGTCAGGTGAGGGACACCTGGGTGGCTCAGGTGGTTAAGCCTCTGACCGGCTCAGGTCATGGTCTTGTGGTTTGAGAGTTCGAGCCCCATGCCAGGCTCTGTGCCGTCAGCTGGAGCCCAGAGCCTGCTTCGGTTTCTGTTTTTCTGTCTCTCTCTGCCCCTACCATACTCGCACTCTGTCTCTCTCTCAAAAATAAATAAAATAAATAAAATAAAATAAAATAAATTAATAAAATAAAAAATAAATAAAATAAATTAAAATAAAATAAATAAATTAAAAAATTTTTAATAAAT